>NC_142857.1:28742913-29056402 GCF_061612785.1 Hesperophylax consimilis | reverse complement strand
CCGCTTAAATCACAACAAACATAAAAATAAAAACACTAGGAATTTTGCTGAGTGTTTAATTCACTGCTCGTCTCTATTTTTTGCTCCTTTAGTACTTAACCAATTAGATTATTATTCCGTAACTTGGTCATTCCACCATTAAATTCACTTTAAAAATGTTGAAAACATTCAGCGAAAGTTGTTACGATTAATTAATTATAAGTCAAACATTTCCTCAGAACAAATTAACTACACTCTTTTATTAAATACCTTTAAAATACATACACTTGAGTGACTTGAGGATTATATGGGACGTGTTTGCCTGCACAAGAAAAGACTATAAATAACAAGCACCGGCACACATCAGTCCTCAACCTGGGTAATGATTTAAGTAAATCACCGTGAGGTGTTCTATCCAAACAATCATAAAAGAAAGACGATTCAAATCAAAATTCACATTTTAATCACAAGTATTGTACTGGTATACAGAATGTAAAAAGGGATGTAGCTTAAAGTTACTTCCTATTTTTTGCAGCCAACTCAATTCACAAGAAATAGTAATATGTATTTCAATACAACTGGGTTTAATACACAGATAGAAAACTGAGACAATCGGAATACTTTCAGTGATAATTTCAGATTGGAGCACATTGTGCATCATCGTACTATACGATACAGCAAATGGCGTAGGCGACTGCTACAGCAGTGGCCAGTTCAATTAGTAGCCAGCAGGAATCAGCCAGCCTCTAGGTTGTCAGCATCAATGGCTAATTCAGTCGGTAGCCAGGAAGAATTGGACGGCCTCTAGGTTTGCAGCATCAATGGCTAATTCAGTTGATAGCCAGGAAGAATTGGCCGGCCTCTAGGTTGTCAGCATCAATGGCTAATTCAGTCGGTAGCCAGAAGGCATTGGCCAGCCTCTAGGTGATCAGCGGCACTGGCTAGTTCAGTCGTCAGCCAGCAGGTATTCGTCAGCCTTTAGGTTGTCAGCATCTGTGGCTGGTTCAGTCGGTAGCCAGGAGGAATTCATCAGCCTCTAGGTTGTCAGGATCAATGCAACAGAGATTGGCCAGCCTCTAGGTGATCAGCGGCACTGGCTAGTTCAGTCGGTAGTCAGCAGGTATTCGTCTGGTCTGGTTCAGTCACAGGAATTCAGCGGTGGCATGGTCATTTGATTATAAGGGCCGGCACACGGAGACGCCCCATTATTGTAATGATGACAAATGCGTCTGGCTAAGCTGATAGAGTGCCGGCAGTAAACAGCTCGTTGCACATACTTGTAATCTTTAAAATTGTGCCGTGATGGAGGAACAGAAGTGACTACAGATTTCAATTGACACTCAGGAATTCATAATTTTAAGTTATAACAGATCGCGTTTTAACTGTAGGTGTTCCGTCCACTCATGGTTATTCTTAAATGCCCAATATTGTATTTTTTTATCTTTATAATTTCTCCTACAAACGTTCTTGTGACGTTAATATCACCTGCTTGAGTCTGTGCAAAGGAGAGCGATCCGTCTGATTGACAATCCGTTGTCAACAGACCGATTGCCTTCTCTGATGCATAGACGCAATGTAGGCATGCTGTGTCTGTTCTACAGGTATTTCAATGGAGCCTGCTCCAAGGAGCTAGCAGCATTGATTCCTGATGCACCGGTGCACGTGCGCGAAACTCGACGGACACGAACTGAACACCCGTTCACGGTTGACGTTGGCTTTATGAGAACGGGCCGTTTTTACGACTCGTTTTGGTGTAAGTCGGCTCGTATGTGGAACGAGCTACCGGCATCTGTTTTTCCTCCCTCCTATAATCCGAGCCTCTTCAAGGCCCGCATTAACAAATCCCTTCCTACAGCCCCTACCTTACTCCGCCTCACAACGCCGCCCAACCGGGTGGTGACATAGTTCCCCTGTCTGTGCACTGCACAGGCAGGGACACTCTTGTGAGGTGTCACATAAAAAAAAAAAAAAAAAACAACAACTTGTTTACCGTTCCACACGCAGGTGTTTTTAGGTGCGAATAATATTTCGCCCAGCGACTGGCTTTGTCAATATTTTATTTTCGTTTTAGAAAATAGGGTTTTCGAATGTTAGATCCAGTTTTTTGCCGCCTGGTAACAGATTGATGTATTTTTCAACTGGTAAATATTATGATTTGGAAAAGGGGGTCATCGGACTTGCAGTTATTCATTTTAGCTGCAATTGATATTAAATGCAATAAAATAATTTTTCATGTTCGATACAAGGATTGTCGTACTATAAGCAATCTACGTTTCTGTTTCAAATTTGTAAATTCAGATCTTGAATGAGATATGTATTGCTATGTTGGCAGTCTTAACAGCAGTTAGGACTGTGTGGCAGTGCGAACTTTTGAGTCTTATCAATTTAAGAGAACCTTCTCGGCATAAGGAGTTATTTCAATGTCATCATTCACAAATTATGTATAAAACTCGCCAATTTATAGCCTACATAGAAAACAATGTCAACATTTTTAATTAAACAAATTCTATGTTAAAACAAACAAAAAAATATGTCAAGATATTATTTACAATAATTTCTGTTTTTTTTAACCACCGTAATGAAAGACGTTATTTTTGCAACCATTATTATGCACAACATTGTAAACATTTCAATATTCCAAATATAAAAGTGCGTATAAAAAGATAAAATAAATAAAATAAAACGTTTCGTTAAATAATTAACTCAAAACGTATGTCAAATACATACATATAATTGTGTTTCATCTTTATTGGACTTGCATATTTTTAGCATAACATTATTTACTATGAATGAGTGAGAATAATATCTGACATTATAAACCTTTCAAATTAACGTATGACCTTACCACAAAACATGAGCTGAGAACGAGATGAAAACAGAATTAAATGTACCCTTCGGGCTATGGAACAGCAAAATTAACATAAAATACGTATATAGGTATCTATCCATTCATTACTTATTGAGATAAATGATATTTTGAACACAGATGCTTCAAAACAAGAGAAAGGGAATAGGTTTAATAAAAAAAATATAAATGAATACTACGATTATGTTACACACCTATATCAAATGAAGGTGAAAGTGGCCAGGTGACGGGTAATCGGGTTTCGGGTGTCCGCTTAAAGAGCGGGTTCTTGCGACCCGGGTCGTGTAAAACGATCGATTGACCCAGCTCACCTCATAATTTACTTTTTTGTTTTATTTGAATTTAATACATATTTTTATTTGTTGATTTGCTGATTGACTTAAAATATTTCTAAGTTCGTCCTTAATTCCTACCAAACCCTTTAGTCCGTGTGTTTGTCTTGTGACCCTCCTTCCACGAAATGCTAACATTAAAGCCTTTAAATTTCAGGCTTCAATACCATTATTGAGCCCTAAACATTTAACTCAAATCACGACCCTCGTCTAACATTATTTGCAGGGGAGAAAAACATGTGGTGTGCGGTCCCAGTGAGCGTGTCACACGTTGCACTAATTGACTAACTTTTGGGTACAAATTGCTGAAAGGCGGTGTTAAAATGATATTTTTTGATGTGTCCAACAGGCAAATAATATTCCACACGGCGGACATTAGCAAAATTGTTTTTTGATTTCATTATTTAGAAGCGAAGTCTGGAAAGTTTTAAAACACAATCAAATTTGGAAAAAAACTGCCAGAAATTTAAAGCTTTTATAAAACCAATCGGAGAGCTTTTAGTACCTATGATTAAGTGAACACCAAAATAAAATCGTTATTCTAAATTAATAATACATATTTTTATGTGAAACCGCACAAGAGCCCCAACTGCTCCCAACCGTCTGGAGCCAGTGAGACTATGGTATCTCCAATTGGGGTATGTTGTGAGGCCGAGGGAAGTGGGGAGAGGAAGGAGATGGGGAAGACTACCTGGCTATACAAATCTGGTCACAAGCAACATTTCAATTCTGATTGGTGGTCTTACACCAGGTCGACACTGAGAGTATCTTTCACTCTGGAACGTGCCGCAAATATACAATATATGTTTTTTAAAGTAAATTGTAAAATAACACGAATTCATCAAATAAAATTTACTTGCGCACGACGGGATTTTAACCCGCGACCTACAGCCTGCTAGTCGAGAACATTGCCCCTTGACAAACGGAGGCTGTCTACAGAAATTTTGGTCTACCATCTAGAATTTAAAATCAAAATCCAACCAGCTGCAAATATGGTATCGCATCTGCATAAGTCGTAACCACACACTTTACCACATCTACCCTGATGATGAACACTGTAATGCTGTCCGAAACGTTGGCTAAAGAAGGAGGTAGCGCAATACTACATAAATCCATAAAAATAAATCACTTTTATACTTCTGGCCGTATAAATTTCAAATCACGTTTGAAAGATCCTATCAAAACTAAGTGGAAGGTAGGCTTAAAAAAATTCTATCAAAAACTTTAAGAAAAATCAGTCCACTAAATTTTCTTCCTTATCTACTTGTAAAACTTGTAAAATTGCGCACCCTTAGAAAATGTCCCACTACCTCGCGTTTATAATAAATGACCGAATGTAACTAGCGTCAAAAGTCACCCCCCGGTAACCGGAAGGGGTCATTTTGCCGCAGCCTTCAATTTACATAAAGCTCTTGAAGTGGGTTGTTTTCCGTCTCTGACTCGGACCAAAGTGACCCCAAATAATATTTGTTCGCTGACTGTTGTATTCAAAATGCCGGCCGGAATCATTTATTGATATTGTTACAACTTCTGTTACGAACTGATGATTGCTGAAAACTATTATTTATTTTACTAGGTACCCTTGTATAATAATATGTATATTTCAAAGGAGCGGTTGGTATGGACGGATCAGGTAATAAAATTATATTTGCGATATAATAACCACTTTATTTTCACATATTTATTTATGTACCGAGAACCATTAAATGGATAACCAGAACCTCTACCACTAGTCACCCCAAGTGGTTCGCTACGTTTGGCGACTTAGCAGGAGTGCCCGAGTTCATATGGTGAGAGGTTTGTCTAGATCTTGACGGCGGATGAGTCAGCTTACCTACTGCGTGGCGGTTCAAATCAGGTTGAGGGAGACCCTTTCAGCTCTCCTACAGGACTCTATCGACCCATCGCCTTGCACCGAAGTGGAAGAAATGGATTCATACGCTCGTCACTCCTGGACACTCTGACTCCCACATTCTAATCCACCGTTCATACCCGTTTCCTTCCCAGAACTTCCCCTCCTTTATTTACTTCAACAGACCCACTACGCAGCATCCCCAAAGATGACATGGGAAATTATTTTTCTTTTAGTTTAAAACAAATGTATGTGTTTATATTTTAACTGGAACGACTCACAAAGTAAGTAACGGGTCGTGTTTTCAACGGAACTAGCTACCGATATTTGTTTTTCCTCTTCATTATATAATTCGGCCTCTTCAAAACTATCATTAACAAAACCTTTCCTTCAGCATCTACCTTAACCCGCCTCTAAACGCCTACCAAGCGGGTGACGATAAAGTTATCTCGTCTTTACAATGTACAGACAGAGGTGCTTTCTTGAAATTTAACATAAAAATTAAATGATAAAAATTTGAAAATAAAAAAAAATGCATTTTCGAATACTTTTGCAAAAGTAAATTATTTTTTGATGATATAAAATATAAACCTAACTAACTAACAATCACGCAATTGTATCGCAAGGATTGGCGGAGGTTTACAGTCATACATATCTGCCTTCGCACACACTCCTTGCTCCATTCATATTCATACATCGTCTCACAATACATCATTTTCTGTTATTCTGACCAATCACTTTTGCGTCGTATTTAAACTTTTTTCAAATTCATCTACAATATATTAATCGTCCTTTGATCCCTTATGTAGTTCTTTGTTTCTTTCTTTCTTAGTCTTGTTTCTAATATTATATTAAATGAAAATAATTATCACATTCTCACACTGTCCATTTATTACTTTTATTAATTTAACATATTTATTTAGATTATGTTAATATTTAAAAAAAAACAATCTAGACATACTAATTATGAAATGCGATATATTGCACTACAGACGGATTTAAAATAATTTGTTTTTATAAAATATGTTCTGCACTAGATAATGAATAGCTTGATACTATTGTACTCTTTAAAAATGTTCTTTAGCTGAAAGAGTTTTCCTTATTTATTGTTGTGTTATTATGCCGTGTTCTCAATCGCATTACCCTTCTGTTGGTTAAAGAAGGAGGAAGGGAAATACCCCAAAAATAAATCACTTAACAATGAGCCTTTTTTGTGTTTTCACATTTTCTAGCTGCAAGACATTTTTGTATGATTGATTTTTTTAATTTCTACTTAAGAAAGACTAATTTTACACATTGTTATCGAAAAACTTAAATAGTACGGATTTGTGATAAATTGCGTTAACAATGATGAAAGTTGTGGCTATTGAGTATCGTGGCTGTTCAAATCTGGTCATCAAGTTGGAGTTAAAACGATTTCAAGCAACTGGTGCAACAAAATACCTTAACAAAACCCGTAACTCTGTACAGAAACGAGCTGTCCGTTTGGTGGATTCCCCTCTTTTAACAAACGGATTGCAATCCTTAGAACACAGGCGTCAGGTAGGTAAACTTTCCTTGTTCTACCGGTATTTTAATGGAACTGGATCCGAGGAATTAGAGTCATTGATCCCTTCGGCACGGGTGCTTAGTCGGCAAACACGCGCGCTCAACATTCGTACACTGTTGACAATTGTCACATGAGAAAGGGTCGCTTTTACGACTCGTTCTTGAGTTCAACAGCTCGATTTGATGGCTTCTGTGTTTCCTCCCTCCTACAACATGGTGCTATTCAAGATTATCTTCTCTTTTCTTTCTTAAAAAACACAATCCTTACAGCATCTCCAAATATGACCATCTGAACCCTTTAAATATCAGGAACCCAAATTAGTATGATGTTTGGGGACATATTTGGTCTCCTAATAATTAAAGGGTTAAGGGTCTCCTTGTGGATGTCTTCGATGTAAAAAAACATTTCAATTCAGAAATATGGTATTTTACCAGGGTGACACTAAGAGTATGTACACCACTAGAACTTCGTGGAGTTAATTGACCAGTAAGCATACTTATAGCCCTACAATACCCTTGACGCCCCATGCTACTTAGGAACAACATAAAGATATCTATAATTTAGTCAGTCACTTATCGTCTTCAATAAGCTCGCCGTATCTCTCAGAATAAGCGCCCTCAACGTTTCATTTGGTGCTACCATTCGGGCGCCGCGACGCGATGTATTGGTTCGCCCAACGTCGACGCCTTAACGACAACGTCTTGCTGGCAGTATAATAACAACATTATCCAGTCATTACAAAGGGTCGGTCATTACACTTTATGGCGACCTATTAAATCAGACAGGGGCTGGATATGAGTCAAGGTGAAAAAGCAAAGGAAGTTTTCATATTACAATCTGGCGTCGATAATCATCCTAGTTATAATGAGTCATTAAAATGTGACCTAATATGATATTTTATATTAACGGTATAGGCTCTAAGAATATTGATAAAATCATAATGGTTAAAACAAGTGGTCGATGCGTGAGATGAAATTTGAAACAGAAACATCAGAAAAAAATGCTGTCGCATCTATGCAGGTCTTGCCCACAGGACCTTCGCCTTACCGGGCGCTGCTCTACCATCTTTAATAATGATACCGTCTCTCCTTTGGTCATGATACAGTTAAATATGACCGAAAGAGATAGGGTCCCACTAGTTTAGTTGGTATAGAAGCGGACCGGCAAGACGAACATTCTGGGTTGAAGTCCTAGAGCGACCTTATCTTTTTTCATTTTTTTTTTCATACTTTCGTTTTAAAATTGCTAATATTAGCATTAATAAATAAACACATAACTTTTTTTCATAGCTATACAGAAATAGGCAAGATGCGTTTAAAAAATATCAATTATAGTATCATATTTAGATAGCAGATTATTATATGGGGCTGGAGCACCACAATACTTAATGAACCTTTGATTCTGTGGAGAGTAATTGACAATCCATTGTTTACAGACCGATAGCCATCTCTAATTCACAGACGCAATATTGGCATGCTGGGTCTGTTTTACAGGTATTTTAATGGGCATGCTCTAAGGCGCTAGCAGCATGGATCCCCAGTGCACCGGTGCACACTTGCGTGAAACTCAACACGAGCGGAACACTGTTTGCTTTATGAGAACAAGCCGCTTTTTCGACTCGTTTTTGTATGCATCTGTGTTTCTTCTTTCATTTAATCCGTGCATCTTCAAGACCCGCATTATTAAATCCCTCCCTACAGCCCTTACCTTAACCTGTCTTACAACGCTGCCGAACCGAGTGGTAACATAAATCCCCTGCCTTTACATTGTACGAAGATGGGCGCTCTTGTGAGGTCACACAAAAGAATGCGCGAACAATACAAAAATTACAACCATTTTTATTGTTGATAATCGATTATCTTACATTATTGGATTTGATTTCATGGCGGGAGGGGGTCGAATTTATGGATAAGGAAGAGGTTTGCAATGTCGACAGCCATCATTTATATTTTTAATTTCAAAATGAAACCGGTTCCCAAAATAACCGGCCCATGGCACAAAGGCTTCATTTTATTACACGAATTACGTCATGAATTCTCCAAAACAGTCTTTATAGGTCCTGTGCTCACGGTTTTGTTTTACCTACCAAAAAGTACATTACTTTTCTATGTACATTTTCGGCAAAGTAATTTTAGCTAAGTTTCGTCCGATATTCAATACCTAGCTATCACAACATAACAAAACATTAATAAACCAAGAGATCATAACATATTTTCAATTGTTTAACATTTCACAGAAGCGTGTTCGTTATTATTCTTATTATTATAAATATTCCAATATAAATCAAAAATTATACGAAAAAGGCCAAACAGTGGTCCTTTTTGTACGTGATTTTAAGTCTGATTTAACCCTGCCGCCCTTGCGAAATATATCAAATAAATTTGCGGAGGCTCTTCCGTTAGCAAAATGTACAGCGGGGTGGAATATGGGAATAAGGGAGGTTTCTCCACACATGTCCAGTGGCCTCCACTCCTGGAATTCATCCCCTTCGTTTAACTCCGCCGTACAAATACTTTTTTGTTTTCTTTATTGGTGTTCATTTATTTTAACGTTTTCAACAAATATGGTATAAGGTGTAAAAATATATTTCGCAGCACGTTTGAATTGCTTAAAGCGACACGTGAACTCGTATGTATGTTATGTTAGTTTGTATTTTAAGTGCTGTAACGAAATGACAGTACAATACATTTCGTTTAATTTGAAATATAAAATTTAAAAAAAAACTCATTGCCAGTTTTTTTGATCAGATTGATAATTTATTAATGGTTGGAAACATTTAAAGAGTGTAAACAATTATTTCATTAATGAAATTGCCACTGGGATGTTATCATTGCAAAGATAATAAAACTCCAATTAAAAATGCTAACAGCATGCGTAAATCAAGGTTTAGATGTTATTTAAGATTATGCTACTTGTAAAATAACTGAATTAATAGTAAGCAAGATAAAATATAAAATATCGTAAGTATAGAGTACATAGAAAAAAGATAATAAAGAGAGAAAATAAATAATAGTAAAAAAATAATTTAAATATTTTTGAAGTGAAACTTCTTTAGCCGCGTAATGAATTTTCGGGAACGTAGTAAAACCGAGTCAAGATCGAAACGAAAAAGCGGGTACCCCCACCACCGCTCACCGTTCAGAAAAATGGTGTACAAAATTCGTTGTAATTATTAAACAAGTTAAATAACGTATTTACGCACAATTTCGCAAGTCCAGTATGGTCTAGTGGCTAGGATACCTGGCTCTCACCCAGGAGGCTCGGGTTCGATTCCCGGTACCGGAAATTATTTTTGGTCAATTTTCTGAGATACTGTTTTATTTAATTTGTGTTTTGATTATTTCAGGTGATATTTTTAAGAATTCATTTTATTAAATACAAGCAGTGACTTGAAAAAAATCATAAAATTGTTAATTTTTCAATATGGACTTTTGGCAGCCGGGATGTATTTATAATTTCACAATTATTTTAGGAATGCGGAAGCACATCATGCAAGATTCCCATTCTTGCGACCCGGGTTCGATTCCCGGGCAGTGCACTCCTTTTTTATGGAGAATCATTATTTTTCAAAGGAAGGATATTTTTGATATAGTAAAATATAAATGCTTCTTAGCTCATCTCGACAACTGGCGTTGGTGGTGTAATGGTCAGCATAGTTGCTTTCGAAGCAGTTGATCCGAGTTCGATTCTCGGCCATGGAATATTATTTTTTTGTTTTTAAGGAATTTTTTTTTTTTTAATGGTTGACCATAATATCAATCCACTAAGTAATATTTTAGGCCTGTAGCATAATTGAAAAGTTAAAGAATGATATAAAATTTTTTATGATGTTAACGATAAAAAAATGAAAATGTATGATAAAAAGTATGATAAAAAAATGAAAAAATGAAAATAATGATTTTTTTGTTTTTAAGGAATTTTTTTTTTTAATGGTTGACCATAATATCAATCCACTAAGTAATATTTTAGGCCTGTAGCATAATTGAAAAGTTAAAGAATGATATAAAATTTTTTATGATGTTAACGATAAAAAAATGAAAAAAAACATAAAATTAAAATAAAAAATGGGCCAACGGCACGCGGTGTTCCCAAGCGGTCACCCATCCAAGTACTGACCGCGCCCAATGTTGCTTAACTTCGGTGATCGGACGAGAACCGGTGTGTTCAAAATGGTATGGTCGTTGGCAAAAGTTAAACAATATTAATTTCTATTCTACCTGCCAATAAATATATGAAAATTAGTATAAAAAAGCCCTAATAATATTGAAAAAATTAGCAAGGTGTGTGCGAGGTTGATAAAAATAATCATTACATACGCGCTTGAAAAAGATCGTAATTACATTAATAAGTTTGTAGGAATTTTTTTTTTCAATGGTTGACCATAATATCAATCCACTAAGTAATATTTTAGGCCTGTAGCATACTTGAAAAGTTAAAGAATTTTATGATATTATTAATTATAGTAATGATAAAAAAATAAAAAAAACATGAAATTAAAATAAAAAATAGGCCAACGGCACGCGGTGTTCCCAAGCGGTCACCCATCCAAGTACTGACCGCGCCCAATGTTGCTTAACTTCGGTGATCGGACGAGAACCGGTGTGTTCAACATGGTATGGTCGTTGGCAAACGCTAAACAATATTAATTTCTACTCTACCTGCCAATAAATATATGAAAATTAGTATAAAAAAGCCCTAATAATACTGAAAACATTAGCAAGGTGTAAATATTATATACCTAGTTTAACTCACTCTCCTAACTCATCTTCGCTGTCTACAGGCAGAGCGCACGACTGTGGTCGTGAAGAACCGAGGTTCGATCCCCGCTTTAACTAATTTTTTTTTTCTTTTTTTATAACTTTTAATTTTTTTTATCACATGCTACTTATAAATATGTCAATAGACAGAAAAAAAGAGAGAATGAAATGAAAAGAGAGAGAGAGAAGAATACTAGAAGTTTCACTTCTGTCTTGCGTAGGCTTGACACACCCATTTTTTAATTTTAAATTTTAAATCTAAAATTTTTATATATTTTTTTTATTTGTAATAATATTAAAATTTTTATAGATTCGTATATTTTAAAAATTTAAATCTTTATAAAAAGTTCTTAGAATATACGAAGCAGTTTATAAACATTTCTATATCGTCACATTCTACGACATTATGCAATCAACACAATGATTTGAAATAAGAAATATTGTTACTAAAACTCAAGATTAAATGATTTACGACTCCTTAAATAACGTATCTTAGGAACATTAATGTGAATATCAAAAATGATCCTTGTAGAGATTTCAATTCGACTAATATTCTATCAATTTCCTGATAGAATATTAATCGTTCAGAACATATCGAGAATACTGATTCTTTTCCTATTAAATATCATGACAGAAAGCGACAAAATCAGTATACCAATATGTGTATGAACACGAGTTCCGCCGTCCTCATAAAACATTCGCTTTTAACTGATACTTTGTTTGGAACTATCTTAATTCATTCGTCCCGTTTTTAACAGGAAAATGATTTGACCAGATTTTTAATAAATTAACAGTATTTTATAGCAGCAAGTTTTCTCAGTGTAACCTTGTACATGTGATGTACACCGATTTGAAATAAACTAAGGTCTGATATTTTCATAATACATTTCGATTTAGGAGCAGAGAGTTTCATCAATCCTTTTACATGTTCATGTTTATCTAGTTCATGTTTCAAGAAATATTTTCAATAATTGTAAGAGTTTGCTCTCCTCCAGAAGTACATAAGGTCAAGAGAGCTTGATGGATACGACTACAATATACTCTATCGTTTCATGTGTTCAGTAGCCTGCATATTCCAATTATTTGATTTGCATTATTAAGATTAATTTTACCAAAAAACTATTCCATATTACGCAGTAAGTATCTTTGGCTTTATTAATTTTACAACCAAAATGTAGTTTAATGTTTGTGAAAGTAATTATCACACTATCAATAGACCTGCCCGTTCCAAGACGATGTCGGAGCTCAATCGAAAATCAAATTGATTTCATAGCATGTCCGTTGTAAAATTGCATAAATTTGACTTTCACCTAATATTTTCAATATTCCTTTAATAATTATTGCGCTTAATTTTTTGGTAACTATACGATGTTGCATACTCTCCTTACTTAGATAACTTTCAAGCGTACTTGGGCGTTTATCAAAATTATATATAAGCAAGAAAAAACCTTAAACAATTCTTAACGATCTTAAAATAAAAGTACTTAGGTACGTAATTAATGTCTCGTTTTGGAAACTTCCTGTCAATTAATTTATTTTCTTGGCAGAACGTAACAAAAATTCTTTAAATTTCCCAGAATACGTCTCCCACAAAACCTTATTAATGTTTTGAAAAAAAATAAACAAAACCAAATGAACACTGTCAAAGGACACAGAGTACGCTCATTTAAGGACCAAGCGTTTGAAGGTTTTTTCCAAGTAATTCATTGGTTTATAATTTCAAAGCTAGTACGGAAGCTGTAAAGGCAAAAAGCTGTCAAAACATGCCAAAGAAAATGTATTTATCGTTGGATACCTTTTTTATATTTAATTTACACTGATGCTCATGGGACTGGAAACCTTCAGTGATATAGGTAGCGGTAAAACATTTGCACCATATCAGTTTTGTGTTACAAGTAAAAAATAAAAATAGATTTAATTTATTTAAATATGTGAAATAATTTATGATGTTGTATTATATTACCGCTTGCTGCCCAAAGATACTTTATTATGAGTGATTTTTGGGTTACTATGCCGTAGTGTGCCTTCTCCTTATTTAGATAACGCTTCGGGGAATCAGGGCAATCATTTTTATGATAATCATTTTTAATTTTTTAAATATTTTTTTTGGCTTCCTGTCATTTCAAACCTTTCTCAAACAACTAAAGACTCGTGTACATCCCCACAGTCTTCTTTTCTATCTATTTTTCTCAACAAAGGATTACCACTCACAATGTATCCCACTTGGGAATGCCATAGCCCCACTGACTCTGGACAGCTTGTGGCAGTTGATAACATTGTGTGGAATAAATTTAATATACCTATTAAAGGCAATGATAGTAAAAAATTGTATATACTATGATAGTTGTTATAAAATTGAAATAAAAAATGCTTTTCAACTTATTACTTACAATCTAAAGAAAATATGAGAAATTTCTATTCTGGTTAACTAATTAATAATAATAGATACCTCCATTTCCAGCAAGAGCTGGTTTTTTGATTGATTCTTAACTTATTTTTCATAAATCTTTTCTCATCTTGTTTCCAGACTAATAGGCAGCCTTGTATCTTATCTCAGAACACCTTTTTCCTTTGGCAGTACCTATTTAATCTTTCAGTGCCTTTTTCAGAGAATTCCTGAAATTCTGGCTTGATCATAATTAGTTTCCTCGGCCGAGGACCGCTAAGGGGATAATTGCTTCCAAGACATTTTATTGGCTTATCTACTTAGGCAAGAGTAAAGAATCAACGATGAATTAATTAATAATGAATTTTCCAATATACTTTTTCGGCAAAGGTGGAACATAGGCCGGCTTAAAAAAAATTATCCCCATGAATTAAGATAGAATAACTAAATAACTATCACGACGTTTCTCTTAGGGGGTAGGGATAGAGGATGGTCTGCCAAACAACTCTGTTTGGTTCACACTTCTTGTTTTATTTGCATTCATACATCGTGATGCATCGTTACTAACATGCTGTTCAATTATTCTGACTTTTAAGAGGAAGCTATATATTGTAGGTAATAGACAATAAAATCGCTTTACAAACGGAGTCTAGAAACGTTCGATTTCAAGCACAAAACTGGTTTTTATTTATATTGTAAATAATTTTATAAGAAAGCAAAAAAGTTAATCAAGTGAAACTGTCACAGATAATCTTAGCTATATTACTGTTTTTTTAAGTTGTTTCCTTTATGCGTTCATACATTTCTATTGAAAAATAAAATATTTATATTTTATAATGATTAATTTATTATTTTATTAGTATTCTACTCGAGCGAAACGATAGGAATACCTTCAATTTATATAAAGCATATTTTTTGGTATTCATAATGTACACCAATTCATTATAAAGATTAATCTAAATATTGATTTGGCGTTAAGCTTCTTCATGACCCGAACGGCGAAAAACTTTTATTCACTGATTTTAATTTTTGATCATGATTTCACGTTATTATAGCCATCTTCAGATTGGTAAAATTATCCCTTAAACTATGGTTTGTATACATAGCCCTTATAAAGGAGGGGGTAGGGGTCAACAGAAATGGTGTACAATAATTTATTACAATTATATGGATTCTCCAATATCCTTTGCTATGTTGTGTTTCACAGCTGAATTTACAATTAGTTGGTTAATTTATTATTTATTTATGGAATATATTTATTGATTTTTTTTCATCCACACCTTACTTGATTTTTACATAAATAACACAAAATAAATAAAAACAATAGTATAACCAAAATAAAACAGATTAATAAAGTAAATCATAATACAAAAAAAAACTGAAATTAAAATTAAATCTATAGTTAAATTACTATCACACTTACTTGAAAAACGTATAATGGAAAACAAAAATAAAATTATATAAGATATTGTGAATAATTAGTACACACAATCAAAAACACGATATTGTTGTGAAATAATTATTCCATCTAGTAAATCGCATTTAATAAATCTGCCTATTTCTGACTGTCCTAAAACAGGTTAATCTCCTAGTTGGACAGCCAAAGATCACGGTAATATGAAATGTTTTTTTTTTAATTAATAAAAAAATAAATGTTTGGGAGATACATGTAGTGACAAAAAACTAATAGCGTCAGGGTAGTCAAACATTGAATTAATAATTTCATACAATAAAAGGAGATCCAATATTTTTCGCCTTTCTGATAATTTAGATGAAATCAGTTTTTCTTCGTAAATTTACACAACTGATAACATTTATAGGAATACCAATATTCAAATTAATGTAGCGTAAAATTTAATTAAAATTTTTTCAATTTGTGAACAATGAGAGTAAAAATTAGGAGATCAAAAGTCTTAATACCCAATTACAGTTGTCGGGCAGGTTACACAAGTGGCTATAATAAGACGAAACCGGTATCGGTCAAAAAATAAAACAATTTTTATTTTCAATAATTTAAATTATTTCATTATAATGGAAGTCCACCACGAATTGTCAATATCAACAAAAAAAATTAAAGAATTTTTCTCTCTGGTGCCACATCTTACGCGGTCGTTCCCGACTACTCTATTATTCAAACTAGAGTTGTATTATATTTTCCTTACACTCCTTTCTCTTTCATCTGCTCTACATATTTAAACTATTTCAAAATCTTTGCATTAAATTTACATTATACTTGATAAGAATTTTTATAAAAAAAAATTAATACAGTTGTAGTTATAATTCATGTTTCGAGATAAAATTTATGATGAAGAGACTAAATACCGATCCGACCTGAAGATAGGCACAATAGCGCTGTCCAAAACGTTGACCCAAGTACGAGGTAGAACAAAACGGCATAATATCCTAAAATTAAATCAATGTAGGAGACTAAATAATGCATATATTAAGCCAACTTAGTTGTTGGAAACAAAACATATTTCGTGTAAAACTGATTTTCTTAATAACCGTCACCTGCCACATGAGTATATCTCAACGTACACATTCTGTGCTTCAATCACATTTCGTGTGATATTTATGATTGGAGATTTTCAGCCAAAAGTATTATGGTGATTTATTTTTGAGTTATTGTACCATGTTGCGTTTCTTCCTTCTATGTACATCAGTATACACCTGCCCTTATGATGGAAACTGTAACGCTATCCTTAGCATTGGCTAAAGAAGGAGAAAATGGAGCACGGCATAATACCCTAAAAATCATCAGGTCTGATGTGTAAGAGTAATGAGTTTACACGTCTGCCCTAATGATAAAGTTGACTAAAAAAAGGGGTAGCGCAACACGGCATAATACCCCAAAAAACCACAAAATTTCTTTTGGCCGTGAAAATCTTAAATAACATTTTATTAAATGTTGGTTTATCGCCAAAATAAATTGATTAAAATACATTAGTAACCTTGGATACACTTAATTGTTCTCAGACACTATGAAAGTTACTCTTAAAGACATATAATATTTTTTACAAAGTGTGTAATTGATAAAGTTTTCTAAATAAAAATATTATAGTTTTTCAACAACCATTAATAAACGAATTTAAAAAAAGGTTTACTCACCGTTTATTTTTCTTTTCCTCGTGATGTTGAAATGTCAAAGAAGTCACTTAAAACAAACCACATTCAATTCCCAGTAAAATACCTTTATGCTCTAATAATGCTGTGAAAATAGAGTTGTTATATTATTATGCTACAGTAAATATTTCGTTTCGTTACTTACAAATCAACACTAAAATTCACTACTAGAACATGATTTATTTTAGGGTCAACTTCTAATTTGTTATTTTTATTAACACCTAAAATATACCTCTTTTTTTACTTATTGACACTTATAAATACTATGTTAAATATGTAGTTATTAAAACTATTTCAATATGATATTTAACGCACTTCCAATAAAGCAGTTCATGTTCGTCATTTTTTTAAAATTTATCCTAGTCACAGACATGAATGCAATAGTGTTCGAGTCGAAGTTTGAATTAGAATTTAGTTCGCGTGATCCGACGCCGAAGTGTTGGGGGCGCGTCTCGACGCTGTGAGGTTCCGCGGCGGACTGAGAGCGGGGAGCCCCTGGCGACCGAACTCCGAAACAAACCTCAACCCGTCAAGCCTGAAAACCGAATACAAGGAACTCACTGTACTTAATTTTAATTTTACAGAAATTGTAATGAAATATGAAAAATATTCTTGAATTGTATGCACGTTAATAATAAATTAATTTTACACTGTCGATAAATCAACTCTTAAAAAACAAAGCTTTTTTACTAAAATACATATATTTTGAATTCAAATAGATGTTTTTAAAAAAAGCGCGATTTATCACCAAAAACGTAGCCGTCATTTTGACTGTTACCGGATATAATTCGACCGTCATTTTGACGGTTGCCGGATAAAATGTGACTGTCATTTTGTAGGTTGCCGGATCTAATGTGACCGTCATTTTGACGGTTGTAGGATATAATGTGATAATATTTTGCTTAATCTTATTATTCATCAGTGGAGGGTCCTTTTGAGGAGAGGAATGAGTGAATATGGGTCTCTTATGTTGTAGGACGGAGGAGCCGAGCTGTTAAATTCAAGAACGAGTCGTGGAAACGACCCGATATACGAGCTGGGCGAGCGTTTTGCGCGTTTCCCGACTCTGCAGCAATGCCGATGGGATTTCTCCAAAGAGTCAACAGTTTTTTTTTTTTATTTCCAAGTAACTTGGGAGCAGTGAGCAGTTGTGTAGACACTATCTGCAGTATCTGCGGGCCCTGTACAGCACAGTACGCGCAGAGGCTATCTTGAATCTAGCTTCGATAGAGCTTTTTAAATTTTTCTTTTCATGATTCATGATCTAAGTGAAGAAATCTGGTACTTGGTTAACTTGTTTTATTTTTATCTAAAAATACCCCTTAGTTTACGACAGTCCCATTCCAACTCGAATAACGACCAGATCTGTATATCCCCTTTCCCTCTATTTCAGCATTACAGCAAAATTCAATTGGGGATGCTTTAAAAACCGTGAAAAGACATAATTTTTCAATTCTTCTAAAAGTGCTGGGTTTACAATAATAATTATTGACCGAATGGCTCGTATCATAATATTCAATGAGACCTGAAAGTCGAAGGTGGCCTGTCTACTACATACGCTGTCTACTACATGTGTGATATATTCGCCTTACGGTAAATATTATTTATAATTAAAAAAATATCTCTCGCCATAAATTTTAATCAACACAACAAATTTCATTTGTAGTAATACCAATATTGATATTAATATAGCGTAAAATTTAATTTAATTTTTTTCGATTTGTGAACAGTGAGAGTAAAAATGACGGGACCAAAAGTCTTTGTACCCAATTAAAGTTGTCGGGCAGGCTACACAAGTGGCTACAATAAGATAAAACCGGTATCGGTCAAAAAATAAAACTATTGTTATTTTCAATAATTTAAATTATTTCATTATAATAGAAGTCATTGGATATCAGAAAGGCAGAATAATGAACATGTAATATTAATAGTAATGTAGGATAAAATAGTAACTCCAAAATCATTCAATATCCAATGTTCTTAATAAAGTGTCTCATGCGTGTAAAGACATATTTAAATTATGTAATAAAAGTGTCTTTTTTACTGGAGTAACCTGCCAGGTAAGTGTTTTCATTAACAAATCCCTTCCCATAGCTCCTACCTTAACCCGCCTCACAACGCTGCGCGACAGGTTGATGAAATAGCTCCCTTGCATTTACACTATACACATAGAGGCGCTCTTATAAGGTGTCACATAAACAAAATAAAAAACACATAATACGTGATAACTGCAAGTAACCTGTTCTGGTTTATTTTTTTACCCTGCGTCATGCAGGAATTTTTCAAGAAACGATCGAAAAAAACATTAATTTATCACTGTTCCTCACGACATGACATGTTAAAGGCCATGCATGAGTTCCAGCTAATTCCAACTAATCGATAACCACCCGGTATAGTAGCTCGGACAAAAATATTTGAAATGAAAACATCGGCTGACGGCCGGAATAAAATCGAAAATCTATTTAATACCCAATTCAAATGTTTGTCCAATTAAGCTACGGTAACTTTCTCAATTGATATCAATTTTCTTATAAATGATACTTTTGAAATAGCGAAATAGTGTTTTAATTATCTTTCGATATATTTTTAAAGCATGATAGTATCGACTAAATGTGCAATTGTACATAGGCTTATCGACGGCCTCGGTTTTTAAAGTGAATACCGCATAACAGTCCTAACTGCTCCCAATCGTGTAGAGCAAGTAGAAATCTGTCATCACCGATAATTATTGGATTATCAGGCTGATGTGTTGTGGGGAGGAAAAATAAATGGACTATATACTCTAGCCTTTATTTATTTATTTAAGATGCCAAAAAACCTTGTAAGTCTATTATAAGAAATGAAAAATATATCAATCTTCTGATCAACTACATAGGTATAGGCAATACTACATTCTACCACGGATGAGTTCTGTAGACTGGATCTACATAAAATGAAGTTATGATGATGTCCTCAAGAATGAGACTCTGGTAAAAAGAAATTTGTTTGCGCCAGAACCTAAATGTTAGATATATGTAACCGTTTGGTAAAAGGTAAAAATATACAATCAGAGCCTCTATGTGTCTCTAAGGAGACTTAGTATGATCGAGATATAAATATATAGGTGTAGCCAGGGAGCGTATTTCCTTCTCCATGTCCAACAGGAGTACTGCCTTGAAACACGCACGGGTTTGTTACGCTATTTTTTATTCTAAATTCTTGTACTGCCTCCTATTGAACACGGAAATGGAAATACGCAGCCAGGGGTAGTATCCGTAGAGACGCAAAAACAAAAATTTATTGTGAATGCGTTCAATGCAAAAAATGTAAATTTGTTCGTATAAGGTCCAGATGATTGATTTGTAATCCAATACACTTTATACTGGTGTGTTATATAAAAATGTCAACGTTTGTCCGTTGTGAAACGAATACAAATTAATAATTATAATACTTAGAATCCTGAATGCTCTACTTATTAAATTGTCGATCTGTTGGTCAAAAGTTAATTTATTGTCATATAATAATAAACCTAGATCTAGGTTTAAGCGTTGGAAAACAATTTTGTTTTATTTTATAATCAAATGAATAACAAATTCTTTGATAGTGTAAACGAGACGATGTTGCACTTGGTATACTGATGCTTGGGTAATTTTTTTTGGCCATATGAACATGATACCTCCATTTCTCCACAGCGATTTTTCGTGTTTTCAATTGAGCTTTTAGAATTCAGTTATGACAATAATATGTATATCATCTTAAATTTTATTGATACATTTGCGCATTTTTTTCTAATGTGAGATTTAATTTACTTTGAGAGTCTTTGAATCTGAGATCAGTGGTCAAGGGTTTAAAAGCTCCCGTAGTGATTTTTTTTAAATGCGTTTTTCTCAAAACCGAAGGTCAAAGTATCACTCTTATAAATTTAATTAATTCAAAAGCGCATCGAAAATATTAGGTACTAAGTATTCGGTGTATTAAACATATTATTTATTTTAGATCAAGTAAGAGAATCATGTTGTAGATCATTTGAGGAAAATGCAATTTTATTTTAAAAATATGTGTGGGTATTTTCAACTTATTTATTTAGGAAGAATTTTTACATTTAAAAAAAAATCACCAATTATAAATTTTGGAAATATTTTTTTTAATTTTTTTAAATACATACATTACATATTACATATTACAGTGCAATATGTTACGTTGAAACAATTAAATTAATTTACATGTGGTGTTAAAGTTTAAAAATACATTTTTCTTATTACTTACATTATGTTAAATTAATTTATGCCATCATTATTTACAAATTAAAAAAATCGAGGACGCCCAATGAAGACATGGTATCAAGAAATGGATCAAATGCTTGGGTCAGATTTTGTAAACAGACAGAATATCAGAAGAGTATGAATTATACGTTGCTTGATTTTATTTTAGCCATTCGTACATCCAAGTTCACAAATATCTTATTTATTTTCACATAAATACATACATTACATTTTTTTATTAAAATGGCTCCAATAATCCTATCAACTGGTGCACACTTTATGGTTTCCGGAAGTTCATTGTAATATGTATTTATTTTTACGCCTTCAAAGGCTTTTACATTAAAGTTATTCATGATGTAGTGTACATGAGATAATATCAGTATAATATTGGAAATAATAACAGTACGTAGACATAGTCCATTTTAATAGGTACAAAATAGATCTATGAACACAAGAATATTTAACTATGATTACAAGTATAATGAGAAAATAATGAAAAATAGAAAAATAATTTAAAGAAAATAATAAATTACATGCGAAAAAATATTAAAATGTAACACTAACACAAAATGATAAATCATCAAAACTACATTACCAAAGCAATATAATTTGTATGATTGAACTGCTGGTATAGATTACGCTTAGTTCTATAAATGGTGTCGTTAAATATATATAAGTACCCCCAAAATTGTTGCACAGGTCATGCATCCTATTAGTTTGTGAGTGTGTCTGATAGTGGATTATGTATGTATTACAGAAAAAAATTACATTTTGTCTTGTAACGAGAATGGAAGGGTTGTCAATTAAGTTATTGATGATAACATTCATGATACATCAAACTAACACAATTAATGTATCAATTAGAATTTCGAGCTTAAAATTTGTGTGATATGAATTTAAAGTTCTACCATGGAAGCCAAGCATCTTTAAAGCCTTATTGGTTTTATTGTTTATGTCTGCAATGATTGTCAAGTCTTCATCGAACATTACACCCAAGCCACGAATTTGTGACACCGGTATTAATTTTATATTATTTAATGTATATTCATGTAAGAAATTATAATGAGTTTTGGAATATCATACTACATAAAATTTCTGAATGTTAAAAATAAAGTATTTTGTTCATACCACTGCCATTGCAATCTTATACATTTCGTATTCTTTAATATATTTTAGTAGGACTTCAACATTTTTAAACTTGATGTTTCATTGATGAATAATAAGAAAAATATCGAGCCGAAAGGGGACCCGACCCTTAAGGTACCCCACTTTATATTTATATAAACGATATATCAGACTACTAACACAAGGTTTCAAACATTAGAGAGGAATACCATCCGGTTCACTAGATTTATTGCTATCTAATGCATTTATGTTTTTTTTCAATGGCTTCTATTTTGGTGAAACATTGGCTTAAAATGAATGACTCTTCCTCTGAAATATCGGGAACAGTATTGGCAGGAATATATGTGCCGTAAACACTTTTAAATGAATCAGCAGAGAGCTTAAGTATACTTTCAAAACTGTCAGCACATTTTTCTTTTAAGTACATGTTATTTGAAAATCCACAATCGTTATTTTGTTGAATTTTAGATAAAACTCCATAATTTTTCAACCTTTTTTGTGTACCTCTTTTTAAATTGGGCTAACATAATCACTGTATCATTATATTGATAATTTTTCACTCTGTTTTCGTAGTTTAGTTAAAGTTATGTAATTGTGTAAGGATTTCTGTTATGTTTTATATTATTATATTCTGTGGATATATTTTTTGTGATAAGTTTTTTTTTTGATTCCCTTGTAAACCATTTGGGATAGTTAAATGGTGTGAAGTTGACCCTGGGAACAAAGCGTTCCTATCAAGTTGAGTACAAATGTTCTAAACGATTATTTAAATTATTTTCCTTACCACTAAAAATTACAAATCTACAAAGATAAGGTACTCTATAATATTATTGTATTAGCTTTAGAAAGATATACGATGTGGTAGTTAGGTTTGAAGATCTTCCATAACTATTTGTTTTTAAAATATCTAATGTTGGAAGGTGTTTATCGAGAGGTAATAACAATTCGTCCTTTGTATAATAAACTTCGTATCGCGTTCCTTTGTATAGTAAACTGTTTGGTGTATTGGCTTTTACCTTTTTTTGGTAGCCTAATTTCATTGTATTTTCTTGTGTTATATCTGAGAATGTCTTTGTTGTATTTAATTTTCTTTAAAAAATATTTTGATAATTGGTTGTTTATTATATTATGTATCACCGCGTTCTAGGTCAGCATCTGTTTCTTAAAATAGTTGGTGGCCTAATGGTCAGCATAATTGCCTTCCATGCAGTTGATCGGGGTTTGAATCTCGGCCGTGGAATTTTTTAAACTTATTTTTAATTTTTATATGATTAAGTACTTATTGGGTTTTTTCTGTGTATTTTTACGGGTTTGCGCTAGTAATATCATAACAGTGATAAATTCATCACATAAACCATTAAAGTCTGCGCAATAAAACATTTTTATATTATTTAGCTTTATCTGCTATAATCGATTAATTTAACGACAGTCACAGATAAAGCATGCAAAGGCAATCGAATAGAAATCCATTTTAATGTCCGCCCTAAATCACACACTCGCTAAACTGTTTAAAGGCTGCGATTTAATCCCGACCCTTAAAAATCCGCCATGGCGGCTGGGAACTGGTAACTGGTTAGTCGTAAATTTTTCACACCCCTCAGAATAAAAACGGTGCCCAAGAAAACTTTTGTGGAGACTCTAGCCTTTCGACGAGGAGTTATTATAATATGGAGAATGCTTTTTTATTATATTATTGAAACAAACAGTACATTCTGGTTAGAGTATTTACTTGGATAACCAACATCTCTGCCATAGATCACCCCAAGTAGTTCGCTACGTTTGGTGACTTGTCTTGGTGGTAGATGCGTCTGCCCACCTAATTAATGTGTTGTGGGCTGGATTTAGAGAGACTGGTTAAGGGAGATATTTTTACCTCTCCAGCATGACCATCTTGATATATCGCCTTGCAGTGGGAGGGATGAATTGAAACGTTCGTCACTCATATTTCTCCTCTGACTCTTTCCATTGCTTTCGGGAAAATGAAACTTTCGTACGGTATTCACATAAAAAAAATCAATGAAGCTTTCAACAATTTTTTGTAAAGAAGGTTGTAAGTGGTATAATGTCGTATTTCGTTTTGACTAGGGATATGAAGATGTGGTAAGTGTACAATTTTTGGCTGCTTACATGAATAATATGGTAAATGTATTGTATAGTGAAGTTTTTGAAGGTTTTATAGAATGTGTAATGATATAGTATTCCATTTTGACTATGGACATCCACTCTTCTTCAAATATCCCCACTGTCTTATAAATAATGCATCAGCCTAAATGAATAATATTCCTGTCGTATTTTGACAAAACAATTTCTTTCTCGTCTTTTCTTCACCCTATGGATGGTTGTTCCTCGAAGGCTTTCGTCCGAAACTTTTCTTAAATAATTATTGAAAAAATGACGCGGTCTGACGATAAATTAATTGCCCTCGGAATTAGATTAAATTAATCTCATTTGTAAACAAAAAAAGCCTAGATATGACATACGCGTGGTGGTAAAACTTAGATACTTTTAGTATTGCCCTAGTGATAAACGAATATTATTATTTTATTTTATTTTAATATCGAACAAGAGTCCCAACTTGATCCAGACTGTTTTGTCATCCCGAATTGGGGAATTTCGTGAAGCTGAAGGAAGTCGGGGTTGGAAGGAATTAATTAGCTCTTTAGATCTGGTCATCCAACAATTGGCTAAAGCCATTTCAATCAAAGTTTCTATTCGGAACGATGGTCTTTCACCAGGGCGATACTGGGAGTATCTACCAATCCGATGATGGAACGATGATTGAACGAGGTGATGCCAGAGGAAAAAATACTCCCAAACCACTAAGGAATTGTTTTGTCAAGTAGAGCGCCACAATTTTGTAATTTTGCTTGTTCTTATTTTTAATTCGATTCCTTATTGCTGATGATCGTGATCACCACTCCAATATCCACGGTGGACAAGGCTCCTTCTCTCCTTGCAGTCCTGCGCTATGTGAAGAGACAGAGACACCGACGTACAGGACGATAGTGGTATTTGGTCACTCCAGCGCATTGGTGACCTTCATTTGCTTCTCTTGTCAAACACTTTGCCATCCAAATCCTTCATTTATACTTCTGACTCATAGTCTCCTTCAGCAATACTTGAAGACTCGTCTAGGTATATATAATCGTTCACCAATTCAAGTTCAAGTTTGTGAAAGCATTACCTGCCCTGGCGATCACCAATAGTTTTGTTTTTGATTTGCTGATAAGTAGGTATAGATAACGGATCTTTTCTTCTATTTTAGAAAAGAGATTAATTTTATCTTTGGAAGAGACGATAAAGGTACTGTCACCTACATACCGGAAATTTGAAATCGGAAAAATTCTTTATGGATATATTTTATTACTTCAACGATGTATCTGCTTATCGTATTAGTACATGCAGTAGCAAATATTCTTATCACGAATATTTAAATAGTTGTCAGTAAATATGGTATCTATGTCTAAATGAAGAAAAGATAATGATAAATAGGTAAAAACCTAGTTTAAACAGTTATTTCAGAATAAATTAATTTACTTTTTTCTAGAAGCTGCTTTCTTTATTGATGATTAAGTAACCATTTTTTTTATTTATATACATTCTACAGTAGGCCCTCCACATGATGTTATTTTATACATTAAACAGTAGGCCCTCCATCACTCCACAGAGTAAACCCCGAGGAAAATAATATTGCTCAGGGCCCATATTGTCTTTGAGGATACTGTGTTGAGGGGTTTTTTTGGGGAGAGAAGGAATGAACCCAATGATGAAGGAGGGAGGAAACACACGTTCCACGCCAAGCTGTTGAACTCAAGAACGAGTAGAAGCAATTCGTTTTCATGTGACACATGTCAACCGTGTTAGGCGCGCATTTGGCGTGTTCCACGACTATGCACCGGTTCCGAAGGGATCAATAACGCTAGTTTCTCGAAGAATCTTCCATTGTAATACAAACGAAATAAGGACAGCATACCTACATGACGCCTATGCTCTAAAGATGGCAATCCGTTTTTTAATTATTGCTTGGGGAGGAGCAACAAACTCGGCTATCAATTACATAGAAACCGCACAGAAAACGACCTTAAAGGTAATACTAAAAAAACATAGACTGACTGATACAGACCAAATATTCAACAGCTGTGACGTACTAGATATACGCCAATTATACATTAAAACATTCCTAAACTACATTTTTGACAAAAAAAAAATAATTTCAACATACACAAAATAACACTAACAGTCCAGTTAGACAAGCGTAAAAAGGAAACATAAAAACTCTGATAGTAAATTCAAGCTTTGGACAAAGACACTACCAATACCATGTTATAAAAGCTTTCAACAGTGTAAAAATTGAAATTAAAATTGAGGAAAGTAAAAATAAATTCACACACAAAATTACAAAATGGATTGAAGAATAAAAAAGACAATATTACCAAAATGTCATAGCATAAAATAAAAACAAAACCTACACGTAACACACAAAACCAATTTAAACACACATCACTCACAAACACACAAGATTATTTTCAAAGTATTATTTTTAAATGTTAAATATATTATTATGTATTATGAATTTTTAATTTTAAATGTATTATTTTCTATTTAAATGTATTATGTAGATTATATTTTCATATTGTAAAATGAAGGTCTCAGCACGGGCAAGCCATCCAGTGAGGCCTACATTACTGGAAAACTGAAAATGTAAAAAATATTGTACCAAATAAATAAATAAATAATAAGACAGGGAATCTATCAAACGAATCAGTTTCCTCGCGGAATCAACGGTTAATTCAGGTATTTTGAGCTCCAGGCTATATTTATCACATCGTTACATTATTCCTACTGTTGTATCTATTATATTACTACCTTGTATCTTGTGATTAACCCATTAATGTATAAAATTTCACAAAACATAGTTTTCATTTTTTTCATATTCTCAATGATTTGACATCACAAAAACATATTTTCATATTTTGTAAAATAAATTCCATCCAAAAAATCAAACGCCGTGAATAGAATCTCTGTTAGAAAGAACAATTAAAGAGAGGTTAATTCACAAAATTCGAACGTCCCATCAAATTTCAATGTAAAAAATCAAATTCTATTACTATGTGCTATCAATCAACCGACACACTATGAAATAATAACAGAACTTTAATAGAACTTTCACAGAACTTGAATATTAATTTTGAACTGTGATGAATTGTTCAAATTATTCGAAAAAATCCGTCCATATTGTTTATTTTGCTGATATTATTGTTTGTAAAAACGGGTTCTGACAATATAATATTCATTTACCACGCATAATACATTTAAAAATATATTATTTGTGATATTCCGTATAAAATTCGGGAAGAGTCCAATTTGGCAAGGACTGCAAATATATATGGCCTTTCCTGAGCAGTTCGCCCATCGTCTCCTTGTCTCATTGAATATGAGACAGCGGTTGAGACCATCAAACATAGGTACTGTTGGTTATAGGCCGAGGTCCTGAAGAGAATTGAACCCATGAATCGATGTGTGTATAATTTTGTCCCGATCAATATGTTATTTTATTTGTGTAGTTGCATAACCCGACCTGACCACCACCATACCACCAAACAATACATACAATAACATACATTTTCTACAAACTCATCAATGGGCTCTTGCATTTTTTTGCCTAATTTGATGGTAAAATTCCTTTATTCTATGATTAATTTGGTGCATATACGGTTTTAGTTATAACATTAGTAGTTGGAGGTGTAGGTGCAGTAATTAAGTAACGTTCAATTATTTGGACGCTATGCAGTAACGGGTTAACAGATTTCAATTCTGTACGTTATTTATTTAGTGCTTTTCCATTAGCGTAATAGTATGTCCTTATTTACACAAATTATACAGCTAAACTAACTATTAATTCAATATTTAAACCCATCTATATCCAGCCATATTTCATGGAATCTTCTTAAATAGCTTCCAAATTAATATAAGTGTTCGTTAAATAAATCTTCATTCTTTTGAATTCAAAAATGTAAGTTTGAATAATTTATACAACTCTAGAAAGGAATGCAAATATTTTTATAGTAAAAAAGTGAAAAAAATTGGCCATTTGAAATGGTGGTTTATTTTTATTTTTTAATGAAAAACTAATGTTAATAAGACAAGGTTTTTTATACATAACACAAAGGATAACAAATTATTATAAGCAATAGTTAGTTGTCTGAAATATCAATACAAATTAAACATATCTCCCGATATAAAAAATATAATTAGCAGTAATTGTTGATGGAAGTACTAGTACATATTGAATTATTTGGCGTTTTGAAAATAAGCCGAAGTAGCTCAGTGGTCCAGAACACTTCCCACTAGAATATAATGTGACCGTCATTTTGACGGTTTCCGGATATAATGTGACCGTCATTTTGTAGGTTGCCGGATCTAATGTTACCGTCATTTGGACGGTTGTCGGATATAATGTGACAGTCATTTTGACGGTTGCCGGAAATAAGGTGATAATATTTTGTTTAATATTATTATTCATCAGTGGAGGGTCTTTTTGAGGAGAGGAATGAGTGAATATCGGTCTCTTATGTTGTAGGACGGAGGAGCCGAGCTGTTAAATTCAAATGTGCGGGTTCAATTCCCGTCGGCGGCATTTATTTTTACTCAGGAGATATTTTCAATTTGTATGGATATTTCAGGCTACTAATTATTGCTTAAAATAATTTGTTATCCTTTGTGGTTTATATCACAAATCAAAATTCTGTTAACATCTTGCAACGTCGGTAAATAAAATTTTTACTTTATTTACAACTTCTAGATAAATTAGGAGTTTTTTAAGATAATTTAAATACAGGAGTAGTAAAAAAACTCTCATTGACTAGTTCATACTAATAATAAAGACTCTTCTACTCCTTGAATATCCAAATCATCTTAAAGATGACACGTTTGAGTATATTTGTGCAAACATTCAAAAAAGTTTTTAAAACTAGTTTGGAACACCCGTTTGAAGTCCCCTCCTACCCCGCAAATGTCTAAAGATACTGGGTGCGTAGCGACGTTTGTCAATAAATCATAATACCTACCTATTTATCAAACATATACATGGTTTTAAGGAACGTGATCGAGATGAACGATCCACGAGGATGACTTTAATGATTTTTTTTTTTCAAATTATTTTTTTTTTATTAATTAAGACCATACTGGTCACTCAGCCAAGTAAGCGCCGAACCCCTGATCCAGACCCCAACTGTTCAATAACTACTGATTGTGTATTGTTTTAGTTGAAAAAAAATGTCACTGGAGTCCAAATTTTTTTTCTCCAAATAATGTCAGAAATCACTGGTAAAGGTTAAACGCGACGATCATTATAATCGACAAGTTATGTATGGCGTTAATTTAATTATTTTATTAAAATACGTTTTTTGCAAGTTATGCTTTACAATATTAAGACGAAATATCTAATTTTTCGAAAAAAAATTCTTCTGAAAGCTGATCACTTTGTGATGACATTATTTATTATAAAACACAAATAAATTTATTATTATTTTTTTTTTTTGGTAAACTAATGTTTTTAAGAAAAGATTTTTTATGCATAGCACAAAGGGTAACAATTATTTTACAAGCAATAATTATTCGTCTGAAACACTCATCCACATTGAAAAATCTCCTGATAAAAGATACATGACGCCAACGGAACTCGAACCCGTGTCCCTTCGATTTCCGGTCGACAGCTCTGACCACTGAGCTATGGCGGCTTATCTCTTACCCGCGAAATTATTCAATATATACTAGTGTTTCATTCAACAATTACTGCTTGTTACATTTTTCACCTGAAAACAACCAACTTTATTTTATATGAGAAAGGCATTGTAAGTGCTAACTCTCTCACTAGATGGCGTCGAGACAAATTGTCTACATTTTTAGGTGAACATGTAACAAGCAATAATTTTCGAGACCGAATTTAGTAAAGAAACTGGCCGGTAATTATGTACATGCGATTTGTCACCATTTTTGTGAAGCAATATAACTACTGAATGTTTTAAATGATTGGGGAATATTCCTGATTTAAAGCTTAGATTCGAAATGAACGCGATCGGTATTGCGATTGAGGATTTAATAAGTTTTAACAGATTTGATGAGACTTTATCAGGACCACAAGCATTTGATGACTTAAGATCGTCAATTATTTTCATGACTTCGTTTGTCGTTGTTTGTATATTGTCTATTTTATGACCGAAATTAGAGGTAGTAAACTTAGCGAGATCAATTTCAGTAGTATTAAGTTTATCAAGAATTTTTTTCGCAAGAGTGACTCCCACTGAAGTGAAATAATTATTGGCAAAATTTGCCATAATTTTTGGGTCCGAACAGTTTATATTATTAATGTACAACGATTTAATTTCGGAAGATTTATTAATTTTTGTTTTAGATATATTACGAAAAGCTTCCCACAGACGTTTTGGCGTACAGTTATTTTCGTAAATAATTTTTTTATAATAATTTTCTTTGGTCGATTTAATTAAATGTTTACATAAATTCCTATACTTTTTATAATGAGCTTGTACTAAAATATTTTCAGGACATCCTTTCGCCTTTTCGTGTAATTGATTCCTTCTGTGAATAGATTTGACAAGGCCAGGGGAGATCCAAGGTGTGAGTTTTACTTGATTATTTGTTATGTGTATGTGACTAGTGTGTTTAGATATATATGAATGTAATTTTGTGATAAATTCATTCATTGCTGAGTCAGTATCAATTTGGTCTAGAACGTTTTGCCAGTTTTCTGATCGCAAGTCTTCGACCAAGTTATTGTAATTTGTTCGAGGGACATATTTAATTTTAGCATCAGTGGGAGGTTTGTTTTTAAGACAGAGAGCTGTGGTGTAGTGGTCTGAAATTGTTGTGTGAAAAACAAATGAGTCGATTAGGTTAACATTTTTAACATTGATATGGTCTAAGCAAGATTTACTCATGCCCTGTTCTCGAGTAGGGCTGTTAATTGTCTGAATGAATCCATTTTCAGTACGCAGGCATAAATAATCGTTATATTGACGGTGGTATTCGGGAATAGTATTAATATTGAGATCTTCTTCTAACTCAGCAAACTTATTTTGTGGCACCATTTTAATTAAAAATTAATAAAATACTTCGTTTTAACCACTTTTATTTTTATTTTTATTAAGTGGTTAAAACGAAGTATTTTATTAATTTTTAATTTTTAATATTGAGATCGCCTATGATGATTTGACGTTCTATTTTTTTTGAAGTATTGATGATTGCTTGAAGTGAGCTCAAAAAAGTGTCGATGTTTTGAAAAGCGGGTGATCTGTAGATTGCAAAGATACATAAGTTGTTGTTAAAAACAATTTTCAGACAGTTTGCTTGTGATAATAAAATTTCATCTACTTGTGCTTATATTCCGTCTCTGATGTAAACAACGATTCCACTTGATTTATTTAAACTTATGTTAGTGTGATATTCAGAGTAATTGTGTATAATTTTGGAGGTGTATTCTTTATTTATCCAACATTCCGACAAAATTATAACATCGAATGAGTAATTAAATTGATCAAGAAATAATAAAAAATCATCGATTTTTGAAATGCTTCTGATATTCTGATGCATGATTTTTAGACTATATGAGCCCCAATTGTATTTGTTTAGATTATTTAGATCATAAATAACATTTGTGTTATAATTTATATCGGAATCATTATAATTATCATATGGTAAACGAAACATATTTAGTATATTTTAGATAAGTGTAGTATTGCGTAACATAGTTATTATATTTTAGATTAACGTGGTGCTGTGATAAACTTTCGCATAATATAAGTTTTAATACAATATCTAATTTAGTTTTATTGACACCTAAAATAACTATGAAGCTGGTGATAATACAAGTTCCTAGCAGGTAGTGGAAAGCAATAGACATGATGAAGCGGGAACAGCGACTAAATATAATAGTAAACAAGCGAGACGAAATATACCTCGAGAGCGAAATTGGTACAATTTTATCACAGTGCTGACAATTTTGATTCATCGGAAATGAGAATAGCATTTGTTCCCGTGGATGAGTGTTTCAGACGAATAATTATTGCTTGTAAAATAATTGTTACAAATAACTTTGTTTACTAGAGTCAGTGTATACTTAAATACACCTACTACCTATTTATTTCCCCTAGAGTCAGTACCTACTTAAATACACATACTATTTACATTTCCCTGGCGTCAGTACCTACTTAAAAACATACTATTTATATTTTCCTAGCGTCAGTACCCACTTAAATACACATACTATTTATATTTGCTTAGCGTCAGTACCTATTTAAATACACATACTATTTATATTTTCCTAGCGTCAGTACCTACTTAAATACACTCTACTATTTACATTTTCCTGGCGTCAGTACCTACTTAAATACACATACTATTTACATTTTCTTAGCGTCAGTATCTACTTAAATGTACATACTATTTATATTTTCTTAGCGTCAGTACCTACTTAAATGTACATACTATTTATATTTTCCTAGCGTCAGTACCTACTTAAATACACATACTATTTACATTTTCCTGGCGTCAGTACCTACTTAAATACACATACTATTTAAATTTACCTATCGTTAGTACCTACTTAGGTACACACACTATATATATATATTTTAGTACTTACTTAAATATACATACTATTTACATTTTCCTGGCGTCAGTAACTACTTAAATAAACATACTATTTATGTTTACCTAGTCAGTACCTACTTAAAAACACATGCTATTAATTTTAAAATAGCCACTTACGTATATTTAGACTTCATTGTTATGTTTTTTTTTACTCATATTTTATTTGTACTGTAATCATTTTATCAAATTTGATTTTACTTCCAAAACTCGACCGATAGAATTTATTTATTTTTAATTGTAACACATGTAGGTGTCTCTAATGATTTACCTGAGCCCTGTACATTATAACGTACACAGAAGGCAAATCTATTAAAGGAGCAGCTTTGACAAAAATTTGCTAAAAAAGCTTTCCCAGACATTTAATATTTTTAGCCATTATTTTGTTATTAATTATGTTCAGCTCGGTTCTTCGGAGTAAAGAACAAAAGTAATATTCCTTATCTTTCCCATTAATCCCCCCCGCCTTAAACCCTTACTGAATTTCCGCCGCCATGGAGTAAAATACAGGATTTTTTTTCAATTTTGGCTCTTCAATGCGATGACAGTCGCGATATAAGCCATTAAAATGTGTATTACCCCCAAAAATAAACGCGGGATGTTATTTTTGCAGTTTTGGAAGGGAAAAAGAAAATCGCGTTATTAATAACTAGCTAAACATCAAGTTTTTCCCCGCATATGTAGTAAAAAGAAAAAAATACCACAAAACTCTGCCCGCGCAAACGAAGCGTTTATTTATTTATGTATATATTATACGCCAATATGGGCTTTAAACAAATATGTACATAATAATTTAGTGGAACAGTTATCAAAAGTAAGATTATTTAGAACCCATTCAGAAGAAAATATTATGGCTCGTCTTAATTGTAATTATTACTGAGATATTTTTGTTGTTTGTTTTTGGGGTGTTATGCCGTGTTGCGCTAACTCCTTCTTCTCCACATCTTCGGATCTACCGGATCTGCCCTGATGATGGACACTGCAACGATGTCCGAAACGTCGGCTAAAGAAGGAGTTAGCGCAACACGGCATAACACCCCAAAAACAAACAACAAAAATGCTTTTGGCCGTGAAAATCTAAAAACTTACCATATTACTGAGATATGTTATTATAGCCTTCTTGTAACTATATTCCACGCAGTTGAATACATCTACAGTTTAGGCGAAATTGTTTCAATCTGCACGCAATCTGGGTACAAGCAAGTATCTGATTGGCACAGTCTTATTGCAATTAAAAAGAATTGCCGATATGTTGAAGGTGAGTAGACTCAATAAATCAGGGCTGTCCATAATTCCATTAATATTTGTAAAAATAAAAGTCATGTCGGAAACAAGTCTTCTGTCTGAGAGTGTCAATAATTTTATTTCATATTCATCAAGTTGTTGTAATTTATAGTTTCTATTGATAGACCTAGATTGTAGTTAATATTTCTTAGAAATTTATTCTGAATCAGATTGGCTTTTAAAGTGCTGGGGACCAGATAGAAGAATTATATTCGACTTGACTTCAAACTAGATTTTTAGAGTGGATATATTTTTAAAGTCTCTGTCGTCAATCTCATCGAATGCAGCCAAGCATTTTTAGTCCTGTATTTGTTACTGTGTTGATGTGAGAAACAAAATTAAATTTGGAATCGAAATAATACAGTCAGTTATATATCGATATTGAAATGGTTGGATAACGTTTATACTAATTTGACGGCCGCAAACAAAACCAACCTAAAAAGCAGGTTTTTGAAAAATAATCACTCAACACTGTATACCTAGAAACAATAACATATTTTCTCTCAAATCTTTATACGGTTTTGTTACAAGTTAGGATCGCTACAATTCATCGATCGCACACATTCCTTGCGTCATCCGCATTCGCGTCCAAATAGTTAGTGATATAGTTTTAGACACTTTGCACAATCTGAAAATTCTAAAAAGAAAAATTCATTTCGTGACATATCGACTGTATTTTGATAAAACTTTTGAAGACACATTCTTGGGAATGTTACTAATCATTGATTTTACAAAAAATAATAGGCTTCAAAGTTCTATATGGTTGAGTATTTTTTGCTGATTGATGGATTTTTAATACTAAAAAATAAATAATGTGTAAATTTTTTTGATTATTTACAGACAACATGAGATAAAATTACTTAACCCTCGCTCATAATTATAGAAAGAATTGTAATATTTGCATCAAAATTTTGAAAAACAATTAATCACTTTTCTACGAACTTCAACATGTTTTATTATTTTCATGAATTTGTAAATATTCAAAAAGTTTTCATTTTGTGTCTTGATAGGAATTGACCAAACCAAAGTCGATATCTTTATGGGTGTACCTTGTATCTACATATTTTCTATTCACTTATTTACAGGTTATTTAATTGATTCTCCTTTCTCAGTTTTTCCGTTCGACATTTTCTAACCATCTAAGTGTCCCTTTTTTAAATGTATATATTGCTCGTAAATTATTGTCTGCTTAGATGAGATTAAGTTCTAGACATATTTTCTTCTGTTTTGTTTTTGATAACGTTTGATGTTACTCTTAAACAAAACTCAAATAACATAAAGTCTAGGAATATCATAGCATTACCAAGAACAAATGTGACCGCATGCCACCGAATGGTCCAACCCTTAACCCTTCGTGTGCCAGCGTATACACCATCGCACTCAATTTTATATTATTTTGAATGTTTAAAAATTCTCGAAGAAAAACATTTTTTATTCGCTTTGCAAGTAAATGACGTATTATAACATTATTCTAACTTCTCGTTTCATCTCTTGCAAAAATGTGTTAATTTTATCTGTGAAAAAGTGCGTCGCAAAATTCTATGTCAAACGTCATATTTTATCACTTTCAAAGTAATAGACTGTAAGTATTTATTTGCAAAAAAATCCCCATGTTACAAATTTTTACTTTTATTGTAAACTAAGCTTTTTAAGTCTTAAGTACATTTTCGTGTGTCTTCATTTTATAACTGTTCGCGCCAATAAAGGCGAATTGCTTTTGTTTATCGGTGATCGAGATTTTTGCTCTGGCAATAAATTGTTCCTTAGTCCCTTTTACCTCTCTTCCCTTTCTTCTCCGGGTTTTAGTTCGCAATCAGTCACAGTGAAATACAATTCACGCAGTACTTAATCTATGAAACTGCATATAATTACAATGCAACATAACGGAAGTAACGATTATTTCGTAGTGGAATCTATTAATACAAAGTGAACAATAAAGTAGACAAGCCATCTCATCTTTACTTATTGTATGTACCTTTCCTCTACAGAAAGTTTGTAGCTAATGTAACGATCTCGATAAACACAGAAATTATTTTGCCATATAAAAACTTGCTGAAACAATGACATAAGTGAGAATAAACATTTTCCGTAATATAATTAGTAATTCTTGGGAAACTGCAAAAAATGTTTTAAATAAAAAATAATAATATATTTTCAAGTTATCTGATAAGACATGATATGTTAGTGTAGACAGTCTTGATTTAATTAACCTCATTGAATTTCATGTACCCTGTTTAATTGTAACAATTCTAAGGCTGAGCATTTGAAACACTCGCTTGTACCTAGATTACATGAAGTTAGTCATAGGTACGCAGTTATACAGCGGATCTGTTTAACTGCACGGAAGCTAGGTACAAGAAGGCTTTATTATCATATTTTGTATGTATGTACTTGTATCTCCTTCTTGTATTAATTTTATACTTTCTGTCGTCATTTTATGATCAAATGCCTCAGTTGATTGTTACTCTGTGACATGAGTTATGGTGTATGGTATATTTATATTATACCGATGATATTCAATAAATAAATGAATAAATAAGACCCTTTTATGAAATCAAGTACTTTTTAGATTAAAATATTTTTATATGGTAACACCGTGGCTGCGTTCAAACAAAGTGGGTGTTTACCATTACCGGGGGAGGCGGAGCTAGACCTCCAGTCCCCAGGGGCGAAGAAAGGCAGAGCTCTCTTGGTTCCTAGCTTTCGACCGAACAGGTCGTTGTTTCGCTTCTCCGCTTGGAGTTCGAGATTGGCTTTGCAAAACAGTTTTGAAAGTGTTTGCCACCAAAAAATGAAGAACTAGTGTATTTTGATTCAGTATTTTCCGCTATCGCCAGCCGGGTCCCTGGGTCACCATAGAAGGTTACAGTATTATCACCCTATGGTATCGTTCCAATTTTATTCTGTTTGTTTCTGTCTTTGCTTTCTTCATTTTCCATTGTTTTAAACGTCCACAAAGAGATTTAAGCATTTCCTACGAGCAGATTAAAGTGCTGTAATATAGGTCTTCTTGAAGGTATTTTTGTAGCACCATACCTAGATTGTTTTATTTCCGAGAAATCCTTTGTTATATCAACCTATAGAAAGCGGCTGTTCTCTCTCTATTCAAACGAACTGAAGACACAAAACCCGCTTGAGCTAGCCTGGTAGTCGTGAATATTGTATATTTATAGCACACATTTTGACCCCGTGGAAACGCATTATCTAACAACGCTTCATTAAAAAAATATATATTTTTCATAAAATAAGTGAGTTACAACGAAAATAGTGTCGAAAATAGTGTCGAAAATAGTGTCGAAAATAAGTAATGGCGTCTTGAGGGTTATTATAACGCGGTGATACGTAACGAAAACTTATGGCTCCGGCACACTGTGTGCCAAAGCGTATGGTTTCGGAAAGTTCAGGTCCAAAATACCTGAATTCATCTGCGGTTCGGCGCCGACAGAACAAGCCGAGTCTTTTCGGCACCCAGAATGGCTGCTGGCTAAACGCGGTGGCTGGACCCGGTATCTTGTCAAGGGTTTGGATAGATGAAAGTATACCTGCGGGTGGTTGCGGTTATAAACTAACTAATGTTGGGACGTCAAACTTGGCAGGGAAACTACCATCGACCTAAATATGTAATACCCTTAGTCAGAGATTCCTGAACTTCGAATTTTTATGAACCCATTTAAAAAATAATAATTACAAAACCCAATAATACGCATAGAAAGGGTCAAACCAAAATCTGATGTGCTTACTTTTACAGCTGTAATGTTGTGAGGAATTTCGCAAAAGAACTCGAAACATATAGATACTAATATTTTTGAATTGTTCAATTATCGCTAATTTCCTTTGCGTCATAATTTTTATTTATATTTAAATAATTGGCGTGCACAAATTTATTTATTTTAAAGGAAATAACTTTACACACCACTATCTAATTAAAATAATCGGCGTGTTTCGAAACCAATCGCTCTAGTTCGTTTTTGTCCAACAGACCACTTTTGGTGAAATTGATAAGCTTGCAATTGTTCTCAGAAAGCATTTATTTATACGATACAAGTGAAAGGATAATAGATTTAATGGGCTTTCAAAATGCAGTTTGTCCACCAAAATTAAACAACATTCCCAGTGTGTTCATCCAACACTCTGTCCTAAATCAAAATAAAAAACGTGTTTTCTTCGTAATTTTAAAGATTTTTCAGAAATTTTACTTTAAAATAATTATTTATATCACTTTAAATCAAAGCTTAGAATTGAGATAATTTCATTGTATATACGTTTTTCGCAAAAAAAAACTTTGAAGCGCTATTTCTCTCGATTTACGGTTTGGTCAGTTGGATAAAAACGAACTAGAGCGACGCAATGTATAATGAAAATTAACAAATATAGGAATAGACAAACAAGTGTATACAAATATGCATATACAGATATCTTTACCTTTAGTAATTTTTATTCTGGGCTACACATATACATGCAGGGGTCGTACAATTTTTACTGTCATCATATTGCAAATGTAATCCATATTAGCGTAGCAAACAATAAGATATGAAAATGAGAAAGAAAGGAAATAAATAAACATCACAAATAAATTTATTTAGATGTTCCATTTAGATACATGAAAGTTATTGACAGTTATAGTACAATATGGAATAAAAGGTAAAATTATAAGATTGTATATTTAACAAGTAAAAATAATACACATCGCTATAAAACTATTAAAAGAACTAAAGAAGAAACAAACAAACAAAAAAAAACTGTTTTTCCATTATATCATTAAAAATGCACTGCTAAAATCTGTATTTCGGTAAAGGCATATTAAAAACATCAGCTTACATGCATGCGAGTTACCAGTGATATGTATTTATAACAGAATTGTAAATTGTAAATTGCCTGAAACCATAGTATGACTGTTACAATAATACGTACTAGGGAACCTTGATCATGGTGGTAACATGAAAGTTAATCAACTTTATAACGGCTAAAAAGTTTTACTTGAGGAATAACAAAAAATAAATAGAACAATAACGATTTTTTTCTCTCCATATAAATCGATCTAAGTACATTTTTTTAACAAGACAAACATTTTCTGGTTTCAAATAACTGACAATATTTTTAAATCTCCTACTACCACCACAGTAAGCGGAAAATGTGTCGTGATGGAGGACTTAGCCAGCCGAGGAATTGAACGCAGAATGCCTGGTTGGGACCCAAAAGCGATGCTAACTCAGCCACTGACCGGACAATGGATAGTTGGTTAGATATACTAATATAAAGAAGAGTGTCTGTGGCAGGCGGGCTGTATGGCGGGAGAGCTATGTGGTGGGCGGGCGGCCTGGGTTTATTTTTTTTATTCAAATCCTTATCTTTAAAGGAAAAGTAAGGTCACTGTCTACATCTAATTTTGGAAAAAACAATTCGAAAAACTCGGCTTCGCCCAGGACTTGCAAATATAATTTAATAAAAAAATGTTTTATTGTGAATTTAAAGGTACCGCAAATAAATAAATAAATTAGCATTTTATTAAACTTGATTCAACAAGTTTATTCTTTTTCAATGCAACTATTTTATTTTTTGCTTTGACTCACTTGAATTCGACCCACGACCCACGTATTTGAAACCTCTGCTCTAAGCTGTGAGCAAACAAACATACTCATTTGGGTCGTTCGTATAATGGTGAGTGTAGTTCTTGCATTGTGAATAACATCTGGGGAAAAAATATTTTAAATGGTCTTCTTATTTTGAAAACTTCCATTTCAAAATAATGTCCATATCTTCTTGATAAGATTTTGATTATGACTTTCAGACACCTACCTACCTGAATAATGTTAGTTCAAACGCAAAACTAATTAATCATGATACGAAAGTGTAACTTAATGAGTTAACCTTTATAACAAGACGACCAAACAGTTTGAGGTAAATTTTGTTTAAAATGTATAAAAAAAGCTATTATAATATTAATTTGGATGGCACAGTTTTTCTAAAAATTCACCCCAAAGGCCTCCTTGTTCAAGGGTCACGAGTTCGAAGCCTGGCGAGCGCTAGTTAATTTTATTTGGTTTTATTTTTTTTAACAATTTATTAATTAAAAATAATATAATGTATATTTTCGGCACGTTTCTGAGTGGAAGATAATCTCAGTATCGCCTATCTGTAATACCACCATTCGGAAGTGTGAAACGTTGCTTTAAATGGCTTTTAGTTGTGAATAAATCCTAATAGCCAGGTACTTCTTCCTTTCATTCTCCTCCCCATTACCTTCAGCATCACAAGACACCCCAATTGAGGATGCCATAGTCTCACTGGCTCCAGACAGTTGGGAGTAGTTTATTTATACTGGGTTTTTACAGACGATTTCATTACTTAAATTAGTTACTTGAGAACAATCCAGTTATAAAAACTCAGTTAATACACAAAAACCAAAATATACTCAGCAATAGAACACATTAATTTTCATATACCTAAATAAAGATTAAAATATTAAACAAATGAAAATAAAAATTAAAAATATACATGAAACACAAATATTACAGAAAAGTAAGAGACGTAAGTAATACATAATATTATAATCAGTGCAACATATTTTTAACAATAGCAGAATTTTTTATCTGAATCCATATAAATTATCGACGAAAATATATACTTCAGCACACTCAATATTATTATACAGTTAATTAAACTCAATTTTGGGTCAGAGGGCTAAAATAGGCGATATTATTTTTCAAAATATCCAGGTGAAAAATGCTGTGGCGTCTTAAACAATGGGAATTGGGGACAATTATTTCAATATTGCTAAGAAATAATGATAAATCAAGATGGCCGTGGATAATTTTATGAAAACATATTAGGTCAGTCAATTGCCTTCTTATTATAAGTGTATTAATATTAAAGTATTCACGACGTGCGTAGTATGATCTAAGATGGTCATGTAGTCCACATTTGAAAGATAGTTTAAGCATTTTTTTTTAACCTATTCTAAAATGTTTTCATACTTGCAATAGTGTGGATTCCAAATAGTGCTTACATATTTAAGTTTACTGCTAATGAAGGCGTAGCAAAGGGTTAGAATTGATTGATGATAGGTTTAGTTTATTGGTGTATACTGTCCTACCGGTATTATAATGAAAGATGCTCCGAAAAACTAGCGTCATTGATCCCTTTGGCACTGATACATAGTCTGAAAATAAACCAAACGCGCGCACAACATACAAGGTTAAAATTTGTCACACGAGAATGGGTCACTTCTACGACTTGTTCTCGATTTGTGTGACGATTTGTCTGCCTTGAGTTTTCTCCCTCCTACAAAACTACTAAACTAGTAAGGATTGAGCAAGGGTTTCTTCAAGATCCATGTTCACCCTAGGAAGGATATATATAGAAGAGGACTTCTCAATAAGTCCCTCCACGTAGAATCCCCAAAGATGATATAGGCCGGGAGAGAAAATACTATTTAAAATTTAAACGCAGAAGGGTACCTGATTATCTAACAATTCACATAAAGGAATGTAGAGGTATGAGTGTCTTGGAAAATTTGTTTAACTAGTCATGTTTTGGAAATCCTTAATATGATATGAGTTTCCAGAAAGCTTTCTTCTCCAGCACCAAAATCCTCTCTTGCTTTAATGTGATTACTTTTTGATATACCGTATAGCTACCGTATTACGCTTCTTCCTTTTTAAGCCAATTTGTAGGACAGCAATACTGTATTCACTATCGGGACAGTAGCAGACTAAATGATGGACACTGTAACACTGTCCAAAACGTAAGTTTAAGAAGGAGGATGCGAGACGCGACACAACAACCCAAAAATGTTTCAAAATATTGAATTTGTCCGTGAAAATTTTCCTTGGTCATATTATCCTCTCATGCTGTTTATAAGTGCTTTTCTTGCTAACTTCAATTCGATGTTTTGTTTGTAAATTTATTTTCAAATTTTGAATGAAAATATTTTGAAATTTTTTTTTCTTATTGTGACCAAAATATGATGATAGGAATTGTGGCTTTGACCATGTCAAAAGAATTAAATCAGAGTAATTTAAATATTGAAGACAATATAAGAGATTTTTAAACGAAAATCTGAAACAGAAAAATCAGAAAAGGAAACGGTCACATCTGGGACTCGAACCCAGGACCCTTGTCTTTCCGGGACAATGCTCTACCAACTGCGCTAATGGGACCCTATTCCCCTCGGTCACTTTTAACTGTATCATACTTCGAATAAGAACTACCAACATTGTCTTCATTTTTTCACCGCACATTTTTATTGGCAACTATCTTTATGTATGATCGCAAGATTCAACCCGAACTAAATGCAATCCAGACAGCGTCTTTTTTTAGATAAACCTATCTTATTTTTTATTTTTAATGTGCGACATCTGTTGACTTTTTCTGCAAGTCTAGAATGAATATTTATTTTTCGGAATAACTTTATTGAGTAAAACCTCAAATTGTAATATTTAAATATTGAAGACAATATAAGAGATTTTTAAACGAAAATCTGAAACAGAAAAATCAGAAAAGGAAACGGTCACATCTGGGACTCGAACCCAGGACCCTTGTCTTTCCGGGACAATGCTCTACCAACTGCGCTAATGGGACCCTATTCCCCTCGGTCACTTTTAACTGTATCATACTTCGAATAAGAACTACCAACATTGTCTTCATTTTTTCACCGCACATTTTTATTGGCTCTCTTATATGGTCTTCAATATTTAAATATTACAATTTGAGGTTTTACTCAATAAAGTTATTCCGAAAAATAAACAGAGTAATTTAGTTCACAAATGTGAACTACATGACTCAGAATTTTGTAGGACTAATTCAAACAAGAGAAAATAATATTATCTTATGTTAGTGTTTGCATATATACCATGTAGTTTCAATGCTGCTTAATAAGTTTCATAAGAGTATGTAGTTTCAGGTTAGGATATAAAGTTTATGTCGTTTTAAGGTATCTCGATAGGTGTCAGTAGTAGTACCACAAAGAAGTAGAGACAACTGTCAGACATTTGGGTCTAAATCCCGGATAGTTACGAAAATAGCAGATGTTAGCCAATCTACAGGCAACCAGAACCTAAGCGTTTTTCCCGCTTCAGAATAACTTAGAACATCCTACAGAATGCACGTGAATCCAGTTAGATATTCATTATAAATGGTTCACGATAGTAAATAAAGCCGTAATCTCGAAGCTAACCGAAGTGTTATAAAATCTTCCGATCAACAAGCGTATAGCAAAAGAGAGAAAATTAACAGTAAACCACACCTTATGAGAATGCTACTCCATCAATTTCTAGGTAAGGCATATCGGTGCTGAATTAAATATCTCCCCATGCCTGCGACGCGACGGGCAGAATACCTCAGCAATCTATTATAACCTCCGCCAACTCCTCTCCATCATACGAAGGAGCAAAGCTGTCTATGTTGCACTCTTTGTACCCGTAGCGACCTATGGTATGGTAGGATAGGGGGTTGTGCTGCAACAGTTTAATCTATCACATTATCACAACTCAAAAACTCATTTTGAGAACAATTTCTAAGTGGGCGCACGCACTGTGATTAAACGCAGCGGTTTTGAAATAGCCAAAAACGCCAAAACGCGTTCAAAGACGCACTGCGGCTGGCGTTTTCACTTAATATTATTTCATTGTGTGCTGATGTATATGCCGAGATATTAATAATCGTCTAATCGAACATTTCTAGGTCAAATCGAGCCGTTTACTATGATCGCTCTTTTCGTGTAACAGGCCCACTCATCTAGGATAGACTTCCCTCAGTTCTTACTAATCTCCAGAATTTGGCTGAATTTAAACGAGCTTTAAAATAAAATTATTTAAAAAAATATTTCCATTTATAAATCTTAACTTCTTTTTGATATTTCATGAAAAGCCATATTCGACAACTTCCGGTAATTCAGTTGCCTCCTTGCACCTTTTAACATGTCTGCTCCGAAGATTCTCATTTCTGAGCTCAAACTGCCAAAGCTTTTTTTTCATCTGTCAATGAAAAAAAAACTGGCAGTTGGTCATAAAAAAGGTAACTTTGTCCTTTGCAATGAAATGTTTTGCTTAGCAATAGATAGTATGCTGTGGTTATTTACAAACAACTGTTAAACTTAGCGATTGTGTAACGAACTTCCAAACAAAACGATACAAGTAAATTTAATACAATGCAAACTCACCTGCTCTGAGACACTAAACTAATTAAGTACCCACCTAAGCTTCAGACAGTGATCCCCGTCACTTCTTCCCCTCCTCTAAATAATAATATCGTCTTTCCAGATCAGCGTATCTCGAGCGACGTACAAGTTTAGTATTATTTCTCACTCCCCCTGAAGGCTGTCAGAAGCGACAGGTTGTACTGCCACCCCCTGTATCTGATACTACCCCAAGGAACGTCCTCTCTTAACTCGTTGACCTTTCCGCATGATGCAACTCACTCCTTTAGACTCTAAATCAGGGTAAAATACTACCCTAACATCGTTTATCATAACTTTTACGAGTACGCTTGCAATTATATCTTTTTTTAAAAATATTTTTAACTACTTGTGTAGATAAGTACAATTTTTTTTTTTTAAATTTATTTATTTCATCAACAAATTACAGAATATATATAATATAGTTAGAAACAATGAAATTGTTGGAAGAATAATGTTACAATAATACGGCAGTTTCTAATATAAGAAAAAATATATATGAATGTAAGAGTGTTATATAGAAATGGCATAATATACTATATTTTAGGTTGTGCATAACCTGCCTCACTAGGCGAACCTGTATTGAGGCAGAATTTTTAGTTAATTATTTCTCCATTTAGTCTATGGTTTGCTAATATGTAAATGTTTAATATGGGTTCCCATACAGCAATCTATTATTTTAGGTTACATTATTGTTTACATATTGAAGATATAGATAGAATAAGTTTAAACACATATATAATAACTCACTGTGACAAGGCATTTGGTTACTTTTCATTATTGTTTGCATTTACACAATACGTATATAGTAAGTTTTAGCACCGTACCTACTGCAATAACTGTCAATGACAAGGCGTTTGGGTGAGGGCACTAGTGTAGGCTCGATCATTTGAATAAATCCAAATTTTAATATTTTTTTTAAACTCTTTCCGTGTTTGACTCTCTTTAATATTTTCCGGGAGCATGTTGAAGATCTTTGTGGCAAAGTAGCCAAAGCTACGTTGACCAAAGGTGGAAGAAAGTGCTGGAACTTGCAACATGTCTTTGTTTGAATTACGCGTAAATCTAAAGTTAGTTTTTTTTTCGTAAAGCACGTGTTTGTTTTTAAAGAGATGCATGAGGATAGTTTTTACATAGATCTGTCGAACATCAAATACTCTCATTATGTTGAAAATTAAGTTACTGTTTGCAGTTTGAGGAAGTTTGAGAATAATTTTCATAATTGTTTTCTGCGCCTTTTCAACAGGATCTAGAGCTGATGAAGTACCCCCTCCCCATGCAATGATACCATACTCAATGATAGATTGGGTTAATGCAAAATAAATCGTTTTTAGAATTTGTAAGTTAAGGAAGTTCCTTACGGATCTGAAGAAATGTATTGTTTTCCTAATTTTATTCGCAATGATCTGAGTATGTATATTCCATTTGAGGTATGGGTCAATGGTGAGGCCGAGGTACTTCATCTGTGGAGTTCGCTCTATACAGGGGCACTCATTGCATACATTGGAATTCGTACAGTTATGTATTTTTATGGAGTAATCATCATTAGGTTGGCCTGCAGTATTGATGCTTGAAGTGATATATTTTGTTTTTTTCGTGTTAAGGGTAAGCGTGTTTATATCTAACCATTTTTTAACTAAGTTAATATTTTTTTCAGCTTTTTTAAATACAGCTGACCAATTGTTGCCTTCAAACAGTAAGACAGTATCGTCGGCAAAGCTAACAATGCTTCCCTCAATTTCAAGTTCTTATACCAAATTAAATTGTATTTATTTTATATCAACTGAATAAATTTACCTTAAACAGTAATTATTATTGCATGTCTCATTTAAATACAAACTAATGAAAATGTAAAAAAATAATTTAAAAAACGTAAATTTGTGGAATCAAAAATGAGTATTGCTCATTTATTAGGAATTTATATAATTGAAACAGTTGGTTTATATTTTGTTTATCGGGATTTTCTTAAAATTATTAGTAATCCGTTTAAAAACGGGATTGCGGGAATCAGAAACAAGTTTGCTGATAAACTTTTAGTAAATAACTAATATTTTATCACGATATCGGAACACTTTCGCATTTCGTCATGATATATTATCAAGTCAATTGCACTGCATTTGCCTGAATAAATCTCTAAAAATATAAAGTCAAGCTTATTAATCGATTTATCGCTATATTACAATCAGTTACAATTTTGATGATAACACTTAATTTCAAGGCGAATCCAGGTACTAGAGTTATTTAAACCAGACACACAACCAAAACTAGTATTTTTCATTGCAGGCGAATGCAGTAAGGTCTTATTAACCAAAGTTGAAAAAAATGATTGTTTTATAATGTGTAGCGGCATGCTATGAGATCATTGTAGTACGTTCTAGAACATTCGCAATTTTATGTTTACCCAGTGAAGATCGCACCACTCAGAGCGTACCACGCAGGCAGCCAGAATATTCCCGGCTGTATTAATAGGTACCGTATATAATCATCTGCAGACAAGATCCACCTTACCTTTAGCTAACTTCTCACTTCAGGAAGACTCATGACTTTCACCAGTGTTGAACACCACCCACAAGTCCGGTCTCCACCAACGCGGTGTCGAGCCACCGACTTCATCGCCACGACCACTACACCTCCTTTCATCTCCGCTTCATCTGGTATTGACCATCGGCCTGGAGAATTCACCATCGACTATTCCCACAGACGCGATGTCGATCTTCGGCCTGGGGAATTTGTTACCGATCATGTCCGTCGACGGCGTCGAGCATCGGTTCGGAGTCATCGCATCAACTTCGCTGACTTCAATAAACACTGTGATACCACACTTATCTTCCATTTTTCTCACCTTACCATCCCCAAATCTCTTTCCAAATTAGAGATTTGCTGACTTCATTTATATAAAAAAATACCAGCACTTTGTTGAATCCTAAAAATAAGAGTAGGTAGCTTTGGTAATGTACTTTTAGTGGTTTGTCTTATTTGCCGTATTGTATATTATTTTGTGTTACTAATACATATTTCACCAATATTGTTTCATATTCAATTTATTAGTTTAACGTTATTTCATTCTTTGAAAACTTTGTGTATATATTTTATAGATCAATATTTAAAATCCACATACAAGCCCGGCTGGGCATAAAACCAAATAAGTTAAAAAATTAAATACACAGTTCTGATAAAATGCAACTACTTAAAGTTATTCTTAAATCTGTTATTCAATTATCATGTAATTATGTTTTGAAAACTTATTTTATTCACTTCGAAAATTCAATTCAATTGAAAACAAAATTGGAGAAAGTTGGAAATATCATAATTATTTTTTTAATATGTATTCTCAAACCAACTAAGAAACAGTTAAACATTTATAATTACTGGTCATTTCCTTAAAAAAGGGTTGCTTGTTGGGTTCCTTTAACGATTTCCTTACGTTCAAATGGCATTGTAGGAAAACCACATCATTTAATACTATCTACCTATCTGCTGCACAAATAATAATAAACGATACATTGTCTTGTATGATCAATAATTGACTACCAAACATATATAGTATAAAAATAGATCGTTTTATATCGTTAGAAAGTTATTTTCCTAGGCGCCCAAAATAAAGACTATATTTCACAAAAAAAAACCTCTATAGAAATAAGACAAGCTTTATTATTCAGGCGATGTACTGGTGCTACCAAAAAAATGAACATTTATTTAGAATTAGAGAGTTGTTAGCACGAAAATTTCGTCACCTCAGTTCGACAAGGTTGTAACTGATATTTCTTTAAAAATGACCTTTGAATACAAAACTGTAAAAATGCATGTCTTTTACTCAAAATAATTTTCAAATTCATCTATTTTGTATTTCCGTAAATACTTGAATGATAATGTCATTCAATAATATTTTATCAGATAATATAATCAAGCTTTTAAAGATTGCATTTAGGTATGTGTCATACGTGGAAAATAACTTTCAATTAAACTGTACAATCACATGCCTACATCACTGAAACAAAAACACCAATAATTAATACAATCAAACAAAATGTTTCGGTCTGGATAAAAACAAAAGGTACAAACATTTGTTTTTTAGATAGATAAAACCAAATCATACTCAACACAATGACATATAATTACTGTATTATATATTTTTTTTATACAGGTATATTTTATTCATGTTTTATAATGTATTAATATAGCATAGTAATACAATATTTACCTCAGCGTTAGATGTTCACGAAACACTCATAGTACCTACATTTTCAGGTGTAGCCGATTATTATTAGTTAATGTATATCTGCGTTCCCCTCCTATCGGATATTTTGGTCACCAAGAGAAAAAGCCCAGGTAGTGCATTTTTTACTGTGCCACAAATTAAAAGTAACAAGTTCAAAGCCGCGTTTCGTGCAAAAGTGAAGAAATTCGCCGTGAGTTTGTTGTTCAAAATAGTAGGCGGGTATAATAGTAATTATAACCATAACTGTAGTTCTATTCGATATTCTGGTGGCTTCTTTACTGATGTGCCATTTTCTGTTTAATTTTTTTATATCCCTCCATTGTTTCGTCATCAAAAACTAAACTCGCAGCTAGCTAATTCACTACTAAAAATTAATACGCTAAATCACCCCAGATAATAATTCTAAGAGCTATCGAAACAATACAGAATAAGGTTTTTATAAATCATTTATTTTTCATTTTACAACACCTATATAATATAATATCATTCGTACTTGATACACACGTTCTAAAATATATACCTACCTATTATAAAATATTAAAAATTGAACTTATATTATATTTGTATTAATTCTAGCTGTAAAATAAATCAGAAATATATAAATAAAATTTAAAAAGATAAGGAAATTCTTAATAGTTAAAATCTTAATAACAAGCCATTAATTAAAAAAAAGTTTGTAATGAAAGTTTTTAGAAAAGAAGCCTCTGAATTCTGCGAAAAACCAAAAGGAATAATTCGTTTTCCGGCAAAATCTCAAAGTAAAATCTGAATCCAAACGGCCGTGAAAATCTCTATTTTTTCATTCAAGTTTCAATCGATTCTCCCGTCCTTGAAACGTTATAAATGTTGCCATCGCAAAAGAAGTACGAAATATCTGGAATTCACTGTTGCCTGTTTAGCCCTTATCTCGCCTCTCTCACTTCTCACTCCTTTCCAATCAACTCCGAGATCTCTCGAGATCTCTGGTACTTTTTATAAGATTTCAAGTTCACCGGGAGATGACACCTTCATGTTATTAGAAATATTTTTTACAGGGTTCAAATTATAATTCTGTTTCATTGTAAATTTACGAAGTATAAATGTAAAAAAAGTCCAGAGAGCATAACAGCATCATCATCATCATTATCATCATCAATATAACATGCACATTAAACATAACAAACACAACAAATTGCCATCATATTTACCGTTTGAAAACTATGTAAACCCTTCCATAAAAAACTAATGTTTAAAAACCTGCCTCGCCGCTTAGATACGGGTAAAAAATATAGGCTGAAAAATCAGCCCTACATATAGTGGGATTCCTCATTTTTCTACCATCCGACAGAGATGGCTCGTTTTGTCGCGCTCTAACGAAAGTGAGAAGAGTTGTGCTTTCATAGAATTTGTTGAAATCAACCTTTGGAATCATTCCCTGTCGAAAATTGGCTAAGATATTAGCTAACTAATTGTATACAAATATACTTACATGTTTATTAAATAAATTGACGTAAAAATAAAATACGTTACACATAAGATATTTATGTACTCCACAAAACTCTTAAAATGTTAATAAATCAAACTTATTATATTGTATGTGATTTATTATAACCAAATAAAAAATATTGCGACAACTTGGTTTTGGCGGGGCGACAGAGAGCGATAAGAAATGATATTAAAAAATCTTCACTTATTTCTGAGACAAACAGAGGCCATGCTACAGCGTTGCAAGTTTCATAGTGAATACACAAAGCTTGTTACGAGAATTTCGATATTACTAACAGGGGTTGGTGACGCGGTCCTAGAGTTTGCTATAAATAGGCCGCAAAACCAGATCCCGGTCTCTTGCTACGAAGGCTGGGTCGTCGTAGTCTGTATTGGGAGAGAATTGACTTTGAAGGCTATCTGCGAAGGCTTCAGCCTTGTCTGCAGCGGAGTATACTAATCCGTTGAGGCCTTTGATCGGTGAGATTTTAGTTTTTGGGCGTCTGAGTGCTTAAGAGAGCTTCCAGTACACTGCTCTATCGTCTTCGAGAGTTGAAATGAAGTCGGGCCATCGCTCGTTGCGGAATTTGCTGAGGGCATCACGCACTTCTCTGTTTAGTCTATTAAAATGATGCTTTAATATTGGATTGCAAGATCTCTGCCACTCTTTCCTAACAAGATTTTTTTCCCTAATAAGATCTTTGATCTATTCGGGTATTCCATGTCGTTTAGTGTCGCTAGGAATATATAACACAAATTAATCCAATAAAATTGACTTGCGCACGGCAGGATTTGAACCCGCAACCTTCGAGTTGCGAGTCCACGGCTTGCGAGTCCAGACCTTTACCCCTTTGCCACGGAGGCCGTCTTTTTTTTGTTAAAATGTTATTAGATATAATAATTATTAGCAGTCTTTTGAACATTATAGAGAGCAGTCTGTCTAGTCTTACGCGTGGGTAAACGCAAAGTAATAAGGTTCGTTAAATCCTTATATTATAGAAAACAAACGTGAGATTCAGATGTATTTACAAATACGATGTGTTTCTTCTACAAAACGTTTTAATCTAGAAAAGTTACGGAATTGACTTGACATTGCAATTTCCCACACACACACTTGTTGGCATTCAGTTAGCGGATGGTTTTCTCGGTTAGTCGGGCCTCTGGGGAAATATTTGCCTTGCATTTGGCATGAGGCTTGCATCTGAAAGCTGAAGGCTGTATCGGGACGGAGGCTGTATTTACCAGCTGGAGGTTGCATCGCGACACACCGGAAATATGGTATTCCATCGCGGAAGACGAACGAAAAGTAACCATTTATAATTAAAAAACAAGAAAAGTAACCACCTAATGTAGTTTAGTACAGAGATGGGACGGTTATAGAATCTGTGTGAGATGTGCAATATTAAGTTTAGAAAAGCGATTTCACATTTTTGGAGGGACTTATGATGATCTTCTTGGTCGAACGGTTAAGATACTTAATTACTAATCCAGAGATTGCGGCTGTAGAATTAGTTGTAGAAAATATTGTAACAATAATTGCTGAATCTAATATTTCAAATCATAATTCAAACAAGAATCTGTACTAAAATTGGTGAATAATAATATATCTTTCTCTTAAATATTTATATATCTCTTAGTTTATATTCAATTATGTATTATATATATCTAAATATGTATAAAGACTTATTTTTCCTTAAATATGTTTTCTTTTTTTTCACTCTCTTATTTCTTATGTTTTATTACACCTATTATATTTTGTTTTACAACATGCTATTTTTCTACATCTTAATATTGTAAGTAATTTTGTATATTATATTTTAATTTATTTTGTATTTATTTAATTACTTTGTTTTACAATATGCTATTTGTGTACATCTTAACATTGTAATTTAAAGCATTATGACTACCACAATACGGGCATGAACCTAGTATGGTGGTTGTAAAGCCAACAAAAAAATGTAATCATTTAAATTTTATGAATAAAAAACAATAAGGAAAAAAAAATATATATATATATATATATTACGCACAAACAGTATAACATTTTCTTTTGTTTAAAATGGCTCCTACAATATGGCGTTAAGCTATAAATTTGTGCAGACTTCTTGGTTTCTGGCAGCGCATTATAATATTGCATTCCTATAGTAAACAATTTTAGTGTATTGACTTTGTCCTTTTTCAGAGTAGCCTTATTTCATTGCACGTTCTTGTGTTCTGTCTGTGAATCTCCTCGTTGCATGTAATGTATTTTTGTAATAGGTTGTTTACTCTTTTATATATTAATATAATTGCGTTCAAGGTAAGCATTTGTTTTATTTATTTTAGCCAATTTAGTTTCTTTAATATTTAGTTACATCAAATTTAGTTACTTATGATTAAAACAAAGAGCGTAATGTACGCTTTTCCTACCACTCTGGTTTGATAGTTAGTCAATTGACACAACGTCTCAAACATGTAAAACAGTGTAGGTAGTGGTGTACCTGTAGGTACTAACTCCAAACGTGATTTGATCCTCTTCCACGTACCCTTAAAACCTTAGCGATTCAACAGGAGGTTATGAACAGAGGCAGAATTTGCCCACAGAACCGTGCTTTGGCAAACACTACGTAGACGCAAGAATAACTTTATCCATTAGCGAGGTGGGACAAGAACGGGGCGGGATTTTTATGGTCCCGTGATAACGCGCCAGTAAAGTGAACGCTGAACCCCGAACAGCCATCGGAGGGTTAAACCTCTCCACTAAATTGTAAATTCAAACTAAATTCATTATTACACGGTGATTTTACTTGGGTTGTACATTTTTATCGATTTGTTTATAGGGTGAAAGAAGCGATTGAAATTTGAGAGAACGGAGTAGAGAGTTCTAACAGTTTATTTTAAAAGTAAAATTAACGCTATGAAAATAATATACTTTGTAAACACCACTTTTTCAAGATCAATATATTTATTCATAAAAAATTAACCCGTAAAAACAACAACCACGTTTTTTTTTAACTCTTTCACCCCGCATTATTGTTTCCACAAATATAAAATATGTAATGCTTGAAATTATTTGAATTTTTTTTGTATTTCATTTATTTTTAATTATTCTATGTTAATTTTGATTAACATTGGACGTCAGAGGGTATTTTTTAAATTACAAGGTAAAATAAACACAAAAGTAATAAAAATAATTGCTAATGCTTCTCTGAAAGAGTAGTATTAAAGATTGTCATTGTAAATTGTAAACCTTATAACTTACATGTACTTTTTCTTTTAATAAATAAATAAAAAATTGTTTCATGTCTAAAATGCACATTTATAATGTAGTGATAATCTCTAAGGTTCGAAACAAATAACATTCAAAGTAAAATTCATTTAGAAATAAAGATATAATCGAGGATAATATTTTTTTATAATTTCCATACTAGTCGAAAACATGTCCGTCACTACCAGTGTTAATTTGAGTGAACATTGAAATTCATTTACAGTATTCTGGCCAATGACTGTGAACAGTGAATTGAACTGGTGTTATTATTACAGAACACATCTTTATGTTATTATCTTAAAATATTTGTAATTCTAGTAGAAAATATTGATATCTTACCTTAAATGAAGTAATCAATGACGGCAGAAATTCTATGAAACTCACAATCAGCAGATGTCAAAATATTTATCGTTTTTGTGGCGAGAATAAGGATTCCAACCAAGCAGAAAAAATAGACGCCACAGAAAAGATTACAAGCTATAAGAAAACAAAAACATGACTTTTAGAAATCGCTACTGTTACGGTAAAAAAAATCACAAAGTTCGTATTAATTTGAATTAACACTGGAGATGAAAGGGTTAACTATAGAAGATGTGTATATTTTAAATTTTTGGGCCAGCTACTACCCAATTTCAAATATATATTTTTTGGATTGACTGACGAATGAACCCTCTTCCCCAGAGACAGGAGTTAACACCTCAAATATCTGCAGCCAAATCCTAATTGGATAGTCCCGATATTTATTTATAATATTAACTGATGTGAATTTTTAAATATAATGTCATCCACTTTTGAAAATTGAGTGTCTACGCTCGTCTCTGTAGACGGGTGCCACTTAATTGATAGCATGCATTGCCACATAACAAATGTCATCGACAACGAGTCTATCCGACGAGTTTCAGCAAGATTGGAAGGCGTGAAATCGTTTTATTTCCGCTTCCAAGATTCAATATCATTCATTCATTTATTCATTCAATCAAGAAAACAATATGAAAATACAAACAGATGTATTTAAAATAATAAAGTCCTTGTTTAGATTTTAATAGATGTGTATCCTATTTTGGGTTTACTAAGAATAAGCTTAGTTTTATTTAACTTTTACCAAAACAGCTTTTGAGAATTGATGGACCTAGATAGGTTTAGATAAACAGAATGAAAAAAAATTATATTTACGTATTTGGACGAATTGAGGGCGTTATAGAGGGTTTTATAAATACGTTATATTATAATTGAGACTTGAGAGTTTTATTTAAATAACATTGAATTTCTGAAAAATTTATTCAATGGATAAAAATAACTGGTTTCCTTTAGAAATGAAATAACCCTTCGCTATTTGCTGAAAATTTCTAATAAAAAAAATGTAAATTGATAGTTTTGTGTTTTCCCAAAAAGGATCCTAGAATATGTTACGAGTTGGCCCGTCTATTATCCGTCCTTGAGAAGGGATAAACGAGTCACACGAGTAGGGACTACCCCGAAGGTAATTTATAATCTAAAGTTATTCTGAGAAATGTTATTTCTTAACTTCTTTCTAAACTACCCTTAAATACGAGTGTTGGGAGTTGTTAGGCAGTGGTTTATCTTACTTTTATTATTGTTGTATGTTTACAAGACATCGTTCTCTAAAACAAGATTTTTTAATTTTTAATTATTTTATTCATTTATATTACAAGCTACTTTCCGATAATAGCAATCTACTACATAATTATAACAATATACTAGATATTAATAATAATCAACTACCTAATATTAACAATGCAATATTTATCAAAAACAATCCATTACCTAATAAAAACAATCTACTACCTAATAATAACAATCTAATATTTACTAATAACAATCCACTATCTAATAATAACAATCATCCACATATTAACAACAATCTACTACCTAATAAAGATAATCTACTACTTAATTATAACAATCTACCACATATTAACGAAAATCTACTACTTACTAATAACAATCTACTACCTAATAATAACAATCCTCTACTTATTAATAACAATCCACTTCCTAATAATAAAAATCTACTACCTAATAATTATAATCTACTACCTAATAATAACAATCTACCACATATTAATAACAATCTACTACTAACTAATAACAATCTACTAACCACTCGAATATTTGTTTCAATAACTGGAATATGAGTGATTGGCGTTCGAGTTGGATTTCTCGCCATCGTTTAAAATAAAATCAACCTCAATACGGAGCATATATAATGATTACAAATCATAAAAGCCCCGATTCTGCGAGTCACAAATGGCATATTATGGCGTGCGGTCACTCAAGACGTTTGGCAAACTCGGCATAATATGCCGAAAATCACTCGGGTGGCTACCTGATAATAACAATCTACTACCTAATAAAAACAATCTACTACCTGATAATAACAATCTACTACCTAATAATAACAATCTTCTACCTAATAATAACAATCTACTTCCTGATAATAAATATGCCAATCCCAATTCCGACCCGATAATAATAATCTGATAACGATGTACTAATTTGAAAAATACTTATTAAATTAATTTTTTTTTATTAAAATAATTATAATAATATGTCCGCAAACTGTAACATTCGCCATAACACAGGGTCATCCCTAACATGGAGGTTGAAATATCACAAAAACAACATCTATTCTTTAAATCATTTATCAATAAAAAATAAATAAAAATAAAATGTTTTATTTCATCATTTACTCATATAAACTAATAAATAGTATATTTGCGACACGTTCTAGTGTGGGTGATACTCTCAGAATCATCGTAGTGTAAGACCACCATTCAAAATTGAAACTTTGCTTGAAATGGCTTTGGCCGTGTTTGGTGAGCAGATCTGAATAGCCAGGTACTTACTTTCCCAGCTTTCTCTTCCCATCTCCTTCCCATCCCCACTACCTTCAGCATCACAACATACCCCAATTGGGGATGCCTTGGTCACACTGGCTCCAGACGGTTGGGAGCACTTGGGACTCCTAAAAGTTTTGTGATATTATTATAAATATAATTATAATGAAAACAAAATGTGAGTATTATATATTTTATTGGATTAATTACTCCGCGGAACGTTATCTCAGATCATGTGTAATTTTTGCAAGTAAAAACGCTCCATCATGAATAGAACGGCGAAATGTTTTTGGGGAAATCATCAGAAATCTAGAAATTAAATGTCATTGAAACTGTCGTTGATGGATTGCTCTGGGCCGACATTAATTCTGAAGGAAATATTATTTCTGTAGTAATTTCTGTAGTAGGAAATAGTCAAACATAATACATAATACTCAGTCTTGAAATAAGAATGCTGAGACCGCTAGCAAAACAAATACAATGATTCTTTATTGGACGGAGAAACCTGGTTTGCCTTCTTTTTCATTGAGATTAAACAAAATGACAATCTATTCTTCTTCAACGGATACGATCTTCCCGATGTACCTTCCATTGATATGTATTGTGTAACTTTGTAAGTGTAAGTGACCAGCTCAGGCACGGGGACTCTATCGAAGCCGCAGTAAAATTAGCGTCGTAGAAGCTGGACGAAGGATCCGTACTGTGCAATTAGATAGGTTCCCCTTTCATAATGAAACTTTAGAGCATTTCTCCACCTTCCTCTTCCCAATCTCATTCTCCTTCCTACTACTTCAGCATCACAACATACCCCGATTGGGGATGCCATAGTCTATCTGGCTAGCTGGTTGGGAACTGTTGGGACTCTCGTGCTGTTTCACATAATATATCGAATTGCCAAAGGGTATCCAGCAGAGTCGATCGATAAAGCATTTATCGCTTTTGTTGATAACTTGTCATCCTTTCCGAGCACGACTGCAGATCGCTAGCATACAAACAATAGTTCACGTCGAATAAATTAAGAAAAGTTAGTAGTTGTGAACTGTTCTTTGTTGGTTTACGGTCAAGCTCGGGAGTTACCGACAAGTTACCGAAAATATCGATCTGCCATGCTAGGTACCCTGGATGGAACTCTCTGTCTTTGTTCTACTAGTATTTTAATCGAAAATGATCCGTGAAACTAGCATCATTGATCCCTTTGGCACTGGCTCATAGTCGGAAAACACTCCAACTTCGCGAAGAGCATTTCTCCACGGTTGAGATTTGACACTCGAGAACGGAACTTTTCTACGACTCGGATCTTGAATTAAACAGTGCTGTGATATTGAATTCAGCGATTTACGGCCCTTAAATTTCTTACTCCTATTAAAAGGGTATCTTCAATACCTATGTTCAATCCTGCTTCTCCTAAAACGGACTCTCCACACAGCATCCCAAAAATGATATACGCTCGATTTTTTAAAAATATATTATACTAGTAAGCCCGGGTGGACGTTTTCCTGCCACAGACCGCCTTCTATGTAGGGAAGTTAAAATTTGTGATTGTATGTATTTTTGGATAATAAATCTGAAAAAAAATAGTTGAGAAATAAAAAAAAAAATCGACAACAGCGCCACCTAACAAATAGAACCAACTATACAAATTCACAAAAATTAATTGATATCCGTTGGGCGGTTTTGGAGATCAGCGTCTACAAACACAGCGACTGTGATTATAGTACTGAATTTCAATTTGATATAGTGCGATTTGGTGTACAATATTTTATGTCAATCCGTCTTTTACCAATATGAATAGATAAAGCGTACACAACTTAGAAATGATTTACGACCCTTTTTCCTATTAAAAATCCTTAAAATTTCTTTAAAAATATTGAGCACGGGGTATAGAGAACATAACATTTGTGGTTGTATGTATGTTTTGGATAAGACGAATAAAAAAAATTCGTTGAAAAAATAAAAGTTGAGATATCGACAACAGCGCCACCTATCGGGTCCAAAAGTATCCCATGTTTCAAGCTGGAATCAACCATATACACACAAAATTTCATTGGAATCGGTTGTGGGTTTCGGAGATTAGCATATACGAACACAGTGAAGAGTGATTTTTATATATTAAGATAACATATGTAATGTATTATATATTACACGGCTTCAAACCGTCAGACTAATTAACTACTAGGGGCCGATTGATACCAATTTCAACAAACAGTTTTTTTTGTTTTTTAATAAAACTACCAGTCTTAATTTTGGATTTGTTTTCTTGGTTGAATAAATGAATGTGAAATATTGGAAGTGGAATTTAACTCCCTTCCTGACATTCAATCGAACCGAAACTTAGCAGATAGATTCGTTGTCGATTACAATGCATTATATGAACTTGTTTTTGGGTAGCACTCACGCACACGCGCGCACGCGCGCACGCTCGCATTTTTCTGAAATTGGATGAAATTAATAAAACTTTTATTAAAAAACAGCAGTTTATATACGAAATGAGTGTCAGTACCATTTAATTAGAATTTTGCTAAAGTGTTAGCGTTGTTGACCCTACCTGGGAAGGAAGGTTCAATCTTTACTCCAAAAATGTTTTAAAAGTTTACAGCAGTTAAAAATCAGTCCCTGTGAAGGAAGACTCAATCCTTAGTCAAACAATTTTTGATAGTAATTAAATATAGGAATCTATCCACTGTTTTTAGAGATTTTGCTCAATAGCAACCATTTATATTATCATGCTACGCCATGAGAGAACATCTGTTCTGTCGTGTGGTATCTTGAACAAGTCATAGTGAAAACTACGGCTGACGTTTTCAGACAATATAGTTTTTTTTTTTTTTTTTTATGTTCTTTATTCAGTAAAGTTTATACATTACAGTAAACGGGTAAATTTTTGGCCACCACACTAGGCACATGCCCGTGTTGTAGTGGTCAATTTTATGTTAAGTATAATAATACAAATTAAGAATAAGTTGAATGAAAACAAAATAATATAAAAATAAAATAAAATAATTTATACATCTAAAACAAGTATGAAGTATAAAGGAATTAAAAATAATGCAAAATATCTACATAAGTTTAAGATATATGAATATAAAAAATAGGTGTGGAAAACAGAAAAATTAAAAATAATATAAAAAGTATATCAAAGAAAATACGTATTATTGAATTAAAAATAATACAAGGAGCATGTATCAAAAAAAAGAAAAAATACAAGTACATTTGTGTGATTAAAATAAAATTAAAAATGTAGTAAAAATACAAGTACATTAAGTACAAGTGTATTTCTAAAAAAAGAATACAAATACAATATAAAATCAAAGAAAGTACTATTTGGTAAGAAAGTAGGGATAAGTTATATCTTGATGAGCGATTTGCATGTGCGTGTTATGGTAACATAGGTGTATAGATATATATCGGCAATTTTTGTGTAAATCCACGTTTGAGCTACGGCTAAGGATATGTACACAAATGTGGAATTATTGTCACAATATTTTTCGTAATAAATACTAGAGTATAAGAAACATATCAGTGGTGGTAAATATATATATTTTTTTAATGATGAATATGAAAAAGAAATATATTGTTTAGTAATATACAAGTTATTTAAATTATTTACTGGTGATATAGGTTCATATGTTCCTTAAAGAAATTTCGCCCCTTTTCAGATATCCATTTATGCACACCGGTTGCAAAGTGAGTAAGTGTTTTTGATGTTTTGATGTCGTTTTTTAACGTGTTGAATATTTTAGGTGCGATGTATGAGTATTGCCTTTGTGAAAAAGTGGTTTTTGTTACAGGAATTATGCATTTTCCGTGCTTTGAGTAGCGTGTATGTATGTCCGTTTGTGTAGAGTTTATCAATCCATTTTTCCAGATATGGATAAGAGCTATCTTGATATACAGTTGGCGAATATCAAGGGCTGTGAGTTTCTTGAAGAGTGGCTCTGATGGATGAGAGGGGGAACATTTGAAGATGACCCTTAGCAAAAGTTTTTGAACGGTCACTAGAGGGTAGAGGATGGATGCTGCACAACCTCCCCATCCTATAATGCCATACGTTGCTATCGATTGAAATAGAGCAAAATATACAGTTCTTAGAGTGTTTATATCAAGGATTGATCGTAGAGAATAAAAAATATGGCATAACTTACGGAGTCTCTTAGTTATGGAGTTAATATGGGCCTCCCAGCGTAATTGGTTATCTATAATGACTCCTAGGTATTTTATTTCATTTGATGGTTTAAGATTTGGGCATGAGCAGCAATTATTGGGTGATAGTGGAGATGTGTTTAGATTTTGTGAGCAGGTGTGAATGATTAATTTGGGAAGGTTTTCTGGGAGTGTGAATTTACGGATTGAAAAGTGTATGCATTGTGTTTTTTGTACATTTAGGGTGAGGAGGTTGGAGTCTAGCCATTTTTTAATTTTGTTAATACCATAATTTGCCTTCTCTATTGACGTCTTCCATGTTTTGCTAGTGAATATGATAACCGTATCATCAGCAAAAGATATTATATTGCCATCAATGTCCAGTTTCAATAGTGAGTTCATATATATGAGAAATAGGAGCGGACCTAGAACACTTCCTTGGGGCACACCGTAGGAGATAGATAGACATTTACTTCTATATGCTCGGTTTGAGTGAATAACAGTTGTTTGCGATCTTTGTGTAAGGTAGCCTTTAAACCAATTTAGGGCAGTACCTTCTATCCCAATCTGTTGCAGTTTTTTTAGGAGAATGTGATGTGAAATGGTATCAAAGGCTTTAGATAAGTCTAGAAAGACAGCAAGAGGTTTATTACCCTTATCAAGGTTATCGGATATCAGTTTGGTGAAGGTTGCAATTGCATCATCAGTACTACGGTTTTTGCGAAAGCCATACTGGTTATTTGAAAGGATTTTATTTTCCTCAAGGAACTTAACCAGTTTTAGTTTTACTATTTTTTCAATGATTTTGGAGATTGTACTCAGTAAAGATATTGGCCTGTAACTATTTCGGGAAGATCTGTCACCTGATTTGTAAATAGGGATAATTGAGGCATGTTTAAGAGAGTTTGGGAATATACCGGATTGGAGGCTAAGGTTTATAATATGCTCTAGAGGCTTGGCTATAAGTATTTTTAAATGTTTTGTAAGTTTAGTAGAGATTTCATCTATTCCTGTTGAGTGAGTATTTTTTAAAGTTGATATGATTTCTATAATTTCTAATTCTGTGGTGGGGGTGAAAAGGAAAGGACTATATCTCAGGGGAGTCAGGGATATTTCGTTTGCAAGTTCATGTTCCGAAACACTATTTTTTGCCAGGATAAGATTGGAAAGATTAGAACCAATTGTGGTGAAAAACTCATTGAAATGATCTGCGATTTTTTCAGATTCATTACCTGTGTTTGTTAGTAATTGACCATCAACGTTAATCTTGTTTATGGGTGTTGTCGTTACTTTAGTGTAAGATATGTCTTTAATGATATTCCATATTTTTTTCTTGTCATTCTCTGCGTTATTTATTTGTTTTTTGTAGTAATCTTCTCTGGCCTTTAAAGTAATTTTTTTGCACACATTTCTGTATTTCTTGTAGAACAGGTGAGATTCAAAGTCGCTGGGATTTTTTTTGCAGAGTGCGTGGAGTTTATCGCGCTTACGAATAGAGTGTAGGATACCAAAAGTTATCCAAGGCTTAAGTTTAGAATCATGGTGTTTAGTTTTGTGAGTTTTGTCTGATGTAGCGTTGGTTAGATGGATATGTAGTGTGTTAACAAGAGATTTGCAGGCCAGACTGGGATCACTCTGTTTGTAAACATTTAACCAAGTTTCCTGAGAGACCAGGTCATAAAGTGTATTGTAAGATATTTTCTTTTGAGTGATTACGTGTTGCGGTGGTTTATGTATTTTATGAGACAGAGATGTTATGGTAGCGTAGTGGTCTGTGACAGTGCATTGGTATACAAGAGATCTGTTTTTTAATTTACATTTTGAAAATACATGATCAATACAACTCACCGACGAGCCAGATATCCTGGTAGGTGCTGTAATGGCTGGGACGAATCCTTGTAGTGTTAGTAGGTTTATATATTCATTGACTTGAGGATGTGTGCAATTAATTATATTTATATTGAGATCACCGATAATAAGGATATTGTCACAATTTTTCACACATGATAGAGATTGATTAAGTGAGTTTAGAAATGGGGTTATGTTAGATGTGCTTGGTGATCGATATATAGAAAATATAGTTACATGGTTATCTATTTCAATTTTGAGACAATTAGAGTCGTTGATTATGATTTCGTTCACTGAGTGAGATATATGATTTTTGAGGAATACGATAACTCCCTCGTTCTGTGTTAGGTTATTCTGTGTGTTGTAGTGTGTGTAGTTTGTTATGTTTTTTGGAATGTAATTTTCATTGATCCAGCATTCACTTAAAATGAGTATGTCAAAGTCTGAATTTAGATCTGTGAGAACTAACAATAGTTCGTTGAAGTTACGGTTTATGCTTCTGATATTCATAGAGAAAATTTTTAGGGCAGGTTGAGTTAATATTTTTTGGACTTCGAGAGGACTGTTTGTCTCTGTACATGGAATTATGGACAAATTGTCCAATTGATCAACTATTTCTTCCATTTTTAGTGTTTGTATAAAGCATAGTAAGTTGTAATGGTTTTGATGCAGTTACAATAACACATTTTTTACATGATAAGAAAACTAGATTACTGGAAAGAGGTGATTGTATTAAGTTATTTGATCGATTAAAAACAATGATGGGGTACATGCTTTTGTTAAATGTCTTTGGGCTAGAAAAATCCAATAATATGTTTTTTGTAACAGAGAGTATCAAGTAATATATAGATGAATATATAATAATATACAGGAGAATCAAGTAAAATAAAAGTATACCAAAGGAGGAAAATTGATTATAAGTTATTTGGTGAGGGAGATAAAAGGTTTTTGGTTTTTTCATTGATAAGTATAACGGGCGTCCCAACGTCTTTGCGTACATATACTTGTCCCCCTCTGGTCCAGGCAAACTTAAAAATATTGTCTCGTGTAGCCTTACGTGCAAGAAACCAATGATGTTTAGCTCGAAATGTCAAGTGTTCATTGATATAAATCTGGGAGCTCTTTCCTGCCATTCCTATGATATTTGTGTTTAGTTTATCCTCCCGATTTGCAGATCGCTTGTTAAATGTTTTTATGTCATTTAAGAAGATGTCACGGTCATCGTTTGTTTTGAATCTGAGGATTATCGGCCGTTGTAAATCCTTGTTGGTTTTTTGTCCAGTGCGGTAGGCTGCTTCCACGTTTTTCACTTCTGTTCCGGCATTTGTAATTTTTTGGATATTGAAAACAACATTTTTTAAGTTTTCTCCGCTTATTTCCGGGATTCCTCGTATTTCTACGTTTTTCGACCTGTTTTCCCTGTCTAAATTTTCAAATTGTCCTTCTATTTGCTCTAAGCGCGCTTCAAGATCACAGTTTTTTTTTTCAAGTTTTTTGTTTATATTCTCGAGTTCGTGGACTCGAAGTAGAATATCCTCGTATTGTTTACTCATTGCTGAGATTGTGGCGAGAATTTGGGTGTTTTGGTCGAATATTGCGTTTTGTTTTAATAGTAGTTCGTTGTCCAAAGTTGAGGCACCGCTGGCAGTGACATTGAAAGCCGGAGTGTCAGATAGGCATTTCTTGCATTTAATTTGGGCGCGTCGCTCCTTAGTGAGTCGACGGTATGAGGTCTCTGCCACTCCGCTGCAGTGCAAATGGAATATTCCCTTGCACACGGCGCAGGTAAATACGGACTCGTCGGAGAGGGTGGGTTCTGAACAGTCATTGCAATTATTCATGTTGTGGTTATGTGGTTAGTTAGGTGGTAAAGTTTTCCTTGCGCCTGTTGGCAGGCAAAATTCGTAACACGAGTGATAAATTTTGAGTAGTAGTGAAGACCGCTGAAGAACTAAATTCACTTTTATATTGGGTTAGTAAATGATCCAATGTGCACTAAAAACTTTGATTTCTATTATTTATAAAAAAAATAATATTATTTTGATGTTTATAAACACTGTCACCATCTACTGGGCAATAGTTGAATTAAAAGTATTTTCCTTCGCAAGTTTGCAAGCGTTGCCATCTATTGATTCGTAGGCGTAACTCAGTTTATTTTATAAATTTTATGTATGTAGGTATTTACTGACATCTATTGACTAGTAGATTAAATATGCCATATGTAGGTAGTGCATCCAAATAATATGTTAAAATCTCGGTTTTTTAATTTTTTGTAATGAGTTTCTATTAAGAATGCGATTTAGTACATACATAAAATTAGTTCCAGAATTTCCGCCGCACTATGATGCACAGATACACAAGTTATATAATGTTTACATTAAACTTTTGCGCTTTATTTCACTATTTTATACGGAGCAAAATTATACTTGACGTCTGTCATTGACTTTGTTATTGAAGTTTGAGTTATACACTACTATTAAATTGTCATTTTTATGAGATATCTATTCATTAAAAAAACAACGGACTAACTTCGCACTGAGTGCACCTCTGCAAATACTATTTCACCTGTTACCGAGATACAACTTACCTTGTTTTAAAGATCTCCCATGAAAAAGTCCCTTCGTAATAAATGTTCAACCACTTAACATCAATTAAAGTTCACATTATGAACAATAATTCCCGTGGTATATAGTCCACAAGGCGGGCACATTCCTTATCAAGGGAACATGAACAGCTTAAAACGTAATAAGACCTGCGACTTATTAAATATGTAATATGAGATATCGCTGGAATTAAGGGGAGAGAATTCTGTGTCGAAATTTATCATGATTTTAATTTGGGAACTTCCTAGATCGGTACAGACTCTCAGTATAGCCCCGTTGAAGGACCGTCATTCAAAAACGAGACGTTACTGGAAATTGATTTGACCGTGTTTGGTGTCCGTCTTTTGTCGTCGTCTTCCGTCCCTTATCCGTTTACTATCGTGTATCCACAGGGAGAAAAACGAATATTGCTGATTTCTACATGAGCCCCTTTAAGGACCTATGGGCTTATTTAATTTTGGGGATGCTGTGTGGAGGGTGTTTTAAGGAAAAGAAAGATAAGAAGTTCTGGGTACACCTATTATACGGCCTGGACAGGCCATATTGCCAATCCAAAGGGGTAAACCTAAAACGTGCCTTGCCCATTGGAGGGTTAAAGAAATGAGGTAGTATTTACATTAGATTTCTACATATTATAAGATTCGAATACTACTCTTCCATGGAAACGCTAGCTTTTAGTTGAAAAAGGAGTCTACAGTACATTATTGTGGTTACTTAGAATTATTTAACAATATTAAAGGTAGGTACATGTATTATGTGCTTTAAAAAGTACATTGCAGTGAGAAAGTAACAAAATAATTATTTTAGACGCTTGTTAAATATAAGTACTGTACTAGTGTAGTAGTAGTTGACGACCATTCAGTGGCTGAGTTGACATCGCGTTTGGGTCCCACCCAAGCGTAGTGTATTCAATTCCTCGGCTGGCTAAATCCTCCATCACACACACAAGCAATATTTTGGCTTACTGTGGTGGTAGTAAGAGATTTTCAAATATTATTTGGTTATTCGTAACCCGAGAATCTTTCTTTAAAAAAATAATTTTAACATTTCTTAAATAATGTAATTTGTAATATAAGAAAAATTTGTACATATTTGGAGAAGAAATTTGTCACTTATGGAAAACGAACGAGATATAGGTTATGATTTAAGATTTTCACGGCCAAAAGTATTTTTGATATTTTTTTTGGGGTGTTATGCCGTGTTGCCCTAACTCCTTCTTTAGCCAACGTTTCGGACAGAATTGCAGTGTCCATCATCACACATCTTCCCTGATGATGGACACTGCAATGCTGTCCGAAACGTTGGCTGAAGAAGGAGTTAGCGCAACACGGCATAACACCCCAAAAAAAAATAACAAAAAAAGAGATATAGGTTATTTTTAAGAACAATTCATGTAAAAACATTTTTTTAAATGTCGATAGTATTTTAGCATCTTTTAAAATATTTTTTGCTCTGTTTAACGTTTGGATTTTGTCATTTGTAACAGTTATACAGAGTTTTCAAATAAGAGGTGTTTTTTGATATTCAATCGTAAAAGATCAATGGTTTCGTTGCTTGTGTGGCACGTAACGCCGTCTTGTTGAAAGTAAACGCTGTCCAAATCAATACCATCCAGTTAGGGCCATAAAAAATCATTGATCATCTCTCGATAGCGCAATCCATTCACCGTAACTGTTGCTCCAGCCTCATTTTCGAAAAAGTAAGGTCCAATGACTCCGCGAGACCATAAACCGCACCGAACAGTCACACGTTGAAGATAGAGAGGCTTTTCAACAATAACTGCAAAAATTTCGAGCCCCGGGTGCGACAATTTTGCTTGTTGACGAAGCCACCGAGGTAGAAATGGGCCTCATCACTCAAGATGATTGGCATTTGATTCACTAAAGTGAATTTTAATAATTTCAATGCGTTGTTGATGCCTGTATTGTTCCTTTTTTATTAATGACGTAGTTTCTACTTGTCAAATATTACAAAATGACAGCTTCAAAAGAAACATCTACCGAAATAGCGGGCTATTCAAAATAACACCTCTTATTAGAAAACCCTGTATTTGCCACGCCTGCACGAAAGAACTTTTACTGAATCTTGGCTGGCTGATAACACTGACACTAGGCTGGTTGCTCCTCTCTGGTGTTGTTTAAATTAAAAGAAGAAGATTTAACGCGGGGAAGATGGTTTTTGTCCGGCTACCAGGAGCTCAGTACCGAGCGGGCAAGCGGCTGGACTGGACATTCTGAATTCCCTGAGCTGGTGATCTATGACGAAATGGCCGCGCTAGTTAGTTTAACCTTTTACTGGACACTGTCTTCTTAAATTACTTTTTATTTTTATAGATATTAACATATCTATATGGCGCCCTACACTTTCATCTCAGGTTATTTATTTTATTTATTTATTTATTAATCTTAAGTCAGCTCACATCTTCGTGTGTGCTAATAGTTTTATAAACATATAAACATGTACATTGTTTGTAAAACACAATCTTTCTTTAAATATTTCAATAAAGTCACAAAAAAAGAAACATTAATAATTGAGATAGACATATTTTCTTAATTCATTTTTGAACTTATTATTATTTTCTATCACAGCAATTTCCTTCGGGATTTTGTTATAGAGTTGAACGGCCTGGTACATCAGAGATTTTTGGGTGCTTGTTTTTTTTCTTGTTGGCAATCTAATTTGCTTAGAATTTCTCGTCCCGTGTCCGTGTATCTCGTTATTGTAATTTATTTTTCTTTTCAGTTCCTTAGACATCATCCCTATGTTAATTTTATGTATAAAAATAAGTACATTCAAATACACAGTTTGCTTCACCGTCAAAATATTCAGCTCCTTTAACATGTCTCTTATCCGTGTGTATATGTTGCGCTTATGTATTATTCGCATTGCTTTATTTTGCAGTATTTGCCTTTTTTCATTTTCTCTTTATTGCAGAGAAAAAGAATACTTGAACAGTAATTAAAGTTAGTTAGTTGATCTCTTGGTTTCTATGTCACTTTTGCGAACTCATATTGTTACATCTTAAATTCCTTGTTCCCAGAGCTTCCTTATCCAACTTGGCACATGGACCTGAGTTACTATAACCGTTAATTAAAATTATAAAGTCTCATGTTCTAATTGCTAAATAAAAAATATTTGTTAACTTTAATATTATTTTTATTATTTTAACAATGCATCTTTTCTTATAGGAAACCTAATTGAATACAATGGCGTCCAACGTGTGTTGAATATTAATCTTGTTACAAAACGTTTCATTTGCTATTAGTAAAATTCATCTTATTACAATGGCCCCAACGTGTCATTATTACTAGTTTACTTATCACAATTAATGCTTCTAATTTCTTCCGATAGTCGATTGAAAACAGTTCTTCTTTGGTAGTTACAAGATAAACTTAATTAATGTAGAGAAACTTCCAATAACTATTATGGATATAAAAACTGTTCATCTAAGTACCGAAAGGCAAAATTTATGTTCTTGGTACAGCCTACAAAACACTTTTCACGTTTTTTGAACATAATTCCGGGGAACGTTCCTGTTCCCAAAGTTGACATTTATTGTTATCAAACTAAAAATCTTACTAAGTATTTTCCATCGGCTTCCACGAAAATTTCAATTACTTGCTCTCGATAATCGAGTCGTTTTTTTGGCCAAATTTCGTTTCGTGCTTGAATTACTTTGAACATTGCTGCGAAATTAATGTAAATATTTTAAGAAGCCGATTGCCTATTACCATATAATCGTATTGTTACAGGCGTAAAAATTTGTGGAAAATGAAATTGTGTTTTTGACCTTCGAATAATCCTTAAATCCCTAAAATGTAATCATATCTCACCCGTGAAATAATAATGAGTTGTTTATTTTACAACAGCCTTCGCATGGATGAATATTTCTTCAAATCTAAATAAAAACCTCCGAACTATGAATTCGTACTAAAAAAGATAAATTCAGTACACAAAAATAGTATACGTGCGGCACGTTCCAATATGGAAGATACTCCAGTATCGCCCTGATGTAAGATCACCATTCAGAAATGTCATGGCTTGAAATGGATTTAGTCGTGTTTGGTGACCAGGTCTGAATAGCCGGGTACTCCTCACCTTCTTCTTCCCCATCTCCTTTCCTTTCCACTATTTTCAGCCTCATACCCCAATTATTGGATATGCCATAGTCTCGCTGGTTCAAGACGATCGGGAAATTTGGGACTCTTGTGCGGTGTGAACATACAAAAAAGGACTGCCAGCGTACGTCGATTTATAATTTATTGCCTTATCAATATTGGTATCGCTATCAACAGTGCAACCGTGCTTTTGAAATCATAACATCATAGGTAGTTACACCTTTTTATCCGATATTGTGAAGATTTCGATTTCATTTTCATTTTATGTCTTATTTTCTAATGCTGTGTGAAGGGTCTTTTTGAGGATAGGAAGGCGTGAACGTGGGTCTTAAAAGAGGTAAAAAGTACAGAGCAGTCTTTTTCATAAAAAAATTAAATCCCTAGACCAGGAAAAACTCTCATGAGGTGAGTTCTGACATTACATTTCATTATTTGTTCCACAACCTTCATGGGTTCATTATGAAAACAAAACTATTAACTAACTGATTGATACTTATTAAAGAATTGTATAGCATTCTGCGTGGCAACCGCTTTGTGTTTTTTTAGTATTTTCAAGGGAAATGAGGTAAAATCCCTTTGAAATTATTTTCAATCTGAAATTCAATTTGAAATTAAATCAATCAAAGAAAATTTTAACTTAAATAAAAATAAACTTAACAACCAGTTATTAGAACTTTAAAATATGTGATTTGAGTGAAGTGTTTTAAAAGTGAATATTCGGAAATTTTGCTCAAAAATATTCGATATTCGAAACGAACGTCGATCGGTAAATGCACCCCAGATGTTTTCAACGGAATTCTCGGAAACTCTGAAGGCCCTGGCAAGTGTTTTACTAAGCCCAGGGTAATTTATTATCCCGACCGTCGCTTTTTATTGCGGGCAGAATGCACCACTTCAACAATCACAAGGAACAGGAGTACATGTAGACGAATGATGGACTTGCCGAACGTCACAGCACTGCTGCCATGGTCTCTTATCTATGTGAGGTGTCAGCGCTTTAGCAGCTGACACATACCTGGACGGATGACAAACCTCGTGCTGACACTGTTGGTGGATGCGGTGGACTCTCTTGCTGCAGAGTCTCTATTTTCTATCTTCGTCGAACGTCACAGCGGTGCTGCCAAGGTCTGATATTTGTGAGAGGATATTGTGTCAGCGTTTTGTTAGCAGCAGACATACCTGGACGGATGACGAACCTCGTGCTGGCACTGTTGGTGGACGCGGTGGACTCTTTCGCTGCAGCAGCTGGACCAGTTTCCTCACCACCTAGGATTCTTTCTTCAGAGTCTCCATCTTCTATCTTCGTATCACCTATTCCTGTACTTCATTTTATATAACTTAACCTTACTTTACTTTTGTAATATTTATATTTTTTGTAATACCTGCATCAACTGTAAATCGCCCCTGAGGTGATATTTATCAAAAGCGGCGCTATACAAATTGACCAATAAATAAATAAAAGAACATCTGAATGAAAATCCCTGCTCACTTTCTGGTATCGATTTTAACAAATCCCGCTTTCCTTCCAATGAAATCCTAAGAAGCCAATATGCTAGGTAAATTGACTTTGGAAAATCAAAATGGAAAAAGGCAATCGCTTTATTTTAGGTCTATTTTGAAAAAGCTCATTTCTTTATACCGTTATCATTAAACTCACTAAAAAGAGTTTACTATTTTTTTACATAAACCATTAAATAAACACATTTAGACAAATTATTTACAACAAAAACAACAACCCGTAAAAAACGTTTTTTTTACAATAATACATATTTTTTACCAAAACACGTATGTTTATTTTTTTGAGGTTTGACTAAGAGCTTCCTCCCTATGGACTGGCTCAACTGCCATGAATCTTTAAAATGTATAATAAAAGAACATTAAAAATAAAAATTGTTCGATTGACGATTAAACTTTCTTTTCCAGGGACTGAAACCAACTCCACTAACAACTGAATCAAATCCCAATTGGGTAGGACCGACATTTATTTCATGTATTGACTGCTGTAATGTCATTCAATTTCAAATAAACGCGTACGTGTTATTTCTACCTAAAATTAATAGAATGCATTGTCATTGACAACAAGTCTATCGGTCAAATTTCATCTCGATCGGATGTCAAAAAAAAGGTTATTTCGGCTTCAAAATTAATTGAAAATGCTAACATTCAAACACGAACATAAAATTGAATTTCTAACAGACATATTTAAAAACAACAAAATGTTTTTACTTTTATTTTATTTTATTAGCTCCAAACAGGAGGCCCTGTGAAAAAAATCCCTCAGGGCAAAGGCTTGTCATCTTTGGGTATGCTGTGTGAAGGGAGAATGGAAGGAGAGAAAGTTCTGGGAAGGAAAATGATATCAGGGGTGGGTAGGAATCTGGGGTTCATTGTGTCCAGGAGTGACGTATGCATGAATCCATCCCTCCCACTGTGTTACAAGGCGATGGGTCGATAGAAAGAACGGCTAAAGAGGTTGAATTCTCCCTCAAAGGTCACGCAGTAGGTGGGAAAACACATTAGCCGCCAAGAACTAGACCCTAAGAACCCGGGAACCCCTGCTAAGTCACCAAACGTTGCGAACAACTTGACCTATAGCAGGGGTGTTGGTTATTCAATAATTGGTTCCCGGGGTACACATACACGCCTCCCAAATTAAGATTAATAAAGTACGAAAGCTTTAAGTTTCTTCTAAAAATGGAGTGAACCATCGATCGATCGTCCAAATTTTAACGAAAACAAACGTCGTCACTGACTTAGTACCTTTTGGTTCTTGACAATTTAACAAGCGTTCTGTCTCTCTCACACTTGCCTGACATCGTATATCATGGTAAAACACTGTTTTGGATTGGAAATTTAAGGCATGATTGGCCACAAATTTGGATCACGAAACACTCCCACATGGAATTTTTAGGGTTCTTCTTTACTCTATGGTCCTACCCACGGACTGTCATCCGCATAAATATTTATACTGTTTGTTGAAACCGTATTATAATAGAATGTTACACCTGGATTTTACCTGGACTCAAGGTAAGTTAGTTAATTTTAGGGCCGATTTTCAAGGCCGTTAATTTATTATTTCTAAAATTAGTCACTTTTCACACGGCAATAAATTTACTGTCGACTCGGTGAAAAATAATTGTTTTAATATTTTCCAAAAATTATACTAATTTGTACTATTTTTCTCTATCGTATAGTTTTTTTCTTTTAATAATTGGTATGAATTATCCAGTTCCTTGTTCGAATTTTCATGATTTAAATATTTATTGGGATAAGCTAGTAAGACTTTGGTATCCCCAATTGGGGTATGTTGTAAGGCTTAAGATCATGGGGAGGGAAGCATATATGAGAAGAGGAAGGTGAGGATGTATCTGGCTATTCAGATCTGATCACAAAACGCGGCTAAAACCATTTTGAGTGAGCGTATGATAAAATATCAAAATTAAAACAGAATAAAATAAAATAAGAACCTGTAGCCTCCAGATTCGTAATCAGGGATTGTGACCACTAAACCTTTAAGGCCGTCGAATATAAGGATGCCGAAGATAGAAAGATCTCCTAGCTGCAAAAGGTTTACCTTCCTCGCAGTCCTCTCCAATTTCCGAATGTCCTCTGCCTGAGCTACTGGCATTTTCTAAGCCAACGAAAGCAGAAGAAAATAAACAATTTCCAAGCTCTTCATCCCAGACATCTATATATCTTTTTCAAGAAAGTCTCGAACATGATTCAATAATCTAAAAGTAGAGTGGTATCTTAAATTGATAGTGTTCGTGTTTTCCAAAGACCCAGAATAAGTGGGATTTGCAAAGCGGTGCAGAAAGTAACGCGTATAAATTAATTAAAAATATATTTGTGTGCATTTATCTTTGATTTTACTTCACTTAGTTAAAATAATCTGGCGTTAAAATGTTTTAAATAATTTTTATTGAGATTTTCCAGGAAGTTTATAGTAAATCAAATAGCTAATTGACATTAAAAAAGATCAAATAAATATTCCCGCTTGATATTCAATTTAAAATAAATACGCTGTTGTTGAACGTAATCCAAAATGTATTAATGTTTTTGAAAGCGTATGAAAGATTCTTTCAGATTTTGATATTAAAAATGAACATGATATGCAATTAAATGTAATTCATTTTTTTTAACGAAAACAAAACTTTTTTTTCGCAAACATAATTTTCCACTTCGTATGATATTAAGTTAGACAAAAGTCGTATAAAGGTTATTTTAACTACACTATTTTTACGTTTAATATAAAATATTATTTTTTAAACAAATTAGCATACCTTCGCCGGGTGAACAGTTAAGCGATTTTTTTTCTGTTTAACCGACTTATTTTATATCATACGGAAGCGTCTATGGTAAACTTCATACACCTTTTTATTGTAAAATCTGACCATAATTAATGAAATATATTAGATTTATATCTTGCTGGAGCATTCCTGGTGATTTACAAAACTTGTTTTACGACTAAGGAATACACAATATTAGTAGGCACAATTTTACGTTAAATTTTAAGTTTCACATACAATACAGTACAAAAATAAGAAGCGAGGTTAAGTAGAAAAAACAAAAAGAAACTAACAAGTATTTTCCATATATTAAAAGCACACAACTGAAGGTAAGAATTTAAAGAAAGGAGGTATTAAATAGATAAGAACAAGTTTTATGAGACGTATCATTTGAGGACATATAAAACACTACTTGGCCTGGCAAATAAAATTAGATGAAGCCTTTAAAATTCAATGAAAACTGTTGTTCATTCGAATTTGATATTGCGGACTATCACGCTGTGCAAAAATTAGATGAACAATCAAAAAGTTTGTCTGATTAGAAAATTTGAATACATGAAAAATAAGTTTCACAAATGGTAAATAAACCTTAATTTGAAATAAATAATTTAAAATATATTTTATTTACTAATCAGGGAATTATTGTTGAGGCATAGAATATAAATAACAAGGGAGGGTGATAATAATTTTTGGGCATTGGTGTTGAAAACTTGGCTTACTCAATGAAGCCCCTGTGTTGCTAATTGGAATTCACATTACGGCTTATAATTTTGTAATACCTCAAGTACTTAAAAATATTGACATATTTGTATTCAGTTTTACTTGTTTATTGTATAATAACATTGTCTGTTTATTTGAGCTGAACAGAGCGGTGAGTGCAATACTCTGTCCGTCATATAAACGCGTACATCTTAATAAATTTCATGATATTAAGTTAAAAATATAGTAAAATTAAAAATATTTAGCGTATTGCATATTACGGTGGAAATTCTCCATCTATGTTGTAAGGGCGCGCACTGGGTGACGGCCTGGACAAGAGTGCTTCCGATCTCTGAGCGCTGACTCGTCCCTTCTGCTGTGTGGCGCATTAAGGCAGCAAACGCATACACTCTTCCTCCTGCTAAAGCATCGATGACACGGGGCTAGTTTACAAGCTACAAGCCAGTGAGTTCGCTAGCAGCTGTAATGTCTCCCCGCCCCCCTTACTCTCGTTAACGGATTAATGTTTTCGTCACGTTTGTTTTGGCTCTTCTCGCGGTTTATCAACCCTTCAATCTTAACGAATTAATATGTCACGTTGTGTCAATTTTTTTGTTTCGACAGGGATTAATTCATTGAAGGATCCTGTTAATTGGTTGTGGTAACTTTGGTTCTTTTTAGATGAGGCGTGTTACATTCTGTATGGTTTGAAAATAAGACAATGACCGACTACCCTGATTTTAACTACCTTTTCCTACCTTGTTTGCTCGCCCAAACGTTTCCGGTTGCTGCAGTTGATAATGTGCTAATATAATGAGACAATTAATTACAAATTAAGTACATAAAATTCACTATAGACAATTCAATTCAAGATGCACAAGATTCTAAGTTAATGATTTGACTATGGATTGTTAGTTTTGTGAGTTATTTCTATGAGTAGGTATTTTCGGGAATAGCTAGAGACAAAACATGTGTTGCTTTCGATTGGTCTCCGTCCAAATCCCACCCATCAACGTGACCAGCTCGAGAGCAGCCAAGTTGATGGTCCAATCCCAACACCTCCAGAAATGAATTGAATATCGCTCAGCGACAGATGAGATAATGACATGTTTTGCCTCCTGCCGGAGGGTGATGAAGGTGGAATGTGGGTCCTTGGTGGTAGCTGTTGATGTTGATGTTGATGATGAATGATGAAGATTCATCTTATACCGTTAGGTACAAGGAGCTGCTCTGGTCCGGTGGCATGATAGCCTGGTGTCAGGAACCATTTGGGTCACGTGGGTAGCGCGAGGTTTAGGTCGCGTCAACCTCCCCCAAATCGATGATGAGTTGAGCTTCGCCAGCATGCCGAAAATTAGGAGTCCACTCTACTAACCTCAAACATAAACATATACTGAAGTGGTTTGCATCAGCAACGTCAGGAGTTCGGGAGTCCCGTGAACACCCCTCTGGTTTACGCTCGTAAAGATAATGATGAATTCAGCTTCAGTTTGTTCGACTTCGCCTCTGCAGTCACGCTACTCCAAATAGCTCCTGGCTCCAGTCTATACAGCTTCCCGTTCCAGTAGAGGTAATGACACATATTTATCATATGTACAATACAGAACATACTTCAAGTCTTTCGTCCACACTCAAAATAGTCATGTCAATATTTAATTTGAACGGGGCGTCCATCCGACATAACGAATGTTTCCTAGACGGGAGATTTTACCCCACTTCAAAGTCATGGTCATTCGCTCTATCGTTTGTTACCCTCCGTTCGCTTCAAATATCAAAGAATGGTAGAAATTGATATCCTCGACTTCCGGCGCTAAGGATCAGGGATACTGGAATCATCAGGTCGTGAATCTGAAATCATCCGATCTCCGTCAGCTCAAACGGTTTCAGTCGGAGTCAATTTCCAACCTAATTCTGGATGACTTCTCCTCCTATAGTGGGGTAAATACTTATTGAATTTGACAGGAAGGACGTCAGAAAGCGCCGAAACAACTTCATATTAGTCACGATCCCTTCGTTCTGTCAGCGAGAAAATCCTCCTCACACGCCAGCCAAGAATAGCATAGCCCTTATCCGCTTTGTTCCTTCGTCTACCAGCTAACTCAAGTAGGAAAGCCCATTAGCAATTTTCGTTCCCTTCGATCTGAACTCAGTGAAAGCGTCCTCTCACCAGCTGAAAATACTCGAAACAGGGGTCTATTCCAGGTGACTATCTAAGGCTGGTCCGCCAACACCTTCGACAGAAACCGGTGCTTGTACGGGAATAACTCAACCACACCAATAGCAGGGGAAAAAGCCGGCGCTGCTATACTAAAATAGACGTTATATCGGTATCCAGGGTTATCGACTTTGCTAACACAAGAGTCCCTATTAGGCAAGCCAAATTACAAATTTCGTTCCCTTCGCTTTTGTCGCTTTGGTAAGATAGGACAGCCTACGGAAAATTCGTACACTCCGTCCCCGTCAAACTTATGAAAAATGAAAATCTCACTTCATAGAATAGGAATGCCAGACAGATGAATTCTCCCGGCGGCTAGCTGTAACCCGCTGCGTTATCCCGATTCAAAAATGAATGAAAAGAGTGATGTTTGAATAAGTTATATTTAATTAAATATATTTTATGAATTCCGTATAACCTAATCGTTAAATATTATTACTGGAGAATTATTAAATCATCTTAAATTGCAGAAAACAAAATTGTCTAGCTCATAAACAATGTCTATTGTTGAATGATCTTAAGCGGCTTCAGGGTAATCGCTCTTAGTCCTTTTGTAATCGCCAAGACCCGGTCACTTCAATGCATTAGGTGATTTATGGCCTCCCTTGCTAACAGGTCCGGACCTATAGTGCTCAAGTTAAATACCCTTACTTCAAAATACAATTGGACTATTCGGTTTACATTAAGGAAATAAGTGTTAATAATTAGATTATAATAGACTTACCGATACATCTTAGTGTCAACAATCCAAATAATTATAAAAAAAACAAACACAGTCACATGCAGAAAACTCATGCTGTTAGAAAACCGCACCTTCTACACTAAAAGATTTTAGCCGTGTTTGCGTCCCGACGATTAATTCTTGTTGACGCGCTTCTTAGTTTTTACTAACTCGCCTATCTTAAAACGCTGACCGATCCTGATTATTCCTGACCGTCTCCCACCGTTTTCAAAACCTGACTATCAAAACTGACTACCCGCCCGCGCTCCTTAACCACGACTATCGACTTGCTTCTTCCGACCTTCAACGCTAACTGCCTTGACCGTCTCCCCGCGCTTTCAAATCCAGACTCCCAAAAACAGACTACCCGCCCGCGCTCCTTAACCACGCCTATCGACTTGCTTCTTCCGACCTTCAACGCTGACTGCCTTGACCGTCTCCCCGCGCTTTCAAATCCAGACTCCCAAAAACAGACTACCCGCCCGCGCTCCTTAACCACGCCTATCGACTTGCTTCTTCCGACCTTCAACGCTGACTGCCTTGACCGTCTCCCCGCGCTTTCAAATCCAGACTCCCCCTTCTCAAACCAACCCCCCAAATCACCATATGCGATTTCTAATTTATGTTCTTTTGAATTCTGAATGCTTTTTGTTTTCAAAAGACAGAAATGCACTAAAGGAACACATCAATTATGGCCCTAGAACCTGTCACATTAATTTTAAATCGTTTCAAAACCAATAAATTGTTACTTCTCCAGTAAAGTCTAATTCTTTGTTCAAAGGATGAAACTTGACTACCCCCAGTCCAGTGGCGTGTTGGCCCACCAGCATTTTAGCTCGGCTTACTATTATCAACCACCATCACGGAGGTCTCTGCCGATACAGTGCATGTTCCCATTTTTTTTTCTCTACCCTAATAAATCTAAACACTTGTTTCTAAAGCAGCTTTAAGGCCAACATCTGGTAAACTCCTACTTCGTGAAATCAACTGAAAATTTCTTTCCCACCATAATAAATCAACAATAAAAAAAATTTATCCCAGGGCGAGTCCATCACAGCTCCCTTCTGGAAAAATAATAGTGGGAGTAGATACGGAGATAAGCTATTGTCAGCTATTATTGTTCCATCAACTTAGCAGCAGAACACGTTTGAACTCGCCAATAATACATTTTTTTTCCCAACCTTCCTAGGTTTCACTTGCTCCCCACTGCCCTGTTCTTGTTGCTAAAATTGTTAAAATTCCTAATCCCTTTTACTTTTTATTTTATTTTTTTATATATATTTTTTTTCTACGAAAGATTTCCCAATCCGCCCCTGTCTCACTTGACGTTCTTATTTTTTTTTTTTCCTTGGCCGCACGCTATCAGTTAAACCTCTGGTAGGTCCGTTATGGGGCCCTTTTGTTAACTTTTTGTGTGTTCCTGCCGTTGTTAATTGTTTTATGACTGAGCATACAGTAACCGAGATCTTGAGAGTTATTTCGCATTTTTAAGCGTTGGGTAATTTGTTTTGATGTTTTAATTCATGTGAATAGGACTCCTTCTATATGAAAAATCTATTAGTGTACCTATATGTTTTACGGTAATTCAGTTCCGTCTAATTAGAGTGGATAATCTCTTTACCAATTTATTTGATAAATTATTTCTCGTAAAACCGTGTGCCTTATTTCCTATTCCTCCTTACAGGACGCCTGATAATAATAATTATTATTATTGAATAATTTATATAGCGCCGCTTTCGTGAAAAGCTAACTCAAGGAACCTAATATTGTAGTAGCTACTAATATTTTGATAAGAGTTTTGTTGAACATCTAAGTCGTATTATGGGAAAAGAAGTGTGGAGGGGGAGGGGAAGGAAAAAGGGGTAAACTATACAAATGAAATCTCTTTCAAACTACGCTGTCTTACATTAGCCAAACAATAACGGTGAATGGTGATCAGAACTCAAACATTGACCTCAGCGTGTCTTAGGCTATACTCTAATAGCTGGCGACCCACTTCTCAAAGGTACCGTGACCTACCAGAACCCACCACGCCTGAAGGAAAACGAATTGAGACTTCCCAACACTTCCAGATACTGTTCCAGCGTATTCACTTCTGTGAACCTACTTTACTGTCTCTAAATGGGGAAAGTAATTGCATCCCATATCACGATGCTGACGCGAAAATGTGTCATGCAAGTTTCGTCTGATGAAGCCCTCCTTCCACGTGCTGTCAGACCTACACTTCACCTCTTAGAATCTGTTGTAATTAAGCCAAGATTGCGTTGGCTTACATCAGGTTCCAGGTCGACGCCATTGGAGTATTTGATAGAACTTTAACGGGTTTATTCCTACGGAATATCGCGCGAACATCTCTTCCACATAACCTTGCAGGAACCTCGCAGGTTACCTTCAGCTAGACGCCTTCAACAGCGAATTACGCTCTTTTCATCCCAGAGTCACTCATGCCTTCTCACCCTGTCTGTCATTCCCTTTTTCATTGCATAAAACCGCGAAAGAGTGAAGCTTTCAGTATGCCGCGCTGATCCGCTCAGTTCACGCTGGCGTCTTCGTCCACGCGATAGCGCAGGAAAAAAAAAAACATTTCGGCTTGCTAATATTTGTGTGATATTATTACAGCGAAACTATCTAATTCTCCAATTATGAAGTTTAATCGTTGGTCGAAAATCGGGACAGGGAAAGGTTTAGTAATGTTGATGACACTACCGAGGTAATTAATGTTGATTCGATGGGGAGTCTGAAAATTATCAGGGAAACCCTAGGTATAAATATGTTTATATGTATACATTTTTTTTTTTTCACGAACCCTTTATTCATAATACGCAACTTTTATTGTTCACTGAATTTTTTCTAACATTTCAAGATAATATAAATCTGTTCCGTCGACCCACTTATAAATGGTCAAGTTCATAATAAGTGACGTAATAAGCTATTATTTGGTTTTGTCCCCCCCGGGAAGAGGCTCCGGTCTAGTAGTACAATACATCTTTGTTTAGATTTTACAACCGCCTTAACTTCCTCACCGTACGTATTATTGACTTTAAAATGTTTTGTTTAAATTGCACTCTCCCTTCAAAGTTGAACTTCAAAAAAACTGTTATCATAAGTGATTTTTTTGTTGTTTTTTCTCTCCCCAAAGTAAAACGGGTATGTGCCTAGCATGGTGGTCGAAAAAATACTAAATGCATTTAATAAATAATTTCAATGAATAAGGAAACATAAAAAAAGGTTTTATCTGTTAATTCAGTCCTTATCGGAGGTTGGACATCAGCCTCTAGAATGAACTGGGTTTGTGTCTACTACTTGAAGAAACTATTTTCTCCCTCCACAATGTAATACCTTTAATAGCTATGTCTTATCGGAGGTTGGATGACAATACAAAATTTTTTCTTTTACAATTTTATTTAAAATTTAAATAATCTAATTTATTCCCTACTGATAAATTAACGGATATTTTTATTACGGATACAATTTTATTTGAAGTTTAAATAACCTAATTTATTCTCGGCTTATAATTCACGGATATTTTTATTTCGGATATTTAGCATTTAAAGCAAATAAACTAATGCGCTGGTGTTAGGTCTACTACTGAAGGAACTATTTTCTCCCTCCACAATGTAATACCTTTACTCACTATGTCCTATCGGAGGTTGGATAACATCATAAAATTTCGTTCGTATATTTTTATTTGGAATTTAAATAAACTGATTTTTACCCTACTGATAAATTCACGTATAGCTCAACTATTATTGTAGAAATTCACTACCTTCCGCAGTTTTGTATTTATAACACTGAACTGTTAGCCCTGGCTTTTAATATATTTTTTCCATTGTCTTGAACCAAACAGAATGTAAAACATTTTAATACCCCACCTCCTGGTCCAACGGCATCACTGTAATGTCTCCCCGTTCTCGGTATCCAGGGTTATCGACTTTCTAACACAAGAGTCCCTATTAGGCAAGCCAAATTACAAATTTCGTTCCCTTCGCTTTTGTCGCTTTGGTAAGATAGGACAGCCTACGGAAAATTCGTACACTCCGTCCCCGTCAAACTTATGAAAAATGAAAATCTCACTTCATAGAATAGGAATGCCAGACAGATGAATTCTCCCGGCGGCTAGCTGTAACCCGCTGCGTTATCCCGATTCAAAAATGAATGAAAAGAGTGATGTTTGAATAAGTTATATTTAATTAAATATATTTTATGAATTCCGTATAACCTAATCGTTAAATATTATTACTGGAGAATTATTAAATCATCTTAAATTGCAGAAAACAAAATTGTCTAGCTCATAAACAATGTCTATTGTTGAATGATCTTAAGCGGCTTCAGGGTAATCGCTCTTAGTCCTTTTGTAATCGCCAAGACCCGGTCACTTCAATGCATTAGGTGATTTATGGCCTCCCTTGCTAACAGGTCCGGACCTATAGTGCTCAAGTTAAATACCCTTACTTCAAAATACAATTGGACTATTCGGTTTACATTAAGGAAATAAGTGTTAATAATTAGATTATAATAGACTTACCGATACATCTTAGTGTCAACAATCCAAATAATTATAAAAAAAACAAACACAGTCACATGCAGAAAACTCATGCTGTTAGAAAACCGCACCTTCTACACTAAAAGATTTTAGCAGTGTTTGCGTCCCGACGATTAATTCTTGTTGACGCGCTTCTTAGTTTTTACTAACTCGCCTATCTTAAAACGCTGACCGATCCTGATTATTCCTGACCGTCTCCCACCGTTTTCAAAACCTGACTATCAAAACTGACTACCCGCCCGCGCTCCTTAACCACGACTATCGACTTGCTTCTTCCGACCTTCAACGCTAACTGCCTTGACCGTCTCCCCGCGCTTTCAAATCCAGACTCCCAAAAACAGACTACCCGCCCGCGCTCCTTAACCACGCCTATCGACTTGCTTCTTCCGACCTTCAACGCTGACTGCCTTGACCGTCTCCCCGCGCTTTCAAATCCAGACTCCCAAAAACAGACTACCCGCCCGCGCTCCTTAACCACGCCTATCGACTTGCTTCTTCCGACCTTCAACGCTGACTGCCTTGACCGTCTCCCCGCGCTTTCAAATCCAGACTCCCCCTTCTCAAACCAACCCCCCAAATCACCATATGCGATTTCTAATTTATGTTCTTTTGAATTCTGAATGCTTTTTGTTTTCAAAAGACAGAAATGCACTAAAGGAACACATCAATTATGGCCCTAGAACCGGTCACATTAATTTTAAATCGTTTCAAAACCAATAAATTGTTACTTCTCCAGTAAAGTCTAATTCTTTGTTCAAAGGATGAAACTTGACTACCCCCAGTCCAGTGGCGTGTTGGCCCACCAGCATTTTAGCTCGGCTTACTATTATCAACCACCATCACGGAGGTCTCTGCCGATACAGTGCATGTTCCCATTTTTTTTTCTCTACCCTAATAAATCTAAACACTTGTTTCTAAAGCAGCTTTAAGGCCAACATCTGGTAAACTCCTACTTCGTGAAATCAACTGAAAATTTCTTTCCCACCATAATAAATCAACAATAAAAAAAATTTATCCCAGGGCGAGTCCATCACACAGCTTGTAAACTAGCCCCGTGTCATCGGCTTTTTTACAATTGTAATATTTCGCCTTTTCTCCAATTCTTTTATTTGTTTAAAACAATATAAAATTTTCTTCTCTCTTGGCTATGATCGATATTTAATTTTTTCTCTAAGGCTTTGCATATGTGTTCGCAGGGATGGAAAATTCCTCCCCTACAAAACATAAGCCTCCATGAAAATTGGACCCTTTTCTTTGATATCTACAGAAAGCTACTTAAAGCTCTCTTGTACTATATATCTTTATAGACATATGTACTTAACTAATTAATACGTTATTTACGAACTTGAACGCAAATATTTCCGAAATTATATTGTAATTAAATTCCATCAAACGTTGTGTAATTTTTTTGATTTATGATATAGGATTTTAATTACCTTCATTTTTGTGGTAACCCCCTTGGTTTTGATCGAGGCGTCGAGTTTCACAATTTAATTGGTCTTTCCATTGCAAACCTAGACTTAAATGAATTCCCTGAATGAGCTAACTTTCCTATTGTAATTATTCTGATTCCCTGCACCCTAACAAAGTCGTAGTTAAACGCTGATAAAAGATATTATACATGTTTATTTGGACAGGTAATTAAAAATAACTCAAATGGTTAATTGTTAGTAAATTTGATTTTGGTAAACTCTTGTGTCTGTTTGGCGCCACTCCTTTATGATTCTGCTGCTATAAGGTACATGTAAAGATTGATTTAGTAGGTTAATGTAATTAGTTAATTGCATATTTGAAGAACTCGGAATAGCCCATTTGCTGGCATAATTTGGCTCCAAATCCTCCTGCAAGTAAACGAGATGATCGTGAGTCAACTAGAAATTCGCACAATCTTCTGACACGGCTCTTTGATTGATACCTAAGTTATCGCGTCCCAAAAAGCCTTCCACGTCATCATGTACTGCCTTCAAGTTTCCCCTCGAGTCCCGAAACCCCCAAATTCCGACTCCTCCTTGGACTACAATTTACTAAGGGCGAACCGGTTTCGTCCTATATACAATCATATACTCACGGTTGGTGTGGACTTACGGGTCGTGAATCCTCATTCCACGTTTAAAAGAAGATGCGAGAGTGGTCCGGAAGACCTAAAATGCAAGCTGTATGCAGGTCCGCATCCTCCAGTAAACAGTACATACGAATAAATATATGTATACATACAGTTTGGGAAAGGTTTATAACTCGCAATACGAGGCTATCTACCTCGCATTCCGAGCTCGGATCTCGCACGAAGAGTTCTGCGAAACTCTAGGATTGGTACCGAATATATACGTAAGAATAAGGTTATACTAATAAATACTAGTAGAATAAGGTCTTATTTGATAGTTTGTTTTGGAGAGCTATCGAACTCCAGGCTTTTGTTTGTTTGGTTTTGACGTTTTTATTTAAGAGAATCGCCATCTCTATTTGATTTGGTTAATGGTCTTGTTGTAGGAGCGACCACTGCCTCCTGTTTGATGAACTGTATTTGTTTTAAATTTTTTCTCCAGGGTTCAACATTAATTTTTGTTCATCCTATCCCGTGATTTTCCAATTGTTTCAAGTAGTTGATTGCCACATTAGAGAGTACTCGACTCTCAAATGTCTCAGGCAACTGATGGGGTTCTGTATGAGCACCCAATCAATAATATTCAAATGTTTCGTATAATTATTCAATATAAATCTTCCTAACCCGTGATTTTTCAATTGTTTCAAGTAGTTGGTTGCCACATTAGAGAGTACTCGACTCTCAAATGTCTCAGGCAACTGATGGGGTTTTGTATGAGCACCCAATCAATAACATTCAAATGTTTTGTATAATTTTTTTCGATATAAATCTTACTAACCCGTGATTTTTCAATTGTCGATTGTGATTGATAGGTATTTGTAAGCACGCAGCTTCCAGCTGTTTCAGGTAACTAATAAAAATCTATGCGATTATCTAATCAATGATATTTAAATGTTTCATGTAATTTTTCGATATAAATCTTGCTAACCCGTGATTTTTCAATTGTCGTTTGTGATTGATAGGTATTTGAGAGCACGCATCTTCCAGCTGTTTCGGGTAATTAATAAAATCCTTTGTGACTAACTAATTATGGCCAAGGTCGTTTCCAAACTATGCGGTTGACCCAATTCTCCAGTGATCCTTTGTTTTATCAACAAATTGAACAATGTAAACATCTCATCTGACCCACTAACCCAGATGTGAGATTGTTTATTTTAAAAATTATCTTGCGCTCTCCTTGTGATTCAGTTTTGCTACCGTTTATTGTGCATAGTTAATTTAAATATTTTTTAATTCCTTTATTGAAGTTAAACTATTTTTCTTTTTCCGAATTTAGTAAATTTACTAGGTTAAATGAAGAATAAATATAAATATATATATATAAGTACACATATCTCGATTGTCAAAATATGTTAAAAAAAGAGTACATATATTAATAAATAAATATAAAATATATGATTCTACATAGTCTGGAATATTAATAAATACATATTTTCTTTTTCAATAATATAGATATGTCCTCGGGTAGGTATTAAAAATCGCTACCATTTCGATGCTTCGATTAATAGATAAAATACATATATATAATTACATTACTCATATATATATTCTTTATATACAATATATTATTTTATATTTATATATATATAAATACACAATATATATATATATATATCAATGTGTAATTCCTTTTTGTTGTTTTTTACTTTAATATTCAATTGGCATACTTCCACTTCACAGCCCTTCTGTGTCTCCTGGGACCTGAAAATTATTTATAAAAGGAAAACTTACCCCCGTCAAGGTATTTCCGGTTGGGTGTACACAACAACCTTGATGAAGAAAACTACCTAATTAATTGTATTTTTCAACTAATTTCAAAATAAATCTTTTCGACTATTTATTCCTATATAATATTTTATTCTCGCTTGAATCATATAAATTAGCTGATATTTAATTTTTCTTCCGAACGAAATCCTAATCCAGAAAACCCGTTGATTTAATAACACCTTTCTAGTTTAGACTTTTGAATGATAGCTGTTTCAAATTCTTTTTCGAAATGATAGACTGATGATTAAAATTCCGGTTAAAACGACAAACACTTTTAACACTGTCGCTATACGCACGTACGCACGATGGATTTTAATTGAACAATTTATTAATTCTAAATTTCTTTTTATATAAATTGATAAGAAAATTTATTCCGAATTGTGCAAACTTTTAATTAACTCGACTCTTAATAAATTAATTTTTTTTCTAACTGTTAATTTTAGAACAAAGGTTTAAACGTTTATTATTATCGAATCCTTTTTTTTTGTTTTTGTGTTTCTTTTAACCTAAGATGAAGTATTTACTATTAATAATTTTAAACAAAATTATAATCTATTTTTAAATATCAATTCACGAGCACATCCACTTTAATTTAACGATAACAAACTCTTAAATTTAATTTGAATGTTTTCACTTTGAATGAAATAATTATTTTTAAATTTTAATTAAATTCTTAATTCCGTAATCACTTTCTGCACTTCACTTAACACTTTTAAGCACTGAGTTTAAATTATATTTATTTTCACTGTTTAACCAAATTAAACTGATTTAACAAAACTTCACTGGTGGGGTTTTCAAAGGAATTTAGAAACTGAATTTAAGACTTTTTACAAAACTTTCTAAGTCCAGGGACTTGTTCAGAATTTAAACTTAGACTTGTTCAAAATTTAACACTTAGATTATTTCACTAGAATTTTACCAATAGACGTAGTACTGCCACGTAACAACTTTTCAAATCCTCGGCGCGACTGTCCCAAAACTGGTCTGCACCGTCATTTTAAACCCTTCTCAGATTCCAAAAGACGTATCTGAATTTCCTCTGATGATCGATTCCATCTTTTACCAACTCGCAAATCCGAACATCCCTGCCATCAATATCGATTGTGCTTCCATAAGATGTTCTGCTTTCCGGCTCTGGGCGGTGGTCAATTTCCATCTCACAACTCTAAATCGATAGGGTCCGAATCGGGTAAGTCCGCGTTAGTCGCCCAAGCTTTCTTTGTCCTCCGTTCATACAAAATGTAGTTAAAATCTCATGATTTTGCGTTCCTTTTTTTTCCCAATTCGCGATAGGTCCATCCTCAATAACATATATATAGATCTCAATTTTATGCATCTCGTGCGAAAATTGTTTAAATCCATGTCGAAATCTTTACTACGCATTTTTGAATTTCGATTTGTCTAAATTCTACTTAATTTTATTGTCACCTATATGAGCTTTTCCATTTCCACCCGTACCTTCTATCTCCATGTCGCAGATTTGAGTTTTTCCTTTATCTTTGAATTTTATTTTTATCCGCGACGTTTTCTTGCACAAATTCTTCTTGATTCTTATGTCATTTCTCATAACTCTTATAATTACTCATTTTCCAAGTCGTATTTATTAATTTCACGGATAAATTCGAATTGTATCGCTTTTCTCCACATGGATCATTTCCTATCTCCGTTCTTTACCCTTCCTTTTATCTTTTCTTCACTTTTCCCGATGTGTGTGGTCTCCTGGGAAATTTCATACTTCATTTATTATTAATTAATATATATTTTTCCACACTTCTATGGGAGATATACCTAATTTGACTCTGGGATATCTGTCACTTTTATTGTCTTACTTGATCTCCGCCCCATCTCCTATCTCTTACTTACAAGATTTCACATATATTATACGTCTGGACATCTGTTTACGTTCCAAATTTTGGTACTAGACTCGTAAATTTTATTTAATTTCCAACCTATTAATTTTAATATCTTTTGCTTTAAATAAATATCTCATAAGCCCAACGTTAAAGTTAATCGCTTTTCTAATGGCTTATCACCTTAACGTAAATAAAAATCATGTTCGGATTTCGATTGTTTATGTTCCAAAATACACATGAGACCGTCAACCTTTTATCTTGTTTCGATCCCTCTGTAATCTTGTGTAACTTTAATATCTATCTACCATGATAATCATGAAAAATGCCTACGTTTCCTGAATTTAATCTATCGCTATATGTTTAGTTTTACTGTCTTCTTCTGATACTCAATTTTCACGTCCCTAGGACCTTCGTAGCAGTTCAAAATCTCTGTATTATCCTTCCATTCGGTCGCCGCACTTTTCTAAAATGTGTATTTTTTTGCGAGATTTTTCATTCAAAATTGATTTACCAATATGTCCGTTTCATCTTAAATTGATAACGATTAATTTCCATTGTTTCCAACACTCACTCCTCTCTTTAGTACGATTTTTTCGAACTCGACACCCTACTTCTATCATAAATAATTGCACTACAGTTGAAATTCCGCCAGTAACTTTCCTTCGCTTCTCCCGTCCTTTTTTTATACTATCACGTTTATAATTTTTTTTCATTGCATTTTTGTGTGTGCGCTTTACAACTTGTAAAACTTCCAAAGCCCTCGATTTCAATGGTTCGATACCCCATAAATGTCTCAGTTATTGTAAACATTCCCAGGAATTTGTCACCTTGAAAGTCGATGTTGACCCTAAAGTGCGTTCACCTCTAATTTCTGTGAGAATCGAAATGTCGTTAATTATCTATTTTAATGTCGGGTCCATAGTTCATTCCTTTGTCTTTCGTAGACATACGCCCCCCCGTTCACTAATTGGTTACTCAAAATTTTATAGCTCTTTGTTCAGATCTAATTGGTCGACAACCTTCAATATTTATTTTTAGGCCTAGAGAGGGGAAGTACCAGTCGTCCTAGACGATTTTACGACCTCTCTGCTTTCGTCCCGGAATCTTGATTTAATTCCAACTATTACAGGTGTCTACTGCAAGCAAGCTGGATCAATTCTTTCTCCGCCAGATGTCGTTAGCATGTCCGTTTTCATAAATAATTTGCATATTTTTTTTTGCAGCTATGGTTTATCTGTTTTTCACTGTGATTTAAAGCCTTTCATCACACAATCTGCTAGTTGACTATCCGATTGTAAAAAAGCAGCGAGTAAAATAGAAAGACGGGCTAATTTACTCGCCATTCGCTGGCGTGTTGGCTTATAAGCTAGTTAACTAGCCGTGTGTCATCATCGCTTCTAGTAACTAGTTGCGAGTATCTTTGCGTTTTGGCAGTCAGCAAAAAATGTCAACGGAAGTAGTTCGCGCGGCAGTAGTTATCTTAGCTTATGCTATCAAGAAGGATTTACAACGAAAACTTGGATTTTTCAATTTTATTTATTTCTTGTCTGTATACGTCTTTTATTGATTTTATTTTTGTCTTCAGTTGCTTCACATCCATACCGACAGTTAGTTGTTTTTCGTTAAGTTTAATTAAGAGGTATTTGAAAATTTCATCCTTTACTTTTGTGTTACAATACTCTTTGTCTTTTATATTCCTTAAAATAGGATATTGTTCGTAGATGTTGAGAAACTCTGTAATATCACGCGTGTTCCACTTCATTTTTCAACTTAAAAAAATAAACGATAGAATGCAAACAACACGTCACGCAAAATAACACGTAATTCCAACTCGCTAGCTAGTTCACTACTGAGCGAGTGGAAAGTTTTGTGTGTCATCGACACTCGCTAACTCGCTTACTCGCTAGCTTGTAGACTCGTCGACTAGCAGCTCGTAAACTAGCTCCGTGTCATCGATGCTTAACATCTGTGAGGCGTTGCATTGCCAAGGTAGGCCAAACAGCACCATGTATGCGTGGTTATACTGTACTCGGAGTGTGTTTATGATGCCTTGTATGTACTTTGTCCATAGTTTGCTAGGGTAAAAGCTCATGCAGTATGTTTTGAATGGTTTCTTCTTCCCCGGAGGACTGCACCTGTTGAACCTCCTGGCGAATTATGTTAACTCGCACGCTCAGTACTCTTCTTTGGCGTTCTTTGTCATTTTTATCATTTAGGTCATCAGTGACCACATGCCCCAAATATTTTATTTCGCTTCAAAGATTGAGATTGGCTCCGCCAATACGTATGGGCCGAATGACAGCAGGATTACCGACAGACAGACAGCAGAAGAATCAGATGTCACATTGAAACACCCTGACAATGTGACATCTGATTCTTGTTTTGTTCAATTATTAATAAATAAATAAATTGAAATGTGTGATAATAATGTGTCTCAGTAGCTCAATTGACAAAGCAATGGCCTTAGAGGGTCGGGGTTCGAGTCCAAGTTATGACCGTTACCTTTTATGTTATTTTTGTCCTTCTTCGTTGATGGTGAGGTTAATAAGCCTCAATAATTTATTGCATATAAAACGAAGTTGACTTGCGTTGACCCATCCATTTAATCCTATGCCAATGACCGGTGTATTTTCCAATAAACTAGTTTGATTGAATAAAGGGAGATATTTGAAATCCGAATCACGTACGGAGGCTTTGCATAGAAATGGTTTACAAAATATTGAACAAGGGCGCAGGGTATTGCACGAGGGTGGGGTCAGCCCGCTGCAGATACTGTGATAGATCTATCTGCACCCAGAAGGCTGCATCGAAACCAATACGAAATACATCCCTGGAGATAAAAATAAATGAAGAATTGGACAGAAGGATTGCGGAGAATATTTTCTTTTCTGGTGTCCATTATTCAATATTCTATTTAATTAAAATTTGATTGGAATAAAATTGTGATCGGTTCTCAACGCCGATATGTTTTGAAGACATAAACCCACTGAAGAGATATATCAACAGAATGGTGTTGTGGCGAGTCCATACGGAGAAAACTTGTTGACATAAAATATTGCTATTTTATCAAGAATCTCTTCGATTTATTCGTATTTGGGTTGAAAACAGGACTGGAGGCTTTTAAATGACTAATTGACAGGTTTACTAATAAACTATCAGTAAAACACGAATGTGTTATGGCGATGTCGGAAAAAGTTCAAATAGTTTCGCATTTCGTCAGCATCAGGACAAACACAGGAGGCCTTGTGGAAAAAAATCCTCAGGGCCTATATTATCTCTGGGGATGCTGTGTGGGGGTCTTTTTATAGAATAAAAGGAGAGGAAGTTCTGGGAAGAGAAAGTGGTATCAGGGGTGGGTAGGAATCTGGGGATTGACGTACGTATGAATCCATCCCTCCCACTGCGGTGCAAGGCGAAGGGTCGAGAGAGAGAGTCCTTCTGGAGAGGTCAAAAGGTCTTCTTCAATGCAGTAAGTAGGCAAACGCATTCGCCTCCAAGACAAAGACAAACCTCACTCCATGAACCTAGGAACCCTTCTAAGTCACCAAACGTAGCGAATCACGCGTGATTTATGGCAGGGGTGTAGGTTATTCGAATTATTAAGGGCGAATTATGATTGTACTAAAAATTTATTAAGAAATGGCATGCAATTCTGTTTTTTACAGGATTTTAATAAATCAGCAATATACATTTACTCTGTGCGTGTGCCTTTCAAATGCCGAAATTCTCTTTTGAGCAGATAATCAACGTCAACTTTTGTAGTCATCCTCAACGTGATTTATATCGCCATCTGGGGGGCCGGTCGCGGTGGGGCAAATAGGGGTGGTGAAAGGCTCGAAGGAGGCGGTGAAGGGCTGAAGTAAATGTCAGAGGAATTTAACAAATATGTTTCACTGACGAATTATAAGAAATCGTATATAATATAGCTTCGACTGTTGTTATTGCGCGAATATGGTTTCAAAAGACATTTTTTTTTAAATTTAGAAAATAATATTTTCGGGTTACAAATAAACTCAGAATATTGAAAATTCATCAATTTCTATGATTTTTAGTGAAAAATTTGACTTGTGTAATGATTGAGGAGTAAATTAAAAGGGGATCGAACCCGCAACACCCGGGTGAGAACCAATCACTATCACGCTACAATCCTTCGGTAGTGATATTTCAAAACCTTTAACTTAACTGATAAAACACTTGAAACTTAATATTAAAATCATCTTTATTCCAGTTAAAATCTTGTAAGTGAAAATAATAATCCATTTCCGACATTTCATAGAGTCAGATAGATCTGTTGTGGATGACAATGCGATGTGTCAACTCTTGTTGACAATCGAGCATATTCATATGAACATTTACCCATTTCTTAAAATTGTATGACATTACAGCAGTTAATTTACGAACGAAATGTCTGTTCTACCCAATTGGGATTTGACTACGTTATTACTGCTGTTCACTCTAATCCCTGTGGAAGAAGGTTCAATCATAATTCAAACCAAAAAAAGACCTTTTAAATTATTTTCTTTTTTTTTTAATGATAAACTATTGTTTAATAGACAAATTTTTATGCATAGCACAAAGGTTAAAAAATATTATAAGAAATAATTTGTTACCTCTCAAATTGATTACTAACCGGAGGAAGAGATAACTAGGTCGAAAGTATAAATTAATATAATGTAGTAAAAAAACTTTGATTTTAAAAATTATAAAATGCATTTGTCACGCTTGTATCCAAAGCAAATATTGCAGGAACATTAGTAAAATATATGTTAGTATTTTAAGCCTGTGTTGAAAGGGTTGGAATAGAATTGTCACCTCATTATAGGGGCGCATTGTCAAATATCTTTAGGCGTCAAAACATCCCACTCTCTTTCTAGCTACATGAACATAACACCAGTGTTTACAAAGGGTATTTTATCGGGTGAAAGGCATCACAAATATCATTTTCAAAATATGAATTACAAATTCTAAGAAGAAAAATATACACATAAATAAGGTGAACGTAAACTAATACCGTAAAAGAAGCGGACACAAAAGAAAATAATGCTTTAATAGAATACACATTATTAGATACGATATAACAAAACAAAATAATAGAAAAAGATGATATTATACGACCTCGAATTGTATTTCGTCGATCACGTACGATGAATATTACGATATATTTTACGCGATGTTTTTTTGTTTATTTTTTCAATATTCGGACTATTTGTAAATACCTAATATTCCTCGACCCAAATCATAACACAATGAAATAATACTCTATTTTTGAGCTATTTGTACAAACCATTGGTAAAACTAATTTCGTAACAATTTTTTTACTGTTTACTGATGTTCCGATTTGTAAATATTTCAGTTACGTCCAATTTTTTATTGATACATTAGAAGTATTTAAAAAAAACATTTATTTGGTAATGTGAGTCTCACTGGCTGCTTGCACTAATTACCCTTGCTGATTCCCCCATTTCACAATTATGTGACACAATATGTATGTAAATAAAATAGATTTATTTTGATTATATTTTTGACAAGCCCCCTTATATTCTTGATGTCCGTACAGCTCTGGAAATTCTGAAACAAAAAGTTAGGCACTACCTCTAGACGGTTAGTTCTGGGATAAGACCAACTTGATCAGTTTTAATGTCAGAAAAATCCAAGCGTATCTGATTTCGGCAAAGAGGGAGATCAACGACTGTCTGTGCAATTTGATGGAAGCACCCTCCCCACTAAAGACTCTATCCAAGAAACTGTGCGTCTTTTATAGGGCTTGCATTATTCAATAGTAACCAGCTGCTAACCCTATACAATTCTCAAGTCCGCCCAATAATTGAATTTGAGAGCCACCTCTGTGCTGGAGCCCACAGTTGCGGGCCGCTTCTTCGACTAGTTTTTGTGTAAGACGGCTCGTAGGTGGAATGAGTTACTGGCATCTGGAGGTTATTCTATAATATGTGTACTATGTAGGTTTATTTATTATTCTTTTAAGATATATATATTTTTTTATTATTTGTTCCCCTCATTTTTTGTGTCGAGTGTAAGATTGTTGAATGATTTTATTGACTGGTATTTGTGGTGTCTTTGTCCAAAGCTTGTGTTTATCGACGGTGTTCTTATGTTTCATTTGTCCGCGTATCTATTAATGTTGGTTTTTGTTTGCTTTAATTTTGTTTTTTAGTAAAAAATGTACTTTAGAAGTGTTTTTATATGTATTTGGCCTATATCTAGTATGTCAAAAGTGAAATATTTGGTCAGTGTTAGTCTTTTTAAGTATTACCTTTGAGATAGTTTTCTGTGTAATTTTCGTATGACTGAGAGCTGAGTTTGTTGCTTCTCACTAAGCAATGATACTGTATTCTACAGGGTTTTCCAATAAGAGGTGTTATTTTGATATTCAATCGTAAAAGATCAATGGTTTCGTTGCTTGAAACGTTGTCCAGATTAATACCAACCAATTTCGGCCATAAAAAAATCATTAATCATCTCTCGATAGCGTAATCTATTCACCGTAATTGTTGCTCCAGCCTCATTTTCGAAAAAGTAAGGTCCAATGACTCCGCCGGACCATAAGCCGCACCAAACAGTCACACGTTGAAGATAAAAAGGCTTTTCAACAATAACTCTTGGGTTTTCCGAGTCCCAAATGCGACAATTTCGCTTGTTGACGAAGCCACCGAGGTGGTAATGGGCCTCATCACTCAAGATGATTTGCATTTGATTCACTCAAGTGAATTTTAATAATTTCAATGCGTTGTTGAAGCATGTATCGTTCCATTTTTATTAATGGCTTAGTTTTTACTTATCAAATGTCAAAAAATGACAGCTTTAAAAGTTACATCTACCGAAATAGCGGGCTATTCAAAATAACACCTCTTATTGGAAAACCCTGTATTGGAAAAGTGCATAATATTTTGTTTTAGTTTTAAAATATTTCTTATCTTATTATTACTAGTTATATATTTGGCTCTAAATATACAAATTTCTCCTTTTCTTAAATTTAAAAGCAGCTATTTTGACGAATTAAAAAAATGACGTTTTACTATTGTTAAGACTGACCTTTGCTTTTTCTGACAATCTTGCAATGCCCATCATGAAGGGCAGATGTGAAAATTTCAAAACATTTAACTTTTGTGAATATCTTTTGACAACTGTCTTTCATTTTGGAACTGCCGCAAATACACCATTTTAATGAAATTAGAAAATGAAATAAAATGATATTTACTTGCCTTTACCAGGATCTCCAAGCCATATTGCTGGATGACGAAGGCCAGTTAATAAGGTAGTTAGATTTGATACAAAGTGGAATATTGGCTTAGTACGTGGGTGGCTGGTTGCAAATTTGATTAAACTCCCCGAGGTGTTGGTTAATTTGCTGCAACTCACTGCGGTGATAGGTAACAAGTCAAACGTGTTTCTATCCCATCGAATGCAGTAAGCAGTTTTAGGAGTTGGTTTTATTTTTGGATGCCATCCGTCGTCGCAATATTGTATGCGGATAGGTGGGTGGTTTTTATTATGGACTTCAATCAATATTTGACAAAACTATTGGGGTCACTGTGGTTAAAAGTTGTAATTGGGAACCTTAGCTTTTTCGATCCATATTATGGATTTTGGACACTACATGGTCATCACTGCACAAACTTCAGTAATTTATTAATTTAAACGCTTTGATGGGCTTTTACATGATACAATTGTTATATCATTTACTGCATAATACAGTGAAAGCAAATTTGTTACTAAAATTTTGTGAATTTTTGTCTACCGGTCTCGAAACAACCGTGTCATTAACTTTTCTTTTTTGGGTTTAAATTTAATGTTATTATTATATTAAGTTTATATATATATGTATTTTTTTAAATGATTTAATTGTAACGCTGCACATCTTGATACAGGAATTCCCTAGTGGGATGTGCACAATATGTTTTTTTATGTTAAAAACTGTTTTTTGAATAAATAAATAAAGGGTTTTAATTTTGAAAACATCAAAACAAAAAAAAACATTTTTTTTGGTTCACAACAAATCTATAAGAAAACAACAAATATACGCAATTGCTCTTTAAATATGCTACGTAAAAGTGTCATTCAGGTATCTCTTGAAAACAGGCAAACTTATAATATTTCTATTTTTGAGACCGATAATTCGTGGTGGAATTCCATTATAATATATTATAATAAAACAAATAAAAAACTTTATTCCACTTAATTTTATTTTGACCGTAACCGGTTTCAGCTCGTCAAAGCCATCTTCAGACTGGTGATTGATGATGAACAAAGATGATTGATGAACAAAGACCAGTCTGAAGATGGCTTTGACGAGCTGAAACCGGTTACGGTCAAAATAAAATTAAGTGGAATAAAGTTTTTTATTTGTTTTATTATAATATAGGCAAACTTATATTAAATATGTCGATATTTGAGGTGAATTTGTTTCCAAGTGTGTGAAAGCGAGAAATAAATGCATGTGTGTCGCAGTTGGTACTGAAGTTATTGTTGCAGAATCGTATCTAATTTGCCTAGTAATCTGTTGCTCGAGTAGGTACTCTGAAATTTATAAGTTGCAGGAGTTCACTACAGTCTAGTTTGGGGTGACTAATCTTATATATAAAAGTTAAGTCATTTATTTTTCTTCTATTTTCTAGGGAATGTATTTTAAGTGTATTAAGTAAGAATGTATAGTTTATGTGTTGAGTAGGTATGTGTAATTTGAAGTAAAAATTTGTGCTGCACACGTTCCATATTTTTTATATGAATTTGGTAGTACGGGAACCACACAATTGAATTTTATTCTGACAAGCTGCGCACTACCGACAGATACACTATTTTTATAACTTCCAATGAGTCGGAGTCTTTGATGGTTCTGATTATAAATCTCAGTGTCTTCATATCTTTGTTAGTTATTTGTTTTATGTGATTTACAAAATGTAATTGAGTTTCAAACATAACTCCAAGGTATTTTTCTAAGATTTCGCCTGCTATTGTGTATGTGAATAATAGTGGGGTAATATACTAGAATTGAACGCACTGAAGGGAAATGTTCAGTGTACCGGTTTTCTTAACATACTGGTCATGTATAGATAAATTGTTGCAAATATTACTTATAAAGGTACTCCATCCTTTAACTTTTAACTTTTGCCAAAGGGGATATCTACAAATTGTTAACAACGGTGTGGTGATTTAAAGTTGCTCATTTTTTGTGATTAAAATACATACGAATATTAAGGAAACAAACGCAATGTTGAAAGCGATTAAGGTCATTAAATCAAAATTGATAAAGATCTATTGGAATATAGTGAAGGGTATAAAAAAAATTGGGGGTAGGCAGTGTATGAACTGCAATACAATTCTTTCTTTTGGAACCCACCTTTTCTTCATTCACCCTCACTTACCATTCTGTTATTTTGATTATAATATAGATAACTAGAACATAGAACATTTACAAAAGTAGGTTATGGTTAAATATTATTATATCACTGAAGAGGAAGATAAAACTTTTAAATCTTAACGAAACATGAAAAAGAACAAGACGCCAAAAAATAAAAAGGAATCGGTCTCAACTGGGAATCGAACTCAGGCTCTTTGTCTAAGGGGACAACGCCTCAACAGACTCCGTCATTGGGACCTTAATATTTTATGTTTTTTTGGTCGATTTCATACTTCGAATTCAGAATTAAAATTATTATGTTTAATAATGCAACTAATATCATATTTTTAATGCATTTAACTTGATTAAAGGTCCCAATAGCCGAATTGGTTGAGACGTTGTCCCGGTAATAGAGAGATCCTGGGTTTGATTCCTAGTTGAGACCATTACCTTTTTTTTTATTTTTCTGTGCATTATTCTGTTCCATTGATGTGTATACTGTATAACCTAAAGTAATTTCAATAAAAATAAGTTTTATTGTGTTTTCGATATTTCTTCAATTGAAAGAACTTGTAGCGATGCTACGAGAATATTCTGGAACGATCACCAGTGCAAAACGCATTGTAGCGGAAACACTCTAGATGCAATGCGAGTGTTTGGCGTTTCTACCTATAGGTCTGAATGTTCTCGATACAACCGGGCTGCTATATATTGAGGCGCGTCGAGATGTACTCAGTCAGTCATTAATTAGCAGTTTTACGAGTGACCAACATGCGAGTACTATAACTGCTTGCTGCATACTAAAGCGGCCGACCACCGACTGCCACTACCTCACTACCAGATCCCCAAGGTTTTTCAGTTGAATATAGAATTTAAAAAAGATTGTAAAAGTTTCATTACAAATAATATACATTTAATATATTGCTACCATTGTTCCTGATATTAATTATTGAAGCAGTATTTAATTTTTGGCAAAAGGGGAGGAGTTTAAAATACAGTTTTGCAAAATAAAGCAATGAGAATAATTCTGACGAGACAAATACTGCAAAATTAAAAATATTATTAGGAAACTAAATATTTTGCGTGTTGTCTTTTGAACAAATTGTGTACTTTAATGTAAAATTTTGTCTTTTTTTTAAATGTTTAAAGTTCAGAATTTATCCTGAAACATCAACAGAAACAATCACTCTACAAGAAGAAAACGTCAACAAAAACAATCACTCTAGAAAACATTAACAGAAACAATCACTCGACAAGAAGAAAACATCAACAAATACAATCACTCTAGAAAACATTAACAGAAACAATCACTCGACAAGAAGAAAACATCAACAAATACAATCACTCTAGAAAACATTAACAGAAACAATCACTTCAGAAAACATCAACAGAAATAATCACTCTACAAGAAGAAAACATCAACAAAAACAATTAACAAAATTAAATAAGGCTTCCCTTTCAAAAGAAATTATAATCAATTAATAATGAATACCATCCAATAAATGAAGAGAAAATGTATCAAATTTTAAGAAGTAGTGACAAAAATTATGTGAAGTGTATTTTTTAATATTTATAATTTGTAATCAAGATTACTGTTCCTACTTAGTTTCTAGCTTTATTTTTATATATTACGTAACTACTGCACAGGGTTCATATTACTGTGTATTATTTTACTTTACATTAATAAAAAAAATAAAACATGAATGTAGGCATACGTTATACTATAAACTTTTTTCTTTGCTGAATGTTCATACAAAATTATATTTTTTCAGTGGTTTTAATACTATGTATATTTGGTAACAAAGGGGGAACATACCATACCATACCAAAGTAATAGATTCAGAGTCGTTTCAGGAATATAAACAACAACAAAAAGGTAGGTATCTACATATTATTGTTAAATCAACTCGGTCAATATTTGAATTTAAAAAATCCGTTCTTCAGCGGTAAGAGGTACATTTTTCAAATAACATTATAATAAATAATATCAAACTCTTATCATTACAAAACAAAGCAATCACTTTGTGATTTTCAAAATAAATTAAAAGCAAACAAACCATGTTTGACCACTTTATTGAATTATACTATGCTAACTTTTAAAATAAAACTACAGACAAGGTCAGAAAACCAATAAAGAATTTGTATATAACATTTTTTTGATTAAATATCAAACTGATTGTTATCACAAAATCGATCACTCAACACAAACAAAACACAAGTTCTGAAATTTTGTCCAGTACAAGCTCTACACCTATATAAATAAAAGTTAATTTTAATAATAATATCATCGAACTATCCTAAACAAAATCACTGCTGAAAATATCTCGATGCAAATATATACTGGAAAGTATCAAAAATAGTAACAAAATCAGTAGCTTCTCTTTTGTTCTAGGAAAAAAAATCATGAATTTTATTTCTGTGATTTTTTTAATTCGTTTATTTAATGATTAAATAAAAAAATAATGATTAAGTTTTTTTGGGAACTACAGTAAAGGCCAAAAATGTTTTAGTATAAAAACAGATAGATGCTTAAAAAATCCCACATTCCGATTATCTTTTATTTATTTATTTTTATTTATTTATTTATTAGATACAAATAATTACATACATATTAAGGAAGCTTTGGCTGTCCAACTAGGAAATTTTCCCGTTTTAGGACAGCCAAATTGCCTGGTTTAGTTAACATTTGTACACGCTGCTGTTATGAATTATATTTCCATACTTTACATTAATAGTTACGCTAGTAATATAGTCTATATACATATATATTTATCAAAGTAATCAAAATAAAAACTTTTTCAGACATATTTGTACACCCGAATATTAGTTTTTTTATGAAAACACCTGATAAATTTTATCAAGGTACATGTAATAATATGCAATTAAGGAACACTGTATCAGGGTACATGATAACATATTGTGGATTAATTCAATTTATAGTTACAATATAAGAAAAATATTAGGTGGGTTTCTTAATTTGATCGCTGTTACTGTGCTGTGTATTAATTTACATAATCAAGGTACATATAATATAATATACATAATCAAGAAACATATAAACAAGGTACATGAAAACATATTGTATAAACATTATCAATCACAAAAATTATCATTCGCATTGTATAAATCAGATGCATGGTAGGAATTTTTTATTTAACTGCCAATAACGATGAATAAATGTGAGTACAGAACATTTTTGTTTATCTGTTGGTCATCATAAGTTCGCTTTCGACTCTTCCCAAGTCTAGAAGCCAATAATAAACTAATTTACGCAGAATGCTTATGCTTTTCGATTTCCATAAATCGGGTAAGAGGTTGAATAATTTTGGACCAAGGTAATAGAATTGTCTTTGGGCAAAAGATGTCATAGTAGTAGGTGGAACAACTGGATTCCTCCTTGAATGTCTAGTGTCGTGATAATGATCAATGGAAGGGTAGTGGTGACGTTGTTTTTGAGTGTGTAATATAATTTTTTTATGTATAGTTGCCTAACATCAAGAACTCGTATCTCTTTGAATAATACATCACTGGGGTACCTAAATGGTTTTTTTAGGATGACCCTTAGCAGTGATTTTTTTGCTTTTGCTAAGGGATCCAGTATTGTTTTGGTACATCCGCCCCATCCCAAAGATGCATATTCAAGTAATGAGTTACACAGAGCATAATATAAACATTTAAGATCTTTTATGCAGAGAATATTTCTAATGCCCAGGAAAAGATGAGTAAGTTTTCTGACTTTTGTGGAAATTGAGTCTATATGTAGGTCCAATCTCAGAAATTTGTCTATCATAATTCCTAGATATTTTATACTATCTACGCATTCTAGGGTGTTACAATTACAAGTAGTTAGGTTATTGCAGTGGTGTATAATAATGTTTTGTGTTTCTTTCGGTTGTCCCGCTTGAGTTGCACTGAAGCGGATGAATTTTGTTTTCTCCGTGTTGAGTGTGAGTAGATTATTATCAAGCCATTGTTTAACACTGTTTATACCAGCTTCTGCTTTACTGTGAACTTCATTCCAGTTTTTACCTTCAAATAACAAGACCGTATCGTCTGCAAAGGTAATAATATGGTCGGCAAGGGAACTGTTACATAGCTCATTAATATATATATTAAACAAAATTGGCCCTAGAGTACTTCCCTGAGGTACACCAAATTTAATATTTGCTGAATCGCTTAGAGTATCATTAATGTTCACTCTTTGGCTTCTGTTTTCTAAATAACTAACCATCCACTTTAATAGTTGACCCTGTATTCCAACGCACTGTAGTTTTTTCAACAGAATTTTATGTGATATAGTGTCGAACGCTTTGGCTAGATCCAGGAATAGTGCAGTACATTTAATTCCTCCATCGATATTATTAGAGATGATTTTGTCAGGTTAGCGATAGCGTTTTCTGTGCTTAAACCTGGTCGGAAGCCGTATTGTCTATTAAAAAGAATGTTATTATCTTCCAGATATGTGCTAAGGCGATTTTTTACAATTTTTTCAATAATTTTCGAGACCGAATTTAGCAAAGAAACTGGATGATACATTTAAAAAAAAAAACTAAAACTTCTGACGATTACAGATTCGGGGAATGATACGACATTTAAAAGTAGTTTTCAGGTTAAAAAGATGAATTGTTTGAATGGGAAAATAAAAATTCTTCAATGGTAAAATATGTATGCCTAAGAAAATAAACATGGAATTTCGATTTTTTTTTTTATTTTATATTTCTGCCATATTTCTGTACAATGGAATAAAGCCTATTAAAACGTTCATCCAACACACGACAAGATTTAGAGAAAAAAATTAACACGACAAGCAAACAAAAAAGAACTTGTGGCTCTTCATGAATAAACAAACTTCCATGTAACATTAAAAACATTTCTTTTAAACGAATTTCTCTACATAAAACGAATACTTTCAATGAGTTAAATACTTTTCTTTCTTTTTGTACATTTAAGCACTTTAATATTATAATATTGGGTTAGTTGTAAGAAATAAGATGTACAAGGTTTTCCAATAAGAGGTGTTATTTTGAATAGCCCGCTATTTCGGTAGATGTTACTTTAAAAGCTGTCATTTTTGACATTTGCCAAGTAAAAACTACGCCATTAATAAAAATGAAACAATACACGCTTCAACAATGAATTAAAATTATTGAAATTCTCTTGAGTGAATCAAATTCAAATCATCTTGAGTGATGAGGCCATAAACATATGAATATTAGTAGACCTGCCCTAAGTGATTAAAAGCGTATTATCCCCACTCCCCATACCGGTTCCATTGGAGCCGGGTGGGCTCGCGTATGGCCTCAAGTGAAATTTGAAAACGTGACGTCATCATTCTTGTGCGAACTATGGTCGAGGCATCATCGGTTCATTTTACGAAATAACACGGCAAAATGTTGACTTGTGATATGAAAACTTGTAAAAATAGATGTGAAAAAGAGAATAAACCCAATTGTCGTATTACATTCCATAAGTAAGCATTATTTTACTTTATTTTAAGCTTATTCACACCGTATTATATGGATCAGTTTTAGAAACATATACTATCACATCACAATGTAGCGATTCTCAAGTGTGCTCATCGTTGTTTACTGGGGTAAGTAAATTATGAAACATTTGTAAAAGTGTCTTAACTAAATACTCTGAAACTAACTACGACTCTGCAAACAGAAGAAATTTACTTTGCCGAATTTGGACTTTGCAAATTAGTTCATAACGTGGCGAGTAATTTGCGCTCCCATGTAAAAATGTCTATTCATTCAAAAGCAGATTTTACTTTTAAGAACTAAATGGTGATATTATAATGCGAGATGCCTATTTACTGTCAGATTGATTTATTGACGAATCACAGTCAGCTTAACCCCCTTCGTTCTTCAACAGTTGATTTTACCCCTCGCCATTATCTTCTCGTCTATTAATTCCTATGTCTGTGGATGAGGCCCATTTCCACCTTGGTGGCTTCATCAACAAGCAAAATTGTCGCATATAGGGCTCAAAAAACCCAAGAGTTATTGTTGAAAAACCTCTTTATCCTCAACTTGTAACTGTTTGGTGCGGTTTATGGTCTGGCGGAATCATTGGACCTTACTTTTTCGAAAATAAAGCTGGAGCAACAGTTACGGTGAATGAATTGCGCTATTGAGAGATGATTAATAATTTTTTACTGCCGGAATTGAGTGGTATTGATCTGGACAACGTTTACTTTCAACAAAACGGCGCTGCGTGCCACACAAGCAACGAAACCATTGATCTTTTACGATTGAATATCACAACACCTCTTATTGGAAAATCCTGTATCTATTATCCTTTGTACTTTCTGTATACCTACTTATATAAAAAAAATGTTTATGATACTGAGATACGAGGTAGATACTGAGTGAAATGGATCTTATTTTAATAATTTTCATAGAATTTTGGGATTATTTCATATATTTGTTTCTATAAATAAATATACCTATGAAAACTGACTTTGACTTTCACCTCCATAGCTTTAAGAATGATTAGCTCAATATTAATGTTTTTCGTTAATATAATTTTAGAAGTGTATTACGTAAAATATATATTTTCCCTTGAAAATTGTTCTTGGTATAGGAGTCAAATTGAAAGAGTTGAATTCTAAAAAACACAAAGTGATACGACATTAATGTTTAGGGATTATTCGATCATATTATAATAATGCTGTATAATATGGCGTTGAGACTGTCGAGATAATTAAAAACGCTCATTTCTATTGTCTTTGATGTGAATATTTCTGCGTAATGAACTCAAATTTACTTTTAAATTTTCAAAATTAGAACTGATAATTGTGTGAAAACGAACTTGTTTTTCATTTCCACTTTCAAGGTTTCACTTCATTAATGCAAATCATTGAAGAAAACAAAAGTGAAATTCAAATAGATAATTCAAAGGAAATAACGCTAATTTCGACGAATAATAATGCGAAAATTTATGGTCCCATTTATTCGTCATCTTTGACGGCCGGCATAGTCCAGTGGTAACGCATTGGACTGCCATTCCGAAGGTCGCGGGTTCGAACCCGGCGTGCGCAAATAAATTTTATTTGATTAATTTGTGTTATTTCACAATTAATTAATTAAAAATTAATTAAAATAATATATAGTATATTTGCGGCACGTTCCAGAGTGGAAGATACTACCAGTATCGCCCTGGTGTAAGACCACCATTCAGAATTGAAACGTTGCTCCAAATGGCTTTAGCCGTGTTTAGTGACTAGATCTGAATAGCCAGGTACTTCCCCACCTTCCTCTTTCCCTTCCCCACTTACCTTCAGCCTCACAACATCCCCCAATTGGGGATGCCATAGTCTCACTGGCTCCAGACGGGAGCAGTTGGGACTCTTGTGAGGTATTCACTATAAAAAAAAAAAAATCTAAAAAATGGACCGAAGAATTACATTTGAGCTTCTATCTTTTATATAAATAAAAAAATGTTTGTTTATTCAAAAACCTTAATCTCAGAATGTTCTACATCGATTGCTTTAAAATTTTGATAAAACGTTGGATTCAAATACGCGTTTGTTTTCATATACCTATATTATAAAGATGTCACACGTGACAGGCAAATACATGATTTTTGTGAAAAATAACGCCATCTGTTGAACAAACATGCTTTTGAAAAACTGCCATCTGTTGGACGAAAAAGCAACACGCGCTATTGTTCCTCTACTGCACCGACAGACTGAGCACACCACAGCAGGGCGTGGCAGGGTACAGCGAGTCTTTTAAAATATAAAATTGTTAATTATCACTTGGATAACCCTGTATATTGATGATGATTCACTTTCATGTTCGTACCGTTAGATCAAGGTTCCATAGTATATATTATTGTAACAATTATACTACGGTTTCAGGCTACGATTCGGTTATAAATAGATTTCTAATAATTGGTTAAGTTTATTTATGTTATGCTCATGGTTTTTGATATTCCTGTATTGAAATATAAAGCATTACTAGATTAACATTTTAGAAGTGCATATTTTAATGAGATCTCTTCAAAACACCATTTGGTTTTTGTCCGTCTTGATTTCTACCTTTGTACATGTATATTCTTTTTTTTTGTAAATTTATGTAATCTTATAATTTTTATTTTCTTTATATATTAACTGCGAATACATGTGTGCAAATGGGACCTAAACAGTTAATTCTAAATAAATGATCATCAAATCGGGATTATAAATGTAAATGGTAAGTTACAGCACAATAATGCTTATATACCACAAATAAATTTGTTCCACAAAAGTATTAAAACATGTTAAATCAGTAAAGGTCTCATGTCACAGAATAAGGGCAGAGATTGAGCGATGAAGAGCAGTGAGCACATTGTTATTCCGCTGTCACTATTTGCCCTCCATATTTACTTGTCTACCTCAAATGACTCCCCTATTTGATTTGGGAAAGAGTAAACAAAAATGACGGAAAACTTTCAGTAAAATGTCCTGAAATTCATGCCTCGGCAAGGGGCGTTACTTGGATGGTTACACTGAAGAAATACATGGATAGAAATGTGTTTTGGGCTTCTCAGTCAAAAATGCAAAGCGGTAAATATTCCTAAACATTGAAGACTAATCATCAATAAAAGGTTTGGCTGCATCTAGGAATTCAAATATCCGACCGTAGCTTTTTGTGTTTCAAATTTTCGTTTGAGAATCGCTAATATTATTAATTTTACTATAATTTGAGGAAAAGTCAATAGATGTCACTTATTAAAATAAAAATTGATATATTTTTCTAAGACTAAGGACGGGTTGTTTCGGAGAATTAGAACAATTCATCAAATTTCAACGTTCATTTTCAAGCTCTGTGAAAGATTTTTTCAAGTTCTGTTTTTATTTAAGTTTTCTCAAGCAACTAGCCTACAATGATATAGTAACAGAACTTGAATAGGACTTTCACAGAATCCGAAAATGAACGTTGAAATTTGATGAATTGTTCAAATTCTCCGAAACAACCCGTCCAAGGGCTAAGACTATCTAGATTGCGTTCAGTTCGTGAAGTATCTTGGAATCATAAAAAAGATAGCAGCCAATAAATGTAAATCTGCGCAGTCAAGAGGTAAGGCTCTTGACTAGTAAGCTGGAGGTCGCGGGTTCAAATCCCGACGGGCGCAAGTAAATTTTATTTTATTGATTTGCTTTTATTTTACAATTTACTAATTTGAAATAATATATAGTATATTTTCAGCACGTTCCAGAGTGAAATTTATTCTCAGAATCGCCCTGGTGTAGGACCACCATTCGGAATTGAAAATTTGTTTGAAATGACTTTGCATTTTGAATTGAATAGCCAGTTACTTCCGCATCATTCTCTTCCCATCTCTTTCCCCTCCCCACAACCTTCAGCCTCACAGCAAACCCCAATGTGGGATGCCATAGTTTCACTGACTTCAGACGGTTGGGAGCAGTTGGGACTCTTATGCAATATATATTTTTAAAACCCCTCACATCTTCCCACCCCTCGATCTTCTTCTTATTTCTTTCCCTAAAAAGACACTCCACACAGCATCCGCAAAGATAACATAGGCCTTGAGAGGTTTTTTTTCCTGTGTGAAACTAATGTAATTTTTTTTTTAATTGTACCTGCTTTTTGAGTTCATAATGTTATGTAACACACACTAATTATCGTACTTCTGAACAACTTACCCATAATATACGTGTAAATGTATAAATAAATCAGTGAGAAATTAAGGTCTCACATAAATTTTCAAAATCAGTATACAAAAATATACTCTAGGGATTGTAATGTTCAGTGGCTGGCTTTTATGTAGATATTGTAGCTATACGTTGGCAATTGTATAAACATCCCGTCTTGTTTGTCGAAGAAAACTCCGCAGGATAAATGGTTAGAAAGCAGTAATCCAGATGAGTAAATTTGTGTTTGTTTATTAGACTTAAACATCGTTCGTTAATGAATTAACTACAAATTTGTGCTTGGCGAGACTGTGAAAGGATTTTTGTGGCTTTGTACGGATAAGAACATATTACTCAATAGAAATAGGAGGTTAAGATTCTTTTTGTATATTTAAAAAAGAAATCAACTTAGTTTTTACCCTATTAATGGATTTTCTATATTCGTTAACATATAAAGAAAGGAATGACACGGAGAAAAATGACTTGCTAATTAATTAAGAATCTCTTCAAATTATTGGTAATTCCGGTTATAAACGGGATTGCAAGCTTTACGAATGAATTAAATTTTCTGATAAACTTTTAGTAAATTACGAAAATATTATCATGACGTTGGAACATTTTTTGCACATACAATTATTTGTATCATCATGATATCTCAAGGCAAATCTATAATACATTCTTATTGTTTACATACTATTTTTGAAAACTTCGTGAAAAGAGGACCAAAGAAAGGTAAGATGTTAGTTAATTATTTGAGAGATAATGTCACTAATTAGAAACAAAAAATCTTCAGTCTGGCAATAATATAACATAATATTTCAGTAAGACAGTCATACAAACTGTTAATTAAATATTCACAAACGACCTGGTGAATTATTAATTCCTCGTAATATTCTGAATCATAAATAATAATTTGAACGATTCAGTTTCTAAAACAATGATACAAAATGCGCAAGATGGGCCCTGTATTGGTTTTTTTAGACCAATCTACTAAACAGGTATTTAAGAAGGCTTCAGATATTTTTGTTGTTTGTTTTTGGGGTGTTATGCCGTGTTGCGCTAACTCCTTCTTTAGCCGACGTTTCGGACAGCGTTGCAGTGTCCATCATCAGGGCAGATCCGGTAGATCCGAAGATGTGTAAATTTTGGTTGTCGAGTTTGTGCTTATTTATTTGTGGCCTGGGCCCGTCCAAGTGCGAAATGCCAACGGAAGTGACGACATCTTGTGGCGAATTCTGAAAGCACAGTATTTATAATAGCCTGGGGCCCATCCAAGTGCGAAATGCCAACGGAAGTGGCGCCATCTTGTGGTGAATTCTAGAATTAGAAAACCGATTGACAGCGGTTAGAGTAGATGTACCCAGTATCAAGGTATAAATGCAATGGTTTTATATTGTATTATTATATGGTATTGGAGTATACTTAGACATGTTATTTGCGTTTAGCTTTGGTGTAGCCGTCAATTACCGGATACCAAGAGCTGTTGAGCTTAGCTCCGTCGTCTCTATTGATATTAAATGGATTTTTGTAGATTTCAATTGCCTCCATAAACAGGCGTGATCTATAAGTTTTGGGTCTTCCCAGGACCTTGGGAGCAAATCCAAAGTAATGGCCGGTTTCAATTAAGTGTTCGGCGATTGCCGATTTATCAGGGTGGCCAAGTTTACAAGCACGAAAATGTTCTGCTATCCTTTTGGAAATCGTCCGCTCTGTCTGGCCTATATAAACTTTGTCACAACCAGAGCAGCTGAGTTTGTACACTCCATCTGCTTCCAGAGGAAACTTAGTCTTTGCAGACCTCAGTAGGTCTTGGATTTTGGTGGTGGTTCCGAAGACAGTTTTGATGTTTTCTTTTCTCAACAGCCTGGCAATTCTGTCTGTCACATTGTGAACGAAAGGCAGGAAAGCACAGCCTTTTGAGTCTTGTTCAACTCTGTCTTCGTTTGTTGTAGATTTGGCTCTTAAAATTTTCCTAGTCTGACTTGCCGGGTAACCGTTGCGCTCCAGTGCATCGGTCAGTTTTATAAGTTCTGCTCCAAGTTTTGTTTCTTCACATATTCTGGTCGCTCGGGTCACCAACATACGGATAAGTCCTCTCTTCTGCGCTGGGTGGTGGTGCGAATCAGCGTGTAAGTATCGATTCACGCCTTACATTACACGCCTGATTATGGAGGCAATTGAAATCTACAAAAATCCATTTAATATCAATAGAGACGACGGAGCTAAGCTCAACAGCTCTTGGTATCCGGTAATTGACGGCTACACCAAAGCTAAACGCAAATAACATGTCTAAGTATACTCCAATACCATATAATTATACAATATAAAACCATTGCATTTATACCTTGATACTGGGTACATCTACTCTAACCGCTGTCAATCGGTTTTCTAATTCTAGAATTCACCACAAGATGCCACAAGATGGCGCCACTTCCGTTGGCATTTCGCACTTGGATGGGCCCCAGGCTATCATAAATACTGTGCTTTCAGAATTTGCCACAAGATGTCGCCACTTCCGTTGGCATTTCGCACTTGGACGGGCCCAGGCCACAAATAAATAAGCACAAACTCGACAACCAAAATTTACACATCTTCGGATCTACCGGATCTGCCCTGATGATGGACACTGCAACGCTGTTCGAAACGTCGGCTAAAGAAGGAGTTAGCGCAACACGGCATAACACCCCAAAAACAAACAACAAAAATGCTTTTGGCCGTGAGAATCTAAAAACTTACCAGGCTTCAGATATTTCTAATTCGATGTTTTCTTAAACCATCCAGCGTTTGAGAGTCACATATGAACGGGCGTCCATATTGTATGGAAGTATTTTTATCTTTTTTTCTATCCTGCGGAAATGCTTTATTTTTAGAAGTTAGAAATAAAAAAAAAATTTCCAGTTTGCTTCAAATATTTATGCTGGAAGCCATTAACAAAATCCTAAAAAATTATCCAAAATTAATAATTTATATTTCGCACCGCCAGCCATCGTAAAAATCAACTTTAAAAAATATTTTTCTATATGAACAAGATAAAATTGAACTTATAGTTTTCTTACAAATTTCCAAATCAAAACCAACGTGTTTTCGAAATATCGAGTTCTGTCAATTTTTGAGATTGATTGGAGTGTATATTTAAGTAAAAATTTGGTAAGCGTTTTTGAGAAAATTTTTCACGTTCGATATTAAAATTTTATTATTTAATAGTAGTAATTCATTTTAAATATACCGGAAAGATAATTTTATGAAGTTTCTAAAAAAGTATTTGTTTCTACGGAAAATTAAAACATAAAATAATGTAGCGCATTTGAAACAATGAGAAAAAATTTCAAAATGTAAAAAAGTGATGAAAGTTTAAACGTTTTCCAACACTAAAATTAGTATTTCTATTTTTGGTATTGAAAATTCGTGGTGTAATTCCATTATAAAAATATGAAAGTTTTAAAACTTTTATTATATTATTATTAAATTTTACGACTTTATTTTAGAGATTTGCTAGGGATAACTTTATTTAGGGTATAATCCCGTCTTATGTAGCTTAAGTTCATTGAAATGCACAAATTGTAGTCAAGTGTATCAAATAATATTATAATCAACTAGTTACATTACTGACCAGATTAGAATTATAAGGTGTTTCCCAATCATCCACTTCTCCATTTCTTTCCCATCTCCGCTCTCTTCAGTTTTATAACATACTCTGATCAGGAATATTATAATTTCGCTAGTTCTTACAAATACAAGGGATAATTTTTTTTATAAAAAATATTAAAAAACAATTAATATTCAGTTCAAATAAACTAATAACTAAAATTTACAATGTGGCTAAAGAAAAAAAGTAAAGTATTCACCAACTGTTCTCAAAAAGTATTTTAAATTCTTTTTGAAAGTTTTTTCTCTTTACAAACGTCAAAAAAATCGCTCGAGTGGATGAGAGTTTATAATCGTTTTTGTTTCAATGTTACAGTGAAAGAGATATGTTTTAGTTTGCGTCACTCTATTAGGAACACGCAGTGAAATATATTGCAATAGTGCAGGGTTCTCAATTAGGGAAAATGATTTTAAAAGCTTACCTACAATCTCTTGTTGATAAGCTTCATTTTTTTATGTCACACATTAATAATGATTGGATAATTTGTACAGCGCCGTTTTCGTGAGAAAATCACCTAAAGGGCGCCCTCTCCGTCCAACGTAAAGGTTGGGGATCTATGTCACCACCCGGTTGGACAGCGGTGTGACGCGGGTTATGGAAGGGGCTTTAGAAAGGGATTTATTTGCGGGTCTTGAAGAAGCCCTGTTTATATAAAGACAGAAAAACAGATCTCGGTAGCTCGTTGCACATACTAACCGTCTTACACATAAACGATTCGAAAAAGCGGTCCGTTCTCACGAAATCAACATTCTTTTTACAATGGTTTGATTTAATGGTTTTAAAAAGCTTTGTTAACAATGGATTTTCAATGAGACGGACCGCTGTCTTTTTGCAAAATCAAGTTGGTTTATCAAGTATTGTGGGGCTCCATTCCAGAGGTGGCTCACAAAGCTTTGATAATTTTATATTTTTCACTATACAGTTGTTATATTTTACATTTTCAACAGGAATACTGAGTTTATAATTCATGTATATTACATAATAACGAAGGTTCATCAAGTATTTTGGGGCTCCAGCCCAGAGGTGGTTCCCAAAGCTTTAATATATTTTTTTCTTTAGACAGTTGTTATAGTTTATATTTTCAAGAGGAATATGGATTTTAAAATGTACTTGTTATAAACAAAAAATGTTCGTTTTCGTTAGGACTGTGACCAATCTAGATTATTTTCAATCTTCGGTCAATATTATAAATGGTTTCTTATCTAATTTACCATAAATATCGTTTCATCATATCCTGCAAACAAGTCGTTATGTCTTTGAAGTCGATGATTTACTACTAGACTGAGTCAAACTTTAATTCGTTTGACGAAGAAGAGAGAGCTCTAAGTGGTAAATGTTAAATGTCGGTATACGATTCCTAATGGTACTATGTTATAATGTCGATGTGGTAATGAGTTCTTTTGTTACATCTTTCCCATCAAAAGCAGGCTCTTTATTTTATTCTGGGATTAATCGAAAATCGGTCCTTTGACACTGATAACCGCCATTTGAACATGAATCCTTAAATGATATTAATTATAGATTATAATAAATTCATTGCTGCGGTATGGAATCGTTTTCGAATGGAATGAAATCATTTTCATAAATTATATTACTGTAATAAATGAGAGCGGTTTTTGCAAGATTGTTTTTTATGTTTAAATCAGACATTTCGATTATTCAGTCTAATTGAAAACATGTTTTCGTATTAGATGTTGTGGTTTCGATTCACAGTATATCGTACTCCTTCAACATAATCTGATAATATTTTTTTACTAACCAGTTCAATCTGCCGGGACGTACAAATGATTGATCATTACATTTTAAATTTATTATTTAGGAACATTTACAGACTATTAACATGAAAAGGTCATTAGATAAGCGCTGCAAAAAGCGTAGATATCAACAGTCCTCTTAAAAATGTTCACATCATGAAGTTTAAGTATCATTATACACTATGTATCAACAAAAAATATAAACAGTAAAACGTGAACAATGGTAAAAAAGAGATATCAAAAACAAAACATACAGATCAATATATGATCCAAAAAAACAAAAGCAAAAAAAAAAAAAACAGAAAACAAATTGATAAAAAAAAAACAATCAAACATTTACCATCTATTGCTAATTTTCTTTTTAAAATAAGCGAGACTATTTGCATATATATGTATATATATATATATATATATATATATATATATATATATATATATATATATATATATATATATATATATCTATGAAGTTAAATTCAATAGAATTGCACCGACGAAAAATTCGAGACAATGGATTGAAGTATGCAATATTGTTCTTAAATAATTCTAGTTGAAATATATATCGACTCCTTAGATTACGTCTATAAGGAACTTTAATAAGAATATTGCTCAGACAATGAGTTGTTTCAATCTTGTCATGAGTATTTTTGGGTAGACATATTAAGTCAACAAATTGTCTATTATTTTAACATTTTAACAATTATTTTAACAAGGGTCGTAAAGTCAAAGTATTGGAATCGTTCCTCGTAAGACTGAAGTACGGCATTTAGTTCAAGTTTAAATGATAACAATCTTAGATTTTTTTTGTACAGATTCAATAGTTTTTGAATATGTCAAGTAGTGTGGGTTCTAGATAACACTTCCATATTCCAATTTGCTTCTGACCAATGAGTGGTACAAGGTTATAATGGATTGGGGATTCTTGAATGGTTTCGATATTCTATGTATAAATCACGTCATTTTCAAAGGATTTACAAAATCAGTTCCTGTCACATTGAGAAACTGTGCCAGGAACTTTGCGTGAAGCCTGGGCAATGCCGGAGACTTCAGTTAGTATAATTATAAAGTAGAAGATATAAATAGTTGACAAAATATTATTGGAACCTCGTTTCAAGATTTTTCTTTTTTTCTAGAAATATACTCCTCAAAAACGGTGTTGGATCCAAAACTGATTACAAATTGATTTGTAAGACGTGGTTTCAGATTAACTTGAGTGGACTGTAAATAATTTAAATGAGACGAAATGAAATGGTGGTTGTTGGAATTGGGTGATAGTTTGTGTGAGAATGAACAATGGATGGAAGATAAAACAAAATGACCAATCACTTACCACTGTATCTCTGCTAAGGAGCACACAACACAATCACAATATAGTGAGTTCCACCGCGATACCTCGAGGTAATTATCGCCACAACAAAATGAATGCAAACTTAAATGATATTATGCGCTTTCAAGATAGTCAATGTCCTTATTTTTACTTTTCAACAAAATTACGTACACGAAAAAACAACAACTTGTTTCCAAGCTAGTCCAAATCCTTTATATGTGATAATAACAAAATGCATTCAAATTTGCACTATGTTCTTGCCATTGTCCCGAATTCTCAAATACTAATTGTCTGGATGGTAAGGGATAGGTAAGGACTGGATAAATGAAATCTCGGTAGAAACTAATCACATTCTCATTTCAAAACCAGACAGCGGTATTTTGTCAAAAAAGTTTTTTTAAATTATGTAGCAATAAGGAATAATCTGAATTTGTAAATTATATCGACAAACTTTTCTCTGCCAGGTAGGTAAGTACGTACTTTGGAAAAATGTATCTGCGTGTATAACTTTTTTACCTGTAAAAATTATAATTCGAACGAATGTAGTTGGCAAATGATTCGACTTCAAAAATCTGGTATGCTAATTCGCTGAAACTTTGGCGTGGCTTAACTCAACTAAACAAATTCAATGCCTTCCGCCGGTAAAAAGAATCCATACGAAAAATTCGTATTTCAGCAAAGGAGAGTTGGTATAATTTAACGATTTCTGCAAGATTGCGCCGCTTCTTGGAAGTATTCAGTATAATATTTTAACAGCTTTTCATAATTTTATTTCTTCAATCTACGAAGACTTCTTTCTGACTCCCTTTCTTCGATAATCATATTAATCTGATGATTTGAATAATGATGACGGATTCGTTTGTGTAATCGAATTTAAGATATAAATATGATTGATTTTGATTGCGGCAGATATCCTTGATCAGCTTACATTTTTTAAATCCTTTTATAATTTCCAAATTCTAATGAACTCTCTGTAGAATTTGTAAAAAGTGACTTGGATCTTAAGAGTAGAATAATCGTTTAAATCCTTTCAGTAATTAACGACAAAACCACAATATATTCCCATCACCAGCTGCTTATCCCATACAAATCTCAAATACGCCAATTGAACTTGATAGCCACCTCTGGGCTGGTGCCCCACAACACTTGATAAACCTTCTTGATTCTGTGCGAAGGAGGGAGGTCCGCCTGATTTACAATCCATTGTTAACAGACCGATTGCCATCAGTAATGCAGACGCAATGTGGGCATGATATTTCTGTTATAGAGGTATTTTAATGGATTCTGCTCCAAGGAGATAGCAGCATTGATCCCAAGTCCACCAGAAATAACGCTTAATTTAGACGTACACGGGCGGAACACCCGTTGATGTTGAGTTTATGAGAACGGGCCGCTTCTTCGACTCATTTTGTGTAATGTTCGTATGCGGAACGAGCTACCGTCATCTGTTTTTCATCCTTCTTATAATCCGAGTCTTATCAAGACCAACATTAATAAATCCCTTCCTATAGCCCTCTCTTGACTCGCCTCACAACGCTGCCCAACTGGGTGGTGACTTAGCTCCCCTCCTTTCACACTGTACATACAGTATTTTTTTTATGTTTTAACTGTTATTAATTTAATTTTTTACATTAGCACCACACGGAAGGCCCCGAGTAAAATAATTTTCCTCAGGGTCTATAGCCTCAGGTTTCATCTTTGGGGATGCTGTGTGGAGGGTCTTTTTAGAATGAAAGGAGAGGAAGATCTGTTAAAGATAAGGTTATAAGGGGTGAATAGGAATCTAGGGGTCAGCGTGTCAAAGAGTAACGACCCGACTGCGATGCAACGCAATTTTCCGAGAGAGAACAGCTTGAGAGGTCAAAAGGTCTCGTTCAACCAGTATAACTAACCAAACGTAGCGAAGAATTTGGAATAACCCATGGCAGAGGTGTTGGTTATCCAACAAATGTTTCCCGGGGCGGCGGTATCCATACCCGCCTCTCAAATTGAAAATAAACAAATTTTTATTTTTTTATTTTTTTTATTTATTTAATACATGTTACATTGTTTTGAAATTTACATAAAGTAGATATAATGAATCACCATACTAGGCGGCTGCCTGTTTCATGGTGACCAATTGAGTGTAATTACTTTGTATGAAATATGAAATCTAGTGTAAACATATGAAATTAGTAACTATAGATGAAGCTAAAATTTTGGAAAAATTGTAATAAAAAGTAAAAGATAGAAATTAGAAAGGAGAAAGAAGTAAATTAGCATTAGATTGTAAAAATGTACATAATTATACATATAATTTTTAATATGTGTGCATGCAAGCACACATGTGTATATAGCAGCAGACATAGGTACCTATATACATATATAACAACACATGTATACATACACCCATATGACGCATCCTCACGCATATAAACAATATATACACCTCTATCTGAGTACTTGGAATAGGCTACTAACACTATAACAATCACACATCAAAAAATCCCCGAGCGCTTTCCTGAAACTGTCGTATTTGGCTATTGATTTTATTTCTAACGTTAAATTATTGAATATTTTTGGAGCAAGTTAAGCAATTATCTTGTGAATTTAATTTGGTATCCGGGCTCTTAGTCTGTCTGTAGGTTAGGCGTTTCATTTATCATCGACATAAATACAAAAATTACAAAACAGATAGCGTATCTTCATCTTTATAAGTTTTGTTATAGAATCTGAAAAAAACGTGAACTTTAACTTGAGTTGAAAAACCGTCCCTTCTCGCGAAAAAGGGAGCTCTACCCTTATTCTTATAAGCAAAAGTTTACTGAAGAAATTTCATATTATTATTTCACTGGAAAACTCTGAAAGCAAAGAAGAAATTTCATTATTTCAAGGTTTCGACTAAATTTGATGCTACACGGTAACTAAATGGTGACGTGACAAAGTTAATAATACATCTAGTTTCCATATTCACCATATCCGCACTCACTGAGAATATTTTGATATCAAGAACACAGCGATGAAGGTAACATTTCCGTATTCCGCTCACTTATTTATTTTATATTATAGAAACAAACAGTGTTGAACATATTTAAACATATACGAGTATAATATTTCTAGGTGGATACCTATCAATTGATTCCTTGTGATTTCTCATGTGTGGTAGGTAGGTATGTATATTTTATAAAATTACCGGGTGACGTATTTAGTGCACAGGTGTGTGTGTGTATGTGTGTATGTGTGAATGTGTTTGTATATGTATGCGCATGGAACAGCTTACAATATTATTTACATGATGCCACTTTTAAATATTTAAGTATGAAAAACTTTGTTTAAACTTAATTACAAAAAGAAATAACTATTTAAGATGGGCAAGATGGTAAAAGATGCATTAAAGTTACAATTTTTTTAATCAATGTTCAAAATATACTTGTTTTTGCCAGTTTTGACGCCATGTTTGATTTTGTTAGCATGATGTGACGTTTACCAAAAGGTTCAACGTCGATCCAAATGTGAAATAATTATTTAAATAACCCTAAATAATAACGCTATAACCTATTTTGTTTGTGTTTTTCTTCACCGTGGTAATATTTATGTTTCTTATACTTATTTAGTTGAGAAGAAGGTTATTCCAATGATTATATATATATAGGAAATTCACAGTACATTTGACTTAATGTTTAAAGGTACTAAATATTAAATTATACATAATTAATTTACTAATTACGTATGTCATTATGCCTTGGTAATTTTGTCTAGGATGAAAATTATTGTTCTTAATCCTTTCTTGTTAATGTGAAAATCACAAAGAGTCCCAACTGCTCCCAACCATTTGGTGAAAGTGAAACTATTGCATTTCCAATTGAGGTATGTTGTGAGGCAATTGAGGTAAGGTAGTGGAGAGGGGAAGAAGATGGGGAACACGAATCATTTCATTCCTCTTCAGTTGTTGACAGCGGTGTCAAATAGTGTTTACGGTAGTGTTTTTTAAATCTGCAAGCAAAATACAATCCACACAAGTCAAAAAAGTGTCAGTGTAGGTTAAAGTGACTACCGCGCATTTCATGAGCCTATTTTTTACACTCGTAAAAGACATTTGTGTCATTTTTTGTACAAATTAAAAAATAACATTAAATACGTCAAAGTGATTCCCGGTATTCTACCTAAATATCTACAAACAGTTAACAGTTAAGTTTATCATAAATAATAACATTGTGTGATAACAAATACCAAAGTGTTTATGCTACAGACACCAAAAATCGTCCAAAATTCTACGTTTTAACAGTGATTCCACCATATAAAAACTTGAAACAGTGGTTCATATGTGGGTACGTTTATTTAACAACATATTGTTGATTGCCTGCCAACAGGCGTTAGTACCAGTCAGCAAGGGTGTTGCGAAAATTGCCAACAAACAGGCGCTAAAATAAATTATACACACCATCAATTGTATCAATCTCCAATACGAATCAACATTAAAAAAATCAAAATACATAAATGATGAATTGCCAAGCCTGTTCTGAGCCTACCCTCTCAGACGAGTCCGTTTTTATATGTACACTTTGCAAAGGAACATATCATTTACTCTGTGGTGGGGTAACAGAAAGTTCATACCGTCGCCTCAGCAAGGAGCGACGCACACAGTTAAAATGTTCTAAATGCTTATGTGCTGTGCCCACTATCAAAGCAAGTGGTAGTGCCCTTGTGGACACTGAACTACTTTCTAAGTTGCTCGAGCAAAATACCCAAATTCTCGCCACTTTGGCAACTATGAGTAAACAGTATGAGGATATCTTACATCGTGTCCACGATCTAGAAGCCACAAACAGTTTACTTGAAAAAAGGAACACTGAGCTGGAAACGAGAATCGACGTCCTAGAAAACCAAATGGAACAAATTGACAGGCAAAATAAGTCAAAAAATGTTGAAATTAGGGGGATCCCCGAAATTAACGGGGAAAACTTAAATAACTACATTTTTAACATTAAAAAAATAACCAAATCCACTAACGATTCCAATAACATCGATGCAGCTTACCGTATCAACCAAAAGTCCAAAAAAGATCAACGCAGGCCAATCGTAGTGAAATTCAAAACCAGCGTCGACCGTGATGATTTCCTGAGAGACATTAAAAACTACAACAAACAAGCCGCGAACCGTGAGGACAAACTTAACACCGCCCTTATCGGAATGGCAGGACCAAGTTTGCAAATTTACATTTCGGAACACCTGACTTTTCGCGCAAAACATTTATGGTTTCTCGCGAGAAAAGCTACACACGAAAATTGGTTTAAGTTCGCCTGGACAAAGGGAGGACAAGTATATGTCCGCAAAGACAACGGAACACCTGCTATTATTATTAACGAAACAAACAAAAACATTTTGTCTCCCTCAATCAATAACCAATAAACAAAGCTCGTTTAGATATACTCACATAACTTACTTTCATATGTTTATACTTTTTCACATAAATCTCTATGTAAAACACAGAATCAAGAAGTATATGTTGTGTTTTAACATACTCATGCTCTATATCCTTTATATACTTATGTTATATATTCGCAACAACTATATATATACTCTGTATACTTATGATTTTGTTATATATACTTTATATCGTTATGTAAAACATTCACAACAACCAAATCCTTATATCTGTTGTATACCTTACATGCTTATGTTTTCTTTTCATATTCTTTATATGCTTATGTTTTATAGTCTTTATAAGCTCATGTTTTACCTACTTAATATGGTTATACTAACTTATATCTCTTACGTACTTTATTTGCTTATGTTTTCGTTTCTTATTCTTTATATACTTATGTTTTATAATCTTTATAAGCTCATGCTTTACTTTCTTAATATGATTATATTAACTTATATCTCTTGTATACTTTATATGCTTATGTTTTCGTTTCATATTCATTATATGTTTATGTTTTATAATCTTTATAAGCTCATGTTTTACTTTCTTAATATGATTATACTTCACATTCTTTACATCCTTAGGTCTTATATTTTCAACAATTATATTTACACTTTATATACCTATTCTTATGCCATATATATTGTATATGCTTATGTTAAATATTGGCACCAACTAAACACTTATATCTCTCGTATATCTTACATGCTAAAGCTTACGTTTTACATTTTTTATATGCTTATGTTTTATCTTCATTATAACATTATGTCTTATATTATTTATATACCTAAATTCTACATACGTTTCATGCTTATGTTATATGTTATTTATAAGCTTATGTTATATATTCGCAACTACTCTTATATAAGACACACGTTTTCAAATTCTGATGAATAATATTATCACGGATGAACTAGATAGCACTTATAATATAACAGAAAAAGTATGTAATAATGTTGATGAATGTAACCTCGTTTTCAAAAATATGACAAACTCATTAGTAATTATGCACTTAAATATTAGGAGCATTTACAAAAACATGAATGAATTATTATGCACCCTTAGTCTTTTAAAAACTGAACTCGACTGTATTGTTTTGACAGAGGCACACCTTAATACAGTAAATATAGATAATATACCACAATTACCGAACTTTACTTGTATTTCGACGAAAACACACATTAACAAGAATAGTGGCATAGTTATTTACGTTAACCAAAAACACCAAGATATATCTTATAAAGAAATAAACATGACCCTCACGAACTGTGTAGCATTACAATTTAAAGTAAATAATCAGATTTATCAAGTTATTGCTGTTTACCGAACCCACGGATCAAAAACTCAACAATTTATAGAGAACCTCAAAGATGTAATAAACAAAACAAAATGTCAAAATACTATAGTGACGGGTGACTTCAATATAAATATAGGTCTAAATTCAAACAGCGTCGAAAAAAATGATTTACTTAATACGATGGCTGAGCTTAACTTCATTTCATGTATAAACGATTACACTAGAGTTGTGCCCCTACAAAACCCATCATGTATTGATCATATCTGGACTAAGGCTGACACAACTACACAATTAACACCTGTCATTTGGAAAACAAACATTACCGATCACTACACGTGTTTTTTAATTCTTCATTTAAAAAAAAATATATCCTTTTCCAAAACTGCATTAAAACAGTATAACATAAAAACCTTAAACATACAACTTCTTGAACAAAAATTGAAATCGGAAAAATGGGAAGAAACATTAAACACCGAAGATGCCGAAAAATCTTCAATTATATTCGAAAAAACACTTCGCGAACACATAATAAATGCAACTATACATAAAAACGTTAAACCTAAATCAAAACATAGAAAAATTAAGCCCTGGATCACCCATGGAATAGTTACCTCAATTAGGAATAAAGAAAAACTATTTTATCAAACCCGAAAACAACCTAATGACTTAACTTTATTACAATTATATAAAAAATACAGAAACAATCTTACAAATTTAATTAAAAAAACAAAAGAAAATTACTTCAAGGTAAAAATTGAAGATAGTGGTAAAGATAACAAAAAAGTCTGGGCTACAATTAACAACATTATCGGCAACGGTAATAAAAATAAACAAATAAATAAAATAACTTATGACAACGAAACAATAGACTCAATAAAAGAACCAACTAAAATTGCAAATATTTTCAACAACTACTTCGCTAAAGTCGGAGAGAAACTTGCCAAAAAAATCGACTCGTTCCAACCTAAAAATACTACCAATACATCCACACAAACTTGCCAAAATATTTTTGAAAAATTTGAAAAATGCACCCAAATAGAAATAGAAAAAATTATAATGAACCTACGAGTGTCCGCGAGCCCTGGTTTTGATAATATCACAGTAAATATATTAAAACAAATGAGACAATTAATATCCAAACCAATTGCACATATCATTAATAACAGCATACAGCAAGGAATTTACCCAAAAGTATATAAAAATACAATAATAACCCCGATCTTCAAATCAGGAATTACATCTGACGTCTCGAACTACCGTCCCATATCTATTGTATCTAACGTAGCAAAAATATTTGAAAAAGTCGTAAAGTCACAATTAACTAAACATATCACTTCAAATAAAATCATTAATGATAACCAATTCGGCTTCAGAGAAAATTTAGGTACGCAAGATGCAATCGCAAAAATAACCTCTATAATATATAATGCTCTTGACTCGGGAAATAAATGTTTAAGTATATTCATCGATCTAAGAAAAGCTTTTGACAGTATAAGCCACAAGAAGCTAATAAAAAAATTAGAAAATATTGGAATTCAAGGAACAGTTAAAGAATGGTTTAAAAGTTATCTTCATAAAAGACACCAACACGTAAAAATTAACAATATATTGAGTGAACCCACCTATTCCGAATTTGGAATTCCTCAAGGGACAGTTCTAGGCCCAATATTGTTTATCATTTACGTGAATGAAATGCTTACAGTACCAAAAAATGGAAAAATCATATCTTTCGCCGACGACACAGTTTTAATCATAGAAAAAAAAACTTGGGAAGAAGCCTATCAAACTGCGAACGTAGAAATAAACAACTTAAAACAATGGTTGGATGACAATTACCTCTCCTTAAACTCTGACAAAACCTATTTCATGACTTTCACATTATCAGACAAAATACACCCAACAATAAATTCCAATATAACTATCCATAACTCTTGTAATAATTATACTGACAACTGCTATTCACCTAAATGCTCAAAAATCTCAAAAAAAAGTAATATTAAATATTTAGGCATAATTATAGACCAACATATTAAATGGACTGAACATATTGCGCAAACTGTAAATAGAATACGTAAACTTTATTACGTATTCCTCAAACTAAGAAATATATTACATAAATCTTTGCTACTAAAAGTTTACTATGCATTAGCCCAATCAGTTCTGCAATACGGAATAATAGGATGGGGAGGAGCGTATAAAACCAACTTAACCCCACTTGAAATAGTACATAGAAGACTCATCAAAATTATTCTTAAGAAACAATTAGACTATTCAACCCAAAAATTATTCGATGAATTCAAAGTATTAACAATAAATAAAATTTATCAAAAAAACGCATTACTACAAATCCATAAAGACAAACTAACAATAAAGTCATTTAGCACCAGACCGAGAACCTTAGGACAAATAATAATCCCTAAACTTAATACTACAACAGCCCAACATCATTACACATACTCAGCAATAAAATGCTTTAACGAACTCCCTATAGAAATACAATCCGAGAGGAATTATGAAATTTTTAAACAAAAACTCAAAAAACATTTTACTATTAAATAATTTTTAAGTATGTGTTACGATGTGCCAACCAAAATGTGTCCATTATGTACAAAATAAATGCCATCTTATAATTTTCATTATGTATAAAAATAATTTTTCATTATGTACAAAAAAAAAACAATTGCTACTTATATTTTTATTATATATAAAAAAGTAATTCTTCATACATCCAAATTGTAACAACTGATAAGTATGTATAGTACTGTCAATTTGATAGTGCTCCCTCCCTAAACACGAGAATTTCTCAATTAGGGAGGTATTGTTACCACTAATATTATATATTATATATATTGTTTAATTATGTATTATATGTATATTGGTTAATAAAATTATTATAACGAAGATGAACACGGCTAAAGCAATTTCAAGCAACTTTTAATGGTTGTGTTATATATTATATATAGAGTATCTTCCACTCTGGGATGTGTCACAAGTATACTATATATTATTTTAAATGAGTAAATTGTGAAATAACAAAAATTAATCAAATAATATTTACTTGCGCACGCCGGGATTTGAACCCGCGAACTTCAGCTCACTCGCTCTACTCCTCGACCACGGAGGCTAATGATGTAGGCATGAGTAATTATAACAAAAAATACTAAACACGAAGAATGTATGTAAAGAGATGAAGAGAAAGTTTTAATATGTGGAAAAAATTATATGGAGAGATGAAGAGAATTTTTTAAAATCACTAAATGCTTGTACCGTAAATCGACGTTTGTAAAAGTTCATTTTAAAATGATATGCAAATTGTTTTAAAAATTGGTAAAAATACATTTGGGCATATTTAGAAGTAAGCGAAGTACGAAAATTTTACCAAATTGTAGCCTTGAATCTTCATACACGACGTGCTTATTTTTTTAAGGCAATGAAAAAATATCGGTATTTGTTTTTTACATGTCAAAAAGTTAAGGGACTCTTGTTATGTAAGACTTGTGTGGAATTTGGGAAAAATTTTTATTAAAAATATAACTTTCAAGTTTTAGTACTGTTCCGTATTCAAGGTCTTTTTCACAAACAGTTACAACATATTTAGTTCAATTATAATCTGTAATTCGGAAGAACGATCAGGATAACATGGACTGAGAGACGAGTACACCAATATATTTAATTTTGAAGCTTTCGAAATGGGCAGCTGTCTGCCTAAGATCCACTGAAAAAAATAATTAATTAACCTAAAAATTACTTTGTATTGTTATGCCTCCGGGTTTTCTCACAAACTCTCTTATTAAATAAAACTCCGGTTCAACAAAACACTTTGAAAATTTGATAGATTGACAATGGACTCTGATATCTTATCTAGAAGGCGGTTGGAATAATCTGGACCCTGACCTTGAGGTTCCCACTTTATTTATTATCCAATCGGTCTCTATAATACTCGACAGCTAACGCCATCTATGGGTAACGTAATAGACTAATCTAGTGCCATACATGGGTGAGCTCGTACATTAATATCAAGGATATTACAGTATAAATATTAAACAATAGGATTTTAGCTGGAAGCAAAACGGTTTTAAGACATTTTTATTTATTAGTTATAATATTTGGAAAGTATGAATTTTTATTTCATAGTTAACTCTTTATTTCATTAGTCAGAAGTCAATTGAAGTAAAGTTCACCTATTTGGTACACTTACTAAGTTCACTCCAATAATATAGAAAGAGTTCAAGAAAAATTTCTTAAGTACGTAAATTTTAAGCTCTGAATTCCTATTGATTACATTAATTATGCCAGTTTGATGAATCAATTGCATATAATAACACTGTCTGACAGGAGAATTATTTCAGACCTGGTTGTGTTACACAGAGTCATTTACAACTTAATTGATAGTCCTGCCATCGTTTACACTATTAAATTCCATGTGCCAACTAGGAATACAAGACAAAATATAACATTCTTCTGCAATACACACACGACCAACTATCAGACACACTCACTGACCAATAGGATGCATGATCTGGGCAACAAGTATGGGGGTGCTATTGATTTATTTATTGACTTCATTTAAAGAATTAAGCATAATCTATACCAACACTTTGTCGAATCCTACACATTAGAGTAATGTTTGTAAATTAGTTTTAATGTTTTGTCTTATATGTCGTGTTGTTGTAATTTATTTTTTTTCTTTATGTTACTCTTACGTTTTACTAATATTGCTTCATATACAGTTTTTTGTATTTGTTGTTTTTTTTTTAAATTATTTCTCAATATTTTCTCATTATACTAGTAATCACAATTTTACATTTGTGTATTTTGTACCTACTTTACAATGGATTACATCTATTTACTGTCAGTATCTCCTATATAGTGCAGATATTCTCCTTTGTACACTGTATCATGTATCACTTTTATGTAAAAGCCATTTTAGGCGTATACATAAATAAATTATCAGTGATAATTTTTTTTACGTGAATATCTTAAAAAATACTACTTACCTAATTTGTAAAGATTATTTATTGTATGATGATAACAATGATCTTTATATGTTTGACACCAATCCATAATTATAAACTTAATTTGACCACAAACTTCGTCTGCATATTAAATTGATCGAAATTGCTAATTAGATGTGCATTATTTTCCTTTCCGGTAATTTCAATTATTTTACATAATTAATTTCTTTTACCTTTGATCATACTTACGTTAATTACTAACGCGTAACGATGGTAAATAAAAACCGAAATTAATATAATTGATTTATTTTGGTTTATTGAACTGAATTTTCGATTTTACTAACTCACCATCACGATGTTTCCCCGCAGTGGTAGGTACTTTTTTTCTTCTGTCAGCCAAAAAAGATGGACTTGGCACACACTATTTGATTCATTCACATTCATACATTGCCAAATGAATATAATATGAGCGAACATACCTTTCTGTGATTGGAACGATTCAAGTATTGCCACGATTTAGTTATTTGGTTCACTGATGACGTTCCGACTTTCTCTACTATTCATATTCACGTCATATTCTCCTTACACTCCGTTCTTCGTATATTTGTTCTGCATGCCCAAACCGTACCATTCGTATCCATTCCTACTTTCTTTCATACTCGTTACTCTTACAACAACCCTGCATTCATTGCAAATCTCTACATTTCTCACACGATCCCATATGGTTTCACCACGCTCTCAAAAAACGAAAAAATCCCAGATTTTTATATACTGCAATGCGAATTTGATTTATAGATCTAATTAAAATATTTTTTAATCAGTACCACAATAATAGCACATAATTTTTACATCTTGAAATTTTTTTTGTAAAATGTTTTATTGTCTTTGGTTTTACGCCCAACCGCGCTTTTACATGGATTTTAAGAACATAATATACCTAGTGAGCTGTCGAAAATTCTACACAGTTTTTAAAGCATGATATAACATTAAACTGATAACCTAAATATGAAACAATATTAGTAAAATATATAAAAAATATATAAACTAGAACATACTCCATATAAAAAAAATCACTAAAACTACATTACCAACGCTGCTATAATGTGTTAGATTCAACAAAGTGCTGGTATATATTACGCTTAGTTCTATAAATGACTTAAGTAAATATATCCATAGTACCCCCAAACTTGTTACCCAGATCATGCACCGAATTAGTTAGAGAGTGTGTCTGATATTTGGTTGTGTATGTATTGCAGAAGAATGTTACATTTTTTCTTGTGTTCCTAGTCGGCACATGGAATTTAATAGTGGCAACTATGGTTCTTGGTGATAGTTAATATTTTACGGATAACGTCCATAGTACCTCATCAAGAAAATAAGTTCATGTATTAAATGCCTACAAAAAAAATCATCGCTCTTAATATATATATTTTTCCCCATATAATTCTTTATTATTCTGAAAAAACTCCTTTTTTCTTTCGCTTTTCGCTTCCAGCCCAACATTTTTAAATATTAAATGGTAAAAAATGTGTGAAATGCTATTTTTAAATACTTAAATATTTCTTTAAGGAACGCCTTGGGAAATTGAACAACTTAAATTTCTACTTTGAAAAGTGTGTTTCTACAGATATGTTCTGAGATTTTTATTGCCAAAAGTATTATTATGATTTATTTTTGGGGTATTATTCCGTATTGCGCTTTCTCCTTCTTTAGCCAAAATTTCGGAGTAATGCTGTCCAAAACGTTGGATAATCACTAAAATGACTCAACCTTTAGTTTTTGTTAGCCGTAGGTACATTTTTTACTAAATAAAATGTACGCATAAATTAAACACTCCATTTCAATGTAATTACTTTAAAAAACAACTATTTACTTTTAACACAAAAATTATATATTGAGGGGACGATATTGTTACGTTAGTTACAAAATTGTTTCTTTTAGTAATTCAGTTGTTGAAACAAATTGTTAATTAAGTTGAAGTGGGATTCTAGAAGTTTTACTAAATTATTAACTAGTGTAGTAAATATAAAAAAGAACATGAAAAACAACCAAGAAAACGGCGGAGAAATATAAACGATACGGTGAGTGTTACATATACAACAAAATGTTCCCCCCAAGAAATCCCGCGGGATCTCTTTCCTCCTGAAGTTTGCAATGTTCACTGTTCACACGTCACTTAGAAGTCTGGAGAATTGACGTTCCACACTACCCTAATACCTTCCACAAAGCGAACTGTACACGTGCGGAACATTACAGATGAAACAACAACTTTTTATAATTGAATATCGACGGAAACATTTAGGTTTGATACTAGGCGAGAATTGAGTTCGAAACTTTTCCAACCACTGAACAGAAAAACCAAAGATGTATGATGTACACCAGTAGGTAATAGTTAAAAATTATAATTGTTATCACTTATGAAGAAAACATAAAAGAAAATAAAAGCATGATTATAATGTAAAGAAACACAAGTTTTGTTTACAAAATATAATTTTATTATCTTAGGTTTTAAGTTAACAATTCCCAAAGAATAAGAACTATGCATGATTGTTTAAAGGACTCTATAATTATTTAATATGAATCACAAGGTGGTCAGAAACTCTAAGATAAGTGATTAGTTACAAAATGTGACCACAATATTATATTGTAAGATAATCGAATGGTTAATGAATTTATAGGGCTTCAGTTCATTCAAACATAACCTATAAGTAATTATTTAAATAAACTTCACGATAAACCAATATTTATGAGAAAAAAAATCATATGATTATGTGTTGAAATTCGTTGCGTCGCCATGATTAGCTATTTAGCTAAGGTTTCCTCGACAAACAGTGTCTCTCGTTGCTCTGCCGTATTAGAACTGATCATTTATTTCAGGATTTATTTCAGTGCAGAAATTCTGGGACTAACTACCATATGTATTCCTTTTTACCCAGATTTTACTTTACTAATAGAGGGAAACAATTATACCAAGTCAGTGGACATCTTCAATTTATGTTTAAAAAAATATAAAATGTTGTTAATCAAGCAATTCAGTTATGTACTATAAATAATAGGTATATATTTATTAATATTCTCATGTACGAGTAAAAGCCCCGAAAAAGGGTGTTAATAAATAAATAAATCATAAATAAACCTCTAACGAACTGATAAGCGAGCCTAACGTCGCTATCATAGTAGTTGTGTTAGTACTCATCGATTACCTAAAGCTCCCAATCAATATTTGCAACGGAAGTCGGGGCTTGTTGTTCTAAACCGTTACAAACCGATTTGAAAAAATAGCATTATCGTGATTAATTTTTCGGTTAAAGTTTCGTCACGCTATTGGTCACCAGTAGCTTTGTTCTGTTCTCGCTAATCATAAAGCCAGGGTTCAACCTTTAATTTTGAATCTACGCAATGATCGTAAGAGTTGCCGCCGGCCACAAAGCTGCTAGTACTTCTGGTTTATATGTTGTTACACGTTCAATTTACATATATTGTGCTCTCTGTATCAGTGACTAGTGATTCAGTTTGCTGTAAACGCCATGGAAAAACATAATCATTGCCGATAATCAATCAATCGCCGTGTGTTTAATGCCGTGATTAGTGCAAATATGCCTTGTGATCAAATCTATCTTAAAGTGCGGGCACTTAAGTCAATACATTAAGATAATCAAAGCTGCTGGTAAGTACAATAGTCCACGGTGTAGGACTTTACAACCCTGTATCGGGATCGTAGGTTTTCATACGGCAGAGAGAGGAACTATTCCTTCCCTCTGGCCCATGAGTGACTATTATTTATAGTTATTATGCCGTTTTCTCTTTCTTTAGCCAACTTTTACAATTTTTTTGTCTGAGTATGTGTATATGTTTGCTCATTAAACAGTTTATATCATTGAAATGATGCTCCTTTTAAATTTGGACAGAGAAAATAAGTCGATGTTAGAGTTTAGAGAGTTTAAGAGCCCGGTTAATTGAAAAATTAGATACTACATTCGTTTTGTAATTAAGCTTGTGGAATAGCGTTGTGTGTCGTATACATCACAAAGGTTTCTTAAAATTAATTAGGGAAAGAAGTTCATTACATTTGACGTTATTGTTTGAAAATTCTACTTATCAATGTTAAATTAGCTTATTGCTCGCATTTTTTGCAAAGATTGAAATGTACGTTCAAAGTTATTGTTAAATTTCGAGGTAAGATTTCTTATGTTTTGAATACGTTCTATGCTATTGATGCATAGTTTTTTAAGCCAAATTGGCGTATTTAAAAGCATATTCCAGTGCACTTCTGACTGATGCGAAATATAAAATTACGATTGAACGCGCATTACTGAACACTTTACTTATACGTAACACAAAACGAAGCATTTTATACGCTCTATGAAAGATTGAGTCAATGTGCCTATTAAATATCAGTTTGCTATCAAGGTAAACGCCAAGGTAAGGTTTTTACATTGTGTTTTAAAGACGACAGGTTCTTTGTTGTAATAACAGTACTTAAATGCGTGTTTATTTCTGGTGAATATCATCTCAACAGCAGTTATTTAACTTTGCAATATTTGCAAAGCTTATCTTGGTCACTTTGTAACGAAACATGCTTTTTGGTTGCAAGTTCTACTGTGTCATTTTTTTCTTCTTGTTTATTCCAGATCCTGGGGTAAGGTGGTGTAACACAAACAATATATAAAAGTAAAAATAAATACATTATAAGATGATACATGTTAAACAAAATAATACAATGTATACTTAAAAATTATTAAAATATTATAGGATGCAAAGGTCGACGTTTACCTCGCCGTTTCGCATACTATAGGGGTGTCGTGTCGATTAAAATAAAGAAGATTGTATTTCACATAATCTATCGTTTATTACACTTATTCGCAATATTACAAACACGACGTTAATATCAGAAGAAATGTAGGCGAGCTACGTACGCGAGCCGCCACACCGAACCAGTCTCCAACAGCGAATGGAGATCGGCGATTGCTCCGCTCAGCGGTAAGTAGCACGCTGGGGATACCATATAGAAAAATAATATTGTGGCTACTAAATGCGCGCGTAGTGGCTGCCTACAATACCTATGTCATCAGGAATTGTCTCCATCGCTTGTAAATGAGAACCTGCCAGAAGTCCAGTAGGTACTGCCGTTTTTGCTCATGGCTAGTGGCGTTCTGTAGCTGGTGATCCATTTTCTGATTAGCGTCCGTAATTCGGGAACGCGCCCTTCTTCGAACATCTCATTGGCACTGCAGCACCGGGACAACCCAAAAAGCGTGATGAAATACTATAATTAATTTACAAACACTAATAATAATAGAACTTTCACAGACTTTGAATATTAACTTTGAAAATTGATGAATTGCTGATGAAAATGATGAAGTTCTGTGAAAAAACTTGCCCTTAGGGTATTAACCATACCAATGGTATTACCGCATACCGATACGTATGTAATGTTTTAATTTTAAAAAAAATATTGTATACTTGCGGCACGCTCCAGAGTGGAAGATTCTCTCAGTATCGTCGTGGTGTAAGACCACCATTCGGAATTGAAATAATCTATAAACAACCAAATCTGAATACCCAGGTGAGTAGCCAACCTTCCTTGTCCCAATCTCCTTCCCCTCTCCACTACTATTAGATTATTATCATACCCCGGTTAAGGATGGCGCATTCTCACTGGTTCCAGAAGGTTGGGAGCAGTTGGGACTCCTGTACGGTTTCTATTTAAAAAAATAAATAAAAACCACTTTTATACCTTCTTACGCTCGTTTTTTGTACGATTTCTTCAGGTGCTACCTCCTGCCTAGGCCTAGTGCATCTCTTCACTGTATACTGTTGATTACACTTTGTGGATACATCTATGACAATATTAATTATAGTAATAATACAGATTTTTTTAAAAGCCCCAGCCTAGCACGTAATTGGTATATGTATCATAGAATACGTGTTTTTTAATGAAAACATGCAATATGCGAAATCGTTTTGAAAAAAAATGTCCATTAGTATGTCAACCAGGGATTTCATTTGGTGGCATAATCCTACGATACGTGTTCATACACAATTATTCATGCATACTTTATAATCTGTACTCTGAAATCATTCAAACGCAACTCACTCACTGACTGTCAAAATATACGCAGAATTGCGTGCTTTTTACTCGTGATTTTAAAACATTGGAGAAGCAGTAGACATAAAATTCGTTAACAGTGGACAATGTAGTGGACAGGATAGACATCTCTGGTCAGTTATTGTATAGATTTTGCTCTGCAGGTAAGTGACAATGAAATTCAGCCATCTGTGCATTAAACAGATGGATTCATCTGAATTATGTTGTTTGACAAAGGAGGGCACCACTATTCCTGTTTGGTCGATTTACGACTTAAAGATTTAAATATTTTTGTCACAAGAAAGTGACAGTTTTTAAATTAAAAAGTGTTAATTCAATTTTATTCAAAATTCTACTCTCTTGAGAGCTTGTCGTGACAGATCATTATTTCATGGTGCGAATGCAAATTTTATTGTGCTGATTGCCGTCCGCTGCCGAATTTAGAGATTAAGGAATTGATGCTAATCTCAATGCGAGTGATATATTCGGTGAGTTCTCTGTTTTATGTATTTGGTGGCTGGATGATAATTAGTTAAGCTGCCTGCAGAGTGAATTTTGTAATCAACCTTTTTTTTATAGTGAATCAAAAAATTCCTGATTGGCTGTGTGGTTTACAAACCAGACCATCACCAAACTTACTTCCCAAACACAAAGAAATTTTAATTTTAAAAACATATTTAAAATTTCTCAAGATTTCAAAAATAATAAATGAAAAATGGCCATCTCGTACGAGACTCCACTGAGAAATAACCTTGGAAACTATGGTCCACTATACAGGATAAGGTCTTCCCACAGCCGGTAGGTGCGTAGATGGGGCCAAGGCGACATCAGACTCTAATAACGGAGGTTTGCTAAAGGCTTAAATTTTTTAGATCAATCCCTACGAATGTAAGCTATTTATATTTAAGATTAATAACAAAGAGTACCTAAACATTAAAATGTTTTATACAAAACGGTTTGAAAATTTGATAAAAAAACTATAAAATTAGCGGTAAGTACCAGATTTTATTTTTCTAGTCGATGAATTATTAACTTCCCGAGGGATTCCTCTAGAAACATCTGAGATTTTAGTAATACGTGCATCAGAAATAATTAAAATTAACCGTTACGGAATAATAAATTTTCTAGGCCTGTTATGGTAAATTCCAACGAACCTCTTACTTATTCCTAAAGATACTTAGCGACAAGGCATTATTACAAGACTATTATTATTACTAAGGCATTACTACAAGATATTACTACAAGACATTACAAGACTATACACATTCAATGGCCATTAGACAGAACACCTATTATATTTACATTACTCTAAATATAAATTGGACACAAACCTTTGGATCCCCAACCAAAACAAATCAAAAAATAACGATTTTTTTTATTCATCCCAGTGTGACATATTCATCCCAGTATGACATATTCATCCCAGTGTGACATATTCATCCCAATGTGACATATTCATCTCAGTATGACATATTCATCACAGTATGACATATTCATCCAAGTGTGACATATTCATCCCAGTTTGACATATTTATCTTAGTGGGACATATTTTAACTTACGGCAGTGTAGTTGCGAATATATAACAATTTTATACGGTAACCCATAGAATATTGTATTGTTGGATAGTTGGACAGCCGATGAACAATTTTCTCCCTTGAGTTGTGGCCAAGTGGAATCAAAAGGGGCGAGGATGCCTTTAAACCCACTGAATACGAGATATAAACAAATTAACAAGAACACGTGGCAACATAATTGTTTGAATATGTGTGTCAAGAGTTATTATACATATCTAGATTTCAATCTAGGCACTCACATGGATAGGCGAAGAAGTTTTACAGAAAGTTTTTAAAAAAATATTTTACTTGTATAATTTGTAGAAATCCGTTTTAATTGTAACTTTTTAATGATTGAAAAGATTATGATTTTCGCAATAATCTTTTCATTTTCATTAATAAAAAACATTTTTGTACAAATGAATTTTGCTGTGTAATTATTTTTTCACATGATGGCTATTTCACCTTCCGAAGATGTTCGTTCCGACTACTTATCGATACGACTACTTTTACCAGTTAGTGTTTAATACTGAAACACTTATGATTATCTCAATATTCCAGTTCCTACCCAAATTACCTTCTCCAGTGTTTTGTTACATTTTCTTAAGGTTTTACCTTCAAAGATACCAAGAATGAAGATTTTTGAAAAAAGAGCTAGTGTCATTTGTTTTTATTATATTCGAATACTTTTAGTTGTATATTTTCGCGTCTCCTAATAATAATTAGAATTAATTTGATGAAGAATTTGTAAAAGAGTACAAATTATCATCCCCAAGTGAATGTAAATTAAACATTGTCGTATGTGATCACAAAACAGTTCGGGTTGTGGAACAGTTTTTAGATGTACATCTTTAAACTCTTATAGTGCCCACAGAACCTTCAAAAATACACCAAAACTTCCGAATACAGCAACATTATCCACAAGGTAGAATTTCCTTTTGCAATTCTACGCTTTCTTGCTAAATAAACACCATATTTTAATTATATTTATTTATTGTTTTTATGTACCTAAGTTCAATTTGAAAATGGTCTTGAAAGCCGAAACAGCTGTAACAATAATAAAAACCAAAAAATACTTTCAGAACTTAATAATAATATTATTAAATTTGATTCAATTTGATTCAATTTGATTTTTAAAAAAAGATCTTTTTTTATTATTTTTACCTCATTAAAATTACAATCCATTCGTCCAGTACCAATCGATTGGTACGCAATAGTTGTAAAATTTGATATTATCCACTTAATTAACACTTAAAAGTCAACTAAATAGGACTGTAAGCACCGTTTTTTTTTCACCTACGACAACTCAAGTCTTTCAGAAGAAACCTTCCTATATAAGCAACAAAACTACTTATCAACTCTTACGTAGTCTCACGTCTCGATTACTGCAACGGCATTTATGCCAGCTTTCCATAATATCAAATTGACAAACTTCAATCAGTGTTTAATGCATTAGCACGGTTCATAACCGGGGTTTCAAAATATTCGCACATTTCAGAACACCTTCGTAACCTTCACTGGCTCAAGTGCTCTGAAAGAATCCAGTACAAACTGTGCTGGATGATGTTTAAATCCATCAATGAAATGGCCCCACAGTACATCTCTGAACTACGCGTCCCGGAAAACACTGGTCTAAGGCAGTGAACTCTTAGATCAGCAACATCATCAGCTGTAGGCAGACTGATAGAACCTAAGCGATAGCCAAATACTTAGTTTGGTGATCGCGCTTTCGGAGTATCTTGGTCGAAGGCTTGGAATAAACTCCCTTCGGAACTAAGATCCATAACAAGTCCGAACAGAATTCAGGTCTAAACTAAAAACTTACCTTTTTAAGCTGTCATACCCTTATATTAAATATACCATTCCCAAGAGAAAGTCCAGTTAAATTCAATTTTCCAATTATGTCCTAAATCCTGTATCTAAATTTCGCTTATAAACAATGAGATAATGTTAATTAAGTGTTAATCTCAAGTGACCTACCAGGTAAATATTGTACTGTATATTATCTTCATAAATAGTAAGTTATAACATAGATCACTGTAGAAATGTATTATAAATTTGTACAGCGCCCTTGAGGTGATTTCGCACAAAAACGGCGCTATACAAGTCATCCAATTATTATTATTATTGAAAAGATAAACGGTTTATTTACAACTCTTTGTACAAATATATTATGTATAAATATATATTACACATATATTTTATTTTACTATATTAGAGTGAAAAAGCTGCATTTTCGATGTCATTGCAATTTATTGCAAAGATTTTGGACTTATTCTTATAATAAGTAACTTGTACCCTGTTCTGTGAACAGTAGTAAATTTTTTAATTTTTAAAATATTGCTTGTGTAGTGATAGAGTATTCAATCGAGGAATTGAACGTACGACGCCTGGGTGGGACCCAAACGCAATGCCAACTCGGCCACTGACGGGTCTGATTCTATTTATCTCTTATTTAATAAAAAAGAACCATAATTTCCTCTGAAATCATAAAAAATATAAGAAGGTGCCCAGTACCTACCTAATTAATAATATACCACAAATTATACTTCGCACAAATTCACTTTGTTCAAAAAAACATCACTATCTCAATGACAATAATGAGTTTTTCAAACTTTTTTCAGATGGGTTAAGCAAGTCCAAATAATCACTACGATTTCACATCTGAAAAAAACATTTTTACGAAATCGTTAAAATGGTCACGATCATGAAATGGAAACGGAACGCACAACAAATTTACATACAGACGAAATGCAAAACGGCATAGTTCTTCTCTCAGCTCGGTTAAATATTACACACAAGAAATTTAAATACGCATTAAAAGAAAAACAAAATTAAAATACTAACGTGTATAAAAACAAATGAAAAGCCTTTTTAAAAACCTTTTCAAATGATTAGATACAGAGATTTGTCAATGAGAGACAAGTATCCAATACATTCTTTGATATACGAGATATCCTTTTAACGTTCCCAAGTGCTAAAAAATATTCCAATTCAATTAGAACTGAACTGCCGAATTCATAAATAAATTTGTCTTCAATACATTGTGGCGGGAGAACGCAGGGGGTTGCTACCGCCACAAGGAGGCTGCTACGCTACAAGAAGGCCCCGGGCCACATCCGGTTTACGTCTCCACTTTAAACCGGGGTCACGTGACTCTCCCCAGGATGCGGAAGCTTGTATCCTTTGGCGGAACGTTATCCCGAATCCTTATTGGAAAATAAATACAATTTATGACCGTGGGCGCCAACGAAAAACGTCCTCGCAGTACAAAAGCTCTTACAAAATGTACGGGGGGATATTGAAAAATACAAAATACACATTTTCAGGGTATTTGATGTTTTTAAAAAACGGTGTTTTTTTATATTCACACCAGAGCGCCGTTCCTGAAATAGGAAGCAGATAAGATACGACGTCATAATGCACCTATGCAGGAGATGGCTTAACTAGTTTAGTTACACGGAAGCTTTATCGGTTGTTAGAATTTTTAATATTTAGTCATTTCATTTATTTTAAATTGTTTTTTAGACTCAAAGTAACAATGTACTATATAGTCACAACAAATTTTGTAATAACGTAATATGCAGGTGTTTTATGTACCTTTATTTATTGGAATAAAATTGTCTTGATCATAATATAATGAGGAACGATAAGTTCAAGACTAAAAATAAAAACTATTTTCATATTAAATTCTGCACCCCTAATAATATAACATAAAGCAGTATAAAATTCTACACCCATCGAATTTCATAAGCAAAAACACAGTACCCATGTGTATGTCATGACCTACCTTCCGTGTTTTTTTTTTCTCTAGATATTCGATACACGTACTGTGTTTTCGGTAAACATCATTACTGCCGCGGTAACTAAAAATACAGTATCTTTCATGAGACTGAAAAACTGATATGAAATATTGTTAATTTATACAAAAACCGGGCCTAATTAGACGTTATGCTGATAAAAACGGGACTGTAGTCCTATAACGAATGATTTGATAAATTTCATTTAAAATTTCATGAGGAAGTCGGAACACGTATTTATTCAGACTAGGACACCTGCGTGAACAGGTGTTCAGATATATTATGTTGTTTATTTCTGTTACTTATATTGTTGCTTATATTTTTGTTGATTTTTCGTTGATTTTTGTTGATATTTTGTTTCTATAATTATATGTAATTTTCTTATTGTACAATATTTTGTAGTATTTTACAGTATTTTTGAAAATATTCTTTTTCTATTTTTGTAACTATACATATTATTATCTATATATATAAGCACATAGACTAGCTCCCCAGTTTGACCCGAGAATATTTATATACAAATTGGGTGAACAAAAAAAAGTGATGTCTGATATGAAATTTAATATATTTTTATCTCTTGTGAATATTTACTTTTTTTCTAAATAAATAAAAAAAATATATATGTAATATATTAGATTAAACCCCACACAGGAGGCCCTGAGGAAAATAATAGTTTTCGTTCAGGGCCTATGTAATTTTTTGGGATGATGTGAGAAGGGTCTTTTTTAGGAAAAGGAGGGACAGAAAGTTTTGGAACATGTTGGGTAGGAATCTAGGTATCAGTGTGTCCAGGAGTGAAGGACATATGAATATATCCCTCTCACTGCGACGCAAGGCTATGGGTTGAGAGACTAGTTGGAAAAGTCAAAGTGTCTCCCCAAACGATCTGGCACGCCACGCAGCTGATGGGCAGGCGAATCCTGAAAATACCTCACGGATGAACCCGGGCACCCCTGCTAAATCACCAAACGTAGTGAACCACTTGGGGTGACCTATGGCAGAAGTGTTGGTTATATTATATACAGGGTGTATCGGCACGTACCTGACAAACTTTAACCAGCAATTCCTTAGCACATTTGGAGTAAAAAATGTTATGGGCACTTTGCTGTCCGGTATTATTTTTTTTTAATAAAATAATTACTATTCATATTTTCACCACATGTCTACCTACATTGGCGCGCTTTTACAATCACAACGAAATGGCATGGCACCATTCGTCTCATTTTTAACTATTATTATTTAGTGTGTATGAAAGAGCGAAGACGCTTTTTGTCACACTTGCTAATAACAGCTGTTGAACACGAAAAACAATGCCAATGACAGTGACGGAGTGTGGATTTTTTTATAATTTTTTGTTTTAATTAAAAAAAAATGTTACCGGACAGCAAAGTACCCATAACATTTTTTACTCCAAATGTGCTAAGGAAAACCTGGTTAAAGTTTGTCGGGTACGTGCCGGTACACCCTGTATATTATGGTGTTGGTTTCCGGTTCGGCGGTACCCAAACTATATATGGTAATTGAAATATTCTTAATGACTGGTATTTTATTAGGAAATGGTCATGCACATTTTTAACAGCATCTTGATGAAAAGCCGTATTCACTTTTTCCTCGTGTAATAAATCGAGAAGTATATTTTGTAGGGTTTTTCATATTATTTTTTTTTTGATAAGCATTTTTATAATTTTCATCAGGGTTTGCTTATTATGCATGTTGAGAACTTGTGAAATTATATTCATCACTCTCTCGAGCAATTACTTTAAATCTCACTATTTTTTAAGAGTTAACGTAACGTTCGTTATAATCTACGCGTTCAATAACGCGTTAACTAATTACCATCACACCGCTTCTCCGCAGGGGTAGACAGATAGGACTAACCGCCAAACAACTCGGTCTTGGCATACACTTCTTGACTCATTCTATTGATACATCGTCTCATGCATACTCTTCTATTATAGGTACTGACTCTTGACACGCGTTCGCAGATGGTGTTAATTTAAATATTTTATTAAAATGCACGTTTGCAAGTTATGCTCTTATACACAAATATTTAATAAAGCCCGTAAGCACGCAATATGAATATTAATAAATAGTTTTTTTTCCCGTATTAAAACTCAACTCATTTAAGAAAGCCATACAAACACAACTATCGGTGCTTAAATCCAATATTGTATTAGTATGCCTTTCTTTAAAGTATTGAGTTTTTATACGGACAAAACTATTTATTCATATTCATATTGCGTAATTACGGGCGCAAACAAATAATTCGGATTATGATGATGTATGGTAATAAAGTTGAGTATTTAAGCGATAGATGGCGCTAGTCATAAAGCTTAATCCAGAGTCCGACAGATGTCGCTAGAGTGTAACAAATACTTGTGAGATGAGATTGACAGGGAAAAAATTATTATATTATTTGTAACGTAAATAAACATAATTATAAGTAGAAGCTTTTACTTTTTACAAAAAGTTCCCAACACTTAAATCTGCAAATTAAGGCAGATATAACATATTTTAAAGTATACCTTGCAAAACGTGCATTTAATTGAAATAATTAAATTAGCGCTATCTATGAAAGAGAATATTATGAGTTTTTTGTTCTTCCCCTAAAAAAAATCAGCTTTACTTTCATTGGAAACTTATCGTACTTGGATCTCATTAGCATTTTTCCCCATTCATTCACTGCAACCAGTACTGTCTAGCTAGTTTTACCTCAAACTAAGCGATAGTAAGTCAATTTGAAACCGTCTAACGTCTAACCTATCTATGGAGATTTCTCTCACACCCATCTGTTCTCATTCGTCTTCTGGGAAACCATACATCACCTGTTAGTAAACGTCTGATGAAGTGCAGCTCGAGTATGATTAATGAAGATATCGGCCCGGGAACAGGCGAGGTAAATGGAAGGCTACATCATGTACATAGTTCGAAAGGCTGACTTTACTATTAATGCATGGAGAAAAATGATCCTCTTAAAAAAGTGAAAGCATGCAATTTCATGAAAAAAAATTAGTCATTCAGAATGTATAGAAAACACCTGTTCGTTTGTTTATAAATATCATCACGGAATGCGACAATATCAGTGTGTCAATATCAACTGCGCTCGCCAGATTTTTTATTGTTTTTATTTTTTTACTATAGTTAGTCTTGTTTTATTTTTTTGAATATGGTTAAGTTTTTTTACATTTTTTATTGCTTCTGTTTTGTTTTTTTTTTTAACTGGTCAATTTTAAATTATGTTAACTCTTTATAGAAAATAAAATAACCTGATGTTTTTAATTTCATTTTTGTAAAAAAAAACGAGTATTTAGTGGTTCAAATACTCAAATCACTGTGTTTATCAAATATGATCACTGTAAAATGTATGTTTAAGTGTCAGTTCGTTTGCATTTAACAAAACTCTTAAGTAATTAGTTCCGAAGCCCTTGAATATTATTAATTTAGTTTAAAATATCCCAAAATTTATTGCATTCAGCTCCAAGAAAGGCCAACTTTATGACCCACTGGGAAGTAATAATTGCAAGAACGCCTTTGACATTTTGCTAACCATTAATAAAATACAAATTGCAAATACATTTTGCAATTTTTCATGTAATGTAATTCAATTCAATACAAATGTCCCTTCGAAGTTAATGTGTTTCTTTGTATTTCTAATTCAAAAGAGCAGATACCCCGAGTATCGAAAGTGAGTCTCGGAGAGTCAGTCTCCGTATTTATGTTGTAGACAGATAGAAAATTAGTTGATAACAAACAATGGAGCCATAAACACTTGAAGACAGCGGAATTATTGTTACCACTTATTTGACCAATTTCCGCTCTGTTGTTTTTAACTCAACGTGAATTTCATCGTCATTTTCCTCGCTGTCCTGCACCAAATGCGCGAACAATTGAACGTTTGACAGAACAGAACCCTTTTAAAACCTTTTTGTTTTTCGTTAAAACAACAGATCAACCCACCTACTCACGATCAAGTGAAGCAAATACTTATTACAATACAATAATATTATTTACACGTTTAAAATGTTCTCATGTACTCTCGAATTCACAAGCTTTAAACTTTACCCAAAACCATTAATAAATTCTTGAGCAACGCTAGGTACACCCGGTACACGTCAGCTAGCCAGATATAAAAGAAAACTATTACAAAAATTTAAAATGAGAACATAATTTTATAATTGCATAACACTACCATGATTGACATCTTATATGTCCGAGCCAAGGTTTGAAGCAACCCTTTCTAAATCCTATTTATAACTTTTTTGATTCCGGACTTCCGTACAACATCGCCGTTAATTCCCCAGTTATTTACCCCGAGCAATGCCGGGTGCACGTGAGTTAGTAGTCAATAAATAAACAAGGTTAGTAAAAAGCAATGCATATAAGACAAATTTATTGGTTCTCACAACAAATACGATTGTATTCACCCTTCTCCTGTACGACTTATCGTTAACGTTAACGACTCTATCGGCAGTAGAAAAAAATGATAGTCAATGATTATCGTTGAACAGTCATCGCGGTTAACTTATATCGGTCGGGTCATGAGTCGTGGCAGGAGTCAGAACCTTTAAAAATGAGTTTAATTTTAGAAATAAGCCGAAATGAGGTCCGTAATACCAATTCCGTAAGTGTGAATAATTCTAAGGTTCTTAACTTTCTGTTATTTCTGGAGTTCACCAACAAATCAATCAATTTGACTTTGAATGGAATAATTTTGGTTGAGTTTTGAAAGTTAAGCGGCATAACTCCACACGTGTGTGAGTAAACACGAAGGATCCTTTGGGAAAGCGCTTTATAACTTGTTTTATTGTTAAATGCTCGTTAGCAACAAGTTTATGGTGAAGTAACTTTTTGCTGGAGTGAAAAGAGCCTAAGTTTTTTGTAAACCGCAAATAGAGCATAATTTATGCGCCAGTTTGATGTTAATAATAAAATTACCGCAGAACACTTACAACCTTTGAAACAAGGCTTTTTAGAAAACGTAAACTTTTTTATAAATCATGATTTTTTACAAAAAATAACGCTTCACCCTCATTAAATAAGTCGCCGAAAATCAAGTTGATATACTTAGTAGAATAAATACTTCGAAAACGTATTACTTAGGAAATCTTTCAAGGAATCGTTTAAACAATTTTGCCTATGGTTTTACCAATGATTAACGTAATTTTTCTGTTTTTATTAAATAAATCAATAGGCTTTACTAGGATTAACGCTAACTTCAATACAAAATTTTGCATCTCCGTACGGATTCATGCAAAATTAGCAATTAATTGAATTTTAGATTATTCTATTATAAATACATGAAATGAAAAAAAAAACTATTCAGAATCAAAAAGGTTTCCTTCTTTTTTATGAAGGGGGGTCAGATCGGGAGATTGAAGTTTGCGAGCCAGTCTATGGCCTCAAGCGTCGCCTTGTGAACATAATCAATCCCTGTGGGAATGAATGAAGCAGGCATTCGTTGTGTTTGGTAGTCTGCACTTCACCGCATCCACACCTAGGTAACTCTTTAAGGCCCCACCTATGCATCATGTTGGCACAGCGGCTGTGTGAGCACCTTATCTTATTGATGGAGGTCCAGAGTTTAGGAGACAGTACCCAGGCTTTCTCCCAGTTGCATCAAGTACGGGATGAGCAATTCTCACGTCAGCCGATTGCCACTCCAATTATTTCCTCCTATCTTTAAAAGCTAAAATTATAATAGTTGGAGCATATTGATTTTTACTTCAACAATCCAGTACTAATCCGCATTAATTAATTTATTAATCTGTCTACATTCTGCTGTCCAACTGTTCAAACATACCATTTATTCCCACCTTGTCTTTACATCTTGACAAAAAAAAAAACAAATTCCAATAAGCCGCACAAATATCCGATGAAGTGGATAGAGGAGTTTGTATCCTCAAGGAAGGGGTACAATGCATAATTCATAGTGATATATAAAAGCTAAATAAGATATGGAGATATAGCTGAGACCTCTGTGAGTCCGCCTTGTATCGTAGAAGGCAGAGTGTATTGATAATTCCAACATTATTCCGGAGAAAGGTTTTCTTTATACAGATCGCTTTCTTATTTAAATATTTTTGACGGTTTTTTATTTTTTTTTTATTTGAGTAGACAGGACGGGTTAAGGAAGCTTTCGGCAGTACCCTAGTTTTTTATTTAGTTTGTTAGCATACAGGAAAAAATATCTTCGACGAAATGTGATCGTGTGAGAAATTTGGAGATTCGCAAAGAATTCGAGGCTGATGTAAGCGTAATGAATAAGATTAAGTAAGGGAAACCTAGATGCTTGTGTGTTGCGATATTTTGAGCGAATGAAAGAAAAAGGTGCATAATTAGAATATATGTCACGAATGTGATTGGGGGAAGAAGTCGTTGACGCAACTACTGGAATCAGGCCATCTCAAGAGTCAGAATAACATAAGGGTATGTATAAGACGATGAATGAATGTAAATGAGGAAAAAAATGTGTTCCGAGACCAAGTTGTTTGGCGGTACTTCCTCTCTGTCTACCTCTGCGGATGTACGGCGTGATGATTAGTTAGTTAGTCATCGACAAAGGAAATAAAAAAGAAAAGGCAATATTAGATACGGGTAGTATGCTATTGCGACATGAGACTAAAACATTCACTAGAAGTATAAGATAAGGGTAGTATCCTATTGCGACCTGAGACTATAAATTCGCTAAAAGTATCAGATAGAAGTATTATCGCATTGCGACCAGAGAGTATAAGATCCACTAGAAGTATTAGATAAAGGTAGAATCCTTTTCGGACCGGAGACTATAACATCCACTAGAAGTATTAGATATAGATAGTATCCTATTGTGACCTGAGACAATAACAACCACTAGAATCTTTATGTTTGTTTACTTTAATTTATTTATTTATTACTTAAAGTTCATCCGCTTCATTTAATCAATGTCAACATACGAACATTTTTACATTTTAATTTACGATTTTCTTATTTGTTATAGATATTTTTTTTAAATAACTTTCATTTACTCACATTTTTATTTCACTGGGAACTTTATATATATATTTTTTAATGTGATCTCAACTGCTCCCAAACGTCTTAAGCCAGTGTGAATGTAGCATCTTCAATGAGGGTATGTTGTGAGGTTAAAGGCTGTAATGTTTTGCCTTTTCGCCATTCTTTTATTTTGTTTCAAACAATATAGAATTTTCTTCTCTCTTGGCTATGACCGATGTTTAAATTTTTTTTTTTCTAAGGCTTTGCATATGTGTTCGCAGGGATGGAAAATTCCTCCCCTACAACACATAAGCCTCCATGAAAATTGGACCCTCTTCTTTGATATCTACAGAAAGCTACTTAAAGCTCTCTTGTACTATATATCTTTATAGACATATGTACTTAACTAATTAATACGTTATTTACGATCTTGAACGCAAATATACCCGTATTTATATTGTAATTAAATTCCATCAAACGTTGTGTAATTTTTTTGATTTATGATATAGGATTTTAATTACTTTCATTTTTGTGGTAACCCTCTTGATTCTGATCGAGGTGTTGAGTTCAAAGTTGAATTAGTCTTTCTATTGCAAACCTAGACTTAAATGAATTTTCTGAATGAGCTAACTTTCCTATTGTAATTATTCTGATTCCCTGCACCCTAACAAAATCGTAGTTAAACGCTGATAAAAGATATTATACATGTTTATTTGGACAGGTAATTTAATATAACTCAAATGGTTAATTGTTAGTAAATTTGATTTTGGTGAACTTTTGTGTCCGTGTGACACCACTCCTTTATGATTCTGCTGCTATAAGGTACATGTAAAGATTGATTTAGTAGGTTAATGTAATTAGTTAATTGCATATTTGACGAACTCGGAATAGCCCATTTGCTGGCATAATTTGGCTCCAATCCTCCATCAAGTAAACGAGATGATCGGGAGTGGACTAGAAATTTGCACAATCCTTTGACACGGCTCCTTGATTGATACCTAAGTTATCGTGTCCCAAGAAGCCTTCCACGTCATCATGTACTGCATTCAAGTTTCCCCCCGGGTCCCGATACCCCCAAATTCCGACACCTCCTTGGACTACAATTTACTTAGGGCGAACCGGTTTCGTCCTATATACAATCATATACTCACGGTTGGTGTGGACTTACGGGTCGTGAATCCTCATTCCACGTTTAAGAGAAGATGCGATAGTGGTCTATTAGACCTAAAATGCAAGCTGTATGCAGGTCCGCATCCTCCAGTAAACAGTACATACGAATAAATATATGTATACATACAGTTTGGGAAAGGCTTATAACTCGCAATACGAGGCTATCTACCTCGCATCCCGAGCTCGGATCTCGCGCCAAGAACTCTGCGAAGCTCTAGGTCTGGTAACCGAATATATACGTACTAATAAGGTGATACTAATAAATACTAGTAAAATAAGATCATATTTGATAGTTTGTTTTGGAGAGCTATCGAACTCCAGGCTTTTGTTTGTTTGGTTTTGACGTTTTTATTTAAGAGAATCGCCATCTCTATTGGATTTGGTTAATGGTCTTGTTATAGGAGCGACCACTGCCTCCTATTGATGAACTGTATTTGTTTTAAATTTTACCTCCAGGGTTCAACATTAATTTTTGTTCATCCTATCCCGTGATTTTCCAATTGTTTCAAGTAGTTGATTGCCACATTAAAGAGTACTCGACCCTCAAATATCTCAGGCAACTGATGGGGTTTTGTATGAGCACCCAATCAATAATATTCAAATGTTTCGTATAATTATTCGATATAAATCTTCCTAACCCGTGATTTTTCAATTGTCGTTTGTGATTGATAGGTATTTGAGTGCACGCAGCTTCCAGCTGGTTCGGATAACTAATAAAAATCTATGCGACTATCTAATCAATGATATTTAAATGTTTCATGTAATATTTCGATATAAATCTGGCTAACCCGTGATTTTTCAATTGTCGTTTGTGATTGATAAGTATTTGAGAACACGCATCTTCCAGCTGTTTCGGATAACTAATAAAAATCTATGCGACTATCTAATCAATGATATTTAAATGTTTCATGTAATATTTCGATATAAATCTGGCTAACCCGTGATTTTTCAATTGTCGTTTGTGATTGATAAGTATTTGAGAACACGCATCTTCCAGCTGTTTCGGATAACTAATAAAAATCTATGCGACTATCTAATCAATGATATTTAAATGTTTCATGTAATATTTCGATATAAATCTGGCTAACCCGTGATTTTTCAATTGTCGTTTGTGATTGATAAGTATTTGAAAACACGCATCTTCCAGCTGTTTCGGGTAATTAATAAAATCCTTTGTGACTAACTAATTATGGCCAAGGTCGCTTCCAAACTATGCGGTTGACCCAATTCTCCAGTGTCTTTATTTGTAAACAAATAATATAAACATCTCCTGACACACTAACCTAAATGTGAGATTTGTTTATTTTAAAATTCCTTAGAAGTCATTTGTGCCTCTTTACTTTTATTGCGCACTATTTATTAAAATATTTTTAAATCCTTTATAGAAGTTAAACTATTTATTTCATTTCCCGAATTTAGTAAATTTACTAGGTTTAATTGAAGAATAAATATACATATATAAGTACACATATCTCGATTATCAAAATATGTTAACTAAGAGTACATATATTAATAAATAAATATAAAATATATGATTCTACATAGTCTGGAATATTAATAAATACATATTTTCCTTTTCAATAATATAGATATATCCTCGGGTAGGTATTAAAAATCGCTACCATTTCGATGCTTCGATTAATAAATAAAATACATATATATAATTACATTACTCATATATATATTCTTTATATACAATATTTTACTTTACTTTTATATAGATAAATATATATACAAATATACAATATGCATATATTAATGTGTAATTCTTTGTTTTGTTGTTTTAATTTAATATTCAATTGATATACTTCCACTTCACAGCCCTTCTGTGTCTCATGGGACCTGAAAATTATTTATAAAAGGAAAACTCACCCACGTCAAGGTATTTCCGGTCGGGTAGTACACAACAACCTTGATGAAGAAATCCTACCTAATTAATTGTATTTTTCAACTAATTTCAAAATAAATCTTTTCGACTATTTATTCCTATTTAATATTTTATTCTCGCTTGAATCGTATAAATTAGCTGATATTTAATTTTTCTTCCGAACGAAATCCTAATTCAGAAAACCCGTTGATTTAATAACACTTTTCTAGTTTAGGCTTTTGAATGATAGCTGTTTCAAATTCTTTTTCGAAATGATAGACTGATGATTAAAATTCCGGTTAAAATGACAAACACTTTTAACACTGTCGCTATACGCACGATGGGTTTTAATTGAACAATTTATTAATTCTAAATTTCTTTTTATATAAATTGATAAGAAAATTTATTCCAAATTGTGCAAACTTTTAATTTACTCGACTATTAATAAATTAAATTTTTTTCTAACTGTTAATTTTAGAACAAAGATTTAAACGTTTATTATTATCGAATCCTTTTTTTTTGTTTTTGTGTTTCTTTTAACCTAAGATGAAGTATTTATTACTATTATTATTATATTTTAACCAAATTGACGTTAAATTATAATCTATTTTTAAATATCAATACGCGATCACGTTCACTTTAGATTAACGATAACAAACTCTTAAATTTAATTTGAATGTTTTCACTTTGAATGAAATAATTATTTTTAAATTTTTAATTAATTCACAATTCACTTTTTGCACTTCACTTAACACTTTTAAGCACTGAGTTTAAATTATATTTATTTTCACTGTTTAACCAAATTAAACTGATTTAACAAAACTTCACTGGTGGGGTTTTCAGAATTTAGAAACTGAATTTAAGACTTTTTACAAAACTTTCTAAGTCCAGGGACTTGTTCAGAATTTAACACTTAGATTATTTCACTAGAATTTTACCAATAGACGTAGTACTGCCATGTAACAACTTTTCAAACCCTCGGCGCGACTGCCTCCTGACTGATGAGTTCCATCTTTTATACCCCTCTCAGGTTCCAAAAGACGTATCTGAATTTCCTTTGATAATCAATTCTATCTTTTACCAACTCGCAAATCCGAACATCCCTCCCATCAATATCGATTGTGGTTCCATAAGATGTTCTGCTTTCCGGCTCAAGGCGGTGTTCAGTTTCCATCTCACAAATCTAAGTCGATAGGGTCCGAATCAGGTAAGTCTGTGTTAATCGCCCAAGCTCCCTTTGTCCTCTGTTCATACAAAAATGTAGTTAGAATCTCATGATTTTGCGTTCCTTTTTTTTCTCAATTCGCGATAGGTCCGTCCTCAATAACATATATACAGATCTCAATTTTATGCATCTCGTGCGAAAATTGTTTAAATCCATGTCGAAATCTTTACTACGCATTTTTGAATTTCGATTTGTTTAAATTCTACTTAATTTTATTGTTACTTATATGAGCTTTTCCATTTCCACTCGTACTTTCTATCTCCATGACGCAGATTTGAGTTTTTCCTTTATCTTTGAATTTTATTTTTATCCGCGACGTTTTCTTGCACAAATTCTTCTTGATTCTTATGTCATTTCTCATAACTCTTATAATTACTCATTTTCCAAGTCGTATTTATTAATTTCACGGATAAATTCGAATTGTATTACTTTTTTCCACTTGGATTATTCTTTATCTCCGTTCTTTACCCTTCCTTTTATCTTTTCTCCACTTTTCCCGATGTGTGTAGTCTGCTGGGAAATTTCATACTTCATTTATTATTAATTAATATATAGTTTTCCACACTTCCATGGGAGATATACCTAATTAGACTCTGGGATATCTGTCATTTTTATTGCCTGACCCAATCTCCGCCCAATTTTCTATCTTTCTCATACCAGGATTCACATAAAACATATGCATTGACATCTGTTTATGTTTAAAATTTTGGTACTAGACTCGTAAATTTAGTTTAATTTCAAACCTATTAATTTTAATCTCTTTTGTCTAATCTAAATACTTCCATAAGGTCCACGTTAAAGTTAATCGCTTTTCTAATCGTTTATTACCTTAACGTAAATAAAAATCATGTTCGGATTTTGATTGTTTATCCTTCAAAATATACATGAGACCGCCAACCTTTTATCTTGTTTCGATCCCTCCGTAATATTGGGTAACTCTAATATATATCTAACCTAATAATTATGTAAAATGTCTACTTTTCCTGAATCTAATCTATCGCTATTATGTTTAGTTTTACTGTCTTCTTCTGCTACTCGATTTTCACGTCCCTAGAACCTTCGTAGCAGTCCAAAATCTCTGTATTATCCTTCCATTCGGTCGCCGCACTTTTCTAAAATGTCTATTTTTTTGCGAGATTTTCATTCAAAATTGATTTACCAATATGTCCGTTTCATCTTAAATTGATAACGATTAATTTCCATTGTTTCCAAAACTCTCACCTCTCTTTAGTACGATTTTTATCGAACATGACACCCTCCTTCTATCATAAATAATTGTACTACAGTTGAAAATCCTGCCAGTGATTTTCCTTCGCTTTTCCCGTCCTTTTTTTATACTATCACGTTTATAATTTTTTTCATTGCATTTTTGTGTGTGCGCTTTACAACTTGTAAGACTTCCAAGCACCCGATTTCAATGGTTCGATACCCCATAAACGTCTCAGTTATTGTAAACATTTCCAGGAGTTTGTCACCTTGAAAGTCGATGTTGACCCTAAAGTGCGTTCACCTCTAATTTCTGTGGGAAAGAAGAAGCCATTAATTATCTTTTTTAATGTCGGGTCCAAGGTTCAATCCTTTGTCTTTCGTAGACACACCCCCCTTCGTTCACTGATTGGTTACTCAAAATTTTATAGCTCTTTGTTCAGATCTATTGGTTGACAAAATTCAATTTTTATTTATAGGCCTAGGAAAGGGGAAGTACCAGTCGTCCTAGACGATTTTACGACCTCTCTGCTTTCGTCCCGGAACCTAGATTTAATTTCAACTATTACAGGTGTCTACTGCAAGCAAGCTGGATCAATTCTTTCTCCGCCAGATGTCGTTAGCATGTCCGTTTTCATAAATAATTTGCATATTTTCTTGCAGCTATGATTTATCTGTTTTTTTTTCACTGTGATTTAAAGCCTTTCATCACAAGGCAGCAGGAAGGGGAAGGAGCTGAGCTGTGCATTTTAATGCCTTTACAGTGCACAATTCTGTATTTTAAATTTATTTATTCTTTTAAGTACCTCAAATAAATTCTACGGTGTGAAATATCCGAGAATTGTAAAGCTCTGTGGCACTGAATCCAACAAATACAATATTATTCATTTCATACAATGCTGGGTGTTAAAAAAAGTACTTCACTTTCCTTAACAATTAATTACTAGAATTTTTTTTAAATAAAAATTGGAATTTTTTTACAACAACTCACATTGACGCTAGCTATCCGATTCCTACAGATTTTAAATGTTTTTAATTGAAAAATTATCAAAAATTTTACCGGAAACCAAAATTTTAATTTCATTTTTTACTCTAGTCAGTAATCACTGGTTAATTTATATTAAGTACGTCACTTAACACGCTGTATACTTACATGAAATAAATCCACAAATAAACGGTTCTTAAAATTAAAAAAAAAAACTTTAAAATGGTAAACATTTCTTATTTATTTATTAATTTTACTAAAAAATAATATAAATGCTTGTAAAGAATATTTTCCTAATTTCACTGAACAGTTTGGGTTATGGTCTAATCTGGTCCTGTCAGTCACTGGTTTATTTATCTCTTGGAAATATTCAGCTCTTTATTCCATGAATACTTACTAGCCAATGAAAACAGTATGCGGAAACTTCTCTCCTCGGCTAAGGAGGCGTATTTTATTTATCTTTTAACATCACGCCATCTGCACCAGCCTCATTGACGCCATAACAATATATTTGTAATATATTACACTATAACAGAAGTCAAGGAAAGAGATATAGGTAAACAATGAGGTAAAAAGTGTCCAAACTATTATATAAAACTCTAGACTGGTGCCAGTGATACAATACCATCCCCAATCGGGGGATGTTTTGAGGGCGAAGATGAAGAGAGGAAAGAAATGGGGGAGAGGAAGGTGGGGGAGTACCTAGCTATTCAGATCTGGTCACCGAACACGGCTAAAGCCATTTAGCCAAGAGTAACTTTTCAATTCTAAATTATTATTATTTATTTATTAATCTTAAGTTAGCTATTTTAGAGATTGTGAATTTTAGTGTACCTCAAAACTCGTTTCATTTTTAAGATGAAAATAATAAATTCGTAAAGAATTAAAAAAGTATTTTTGAGAAATTAGGTGCAAAAAAGTCAATTTTGGCCAAAATGTCAGATTAAACCTAGTTTTCACAATAATACGAGATGGTTCATTTTTCCGCACTTCACGGTTTTTAAATCTACATCGCTGGTACGAGTGCAGTTCCGGAGAGTTGTTCAGGTCTGCAGACTGCAGGGTGGAGATTGTCCTTATAAGTCAACATCGAAGATAAAGCAAGGAAAGAGAATGTTTAAAAAAAAGTAAGATGTGAAATGCGCGCTACAGTTGTTCCAATACCTAATTTTTATTGTTATTATCTAATACCTAATCGTAATTTATTTGTACTTAAAGAACAATTTTTCATTACTTTTTTTTTAATATTGGAGTTTTCATATATATTTTTAATGTTGTTTAACAATATTGTCGACAAGCGACTTTGGCAAGAGGCGTACGGAGTTCTTACTTTTAAAGAAAGTTTTTCTTTGAAAGAAATACTTTTAGTGTGCAAGGCGGTAGAAAAGCTGCTTTGAGCTTTCAAAACTTTTCATTCTTTCAGTGTCAAAATAAATCTGTGGAAATAAATTAATATAACTCATTCGTTCAAGGTGCCAAGAAATTATCAGAAATCTAAAAATAACAATCCACCTCGTTCCAAATAGTTCTTGCGGTATATAAATTGCAGTATTATCAAATACCGCATATATTAATTAATATTACGTCTAACACTTGTAAAATATTGACAAGTTCAACAACGCTGGCTGCTAAAGGCGTTTAGTGTGGTATATTGGCGTTGACTTTCTTTTAAATGGCTGCAAATTAAATTTGTTTAGTACTTAGTGGCAATTTCTAATTTGTATTTCGATCAATATTGATAAAAAAAACACATATATGAAAATGTGCCAAAAAGAAAGTTCCATGTGTGCAGCTTACGAATGTAAAGGATACCAAAATCGTTGACAGGTCAGTTATAATTATGGAAATTGAATTGAATTAACAATTCATAATGAATTACGATAAATAATTAATACCCTTTAATATTAATTTGTCCTCATAAAAGCATACATACATGGAATAAATGATGATAATATACATGTGTTAAGTAAAATATTTTATTTCTAAACCATCAGCCGGAGTTAATTGCCGCTTTAATAAGTTCTTTGTGTGATCAAAAAACTCAGTAAGGTCATGAGCAGGTGTCTATTTTTTTATTTCTATAATTAAATAATAAGAAAGAATTTATTTTTTATAAAATCAATAAAAATTGTGAAAAAAAACCATGCAGAGAGATAGCGAGAGAGAGACTGGTTGGAGGAGACCTGTTGACCTCTTCAACGGGACTCTCTCGAAACATCGCCTTGCACCGCAGTGAGGGGGATGGATTTATACTTTCGTCACTTCTGGCCTCACCAACCCCCAGATTCCTACCCACCCTTCGTAACTTTTTCCTTCCCAGAACTTCCTCTCCTCCCTTTCCTAAAAAAAACTCTCCACACAGCACCTCCAAAGATAACATAGGCACTGAGGAGAATTATTTTTTGTTGGGAGCTAGTTGAAAAAGGCGCACAACTCACGCCGATAGGAGGCGATAGTGTAGTATTCTGCCATCGAAATGTCAGAAGTTGGAGGTATAATTATTTTTATAGGATATTTGATAAACATTATTGATAATTTTTTCATAGTTATAGTACCCATGCGCAAAGAATTACCTCAAATAAACATTGATCTTTAGCATACAGCCAATAATTTTTGGTTGTTCACCGGAGATCCTGAGGAAAATCCTTAACCACCAATGGCCTATGTCGTCTTAGAAGATGCTGTATAATAATAATAATATGGAAAGGAATAGGTCTACTCCTTTTTTTAACTTTTTTCCTTCTCGGAAATTCTAAGTTGTTTGTGAGAGGTAGGTAGGAAATTGGGAGTCAGCGATTCCAGGAGTGACGGACGGATGAATCCATCCCTCCAACTGCATTGCAAAGTAGGTGGGTCAAGAGAGTCTGGCTGGAGAGTTCAAAAAGCCTCCGTCAACCAGTCTCTCTCGATCCGGCCCGCCCCGCAGTAGGTGAGCAGATGCATCTATCGCCAATACCTAGAAATACCTCAGCCTGTGAACGCCAATTGGCTAAATCTAATAAATGGTTACCCAGGTGGCGGTACCAGCCTCACAAATATATTTTTTTAAATCGCTCGATACGCGCGCCTTTTGATGAATTGAAACGTTGCTTGAAATGGCTTAAGCCGTGTTTGCTGACCAGATCTGATCAGACCAGATTTTTTCTCGCTACCTTCAGCTTCATAACATAACCCGATTGAGGATACCATAGTCTCACTGGCTCTAGATGGTTAGGAACAGTTGGGACTCTTGTGCGGTATTCATATTAAATAAATAGTTTCTTTGACCGGTTTTGCAATCATTTTGTATTCATTGGGTTAAATATATATCTATACTTACTTTACATCGTAACAAAAATATGGTCAATTCGTTAGGTGTTGAAGTGAGGGTAGCTGTGTGATAATGCGAGGGAGAGAGTAAGTAAAGTACGGGCTGGTAGAGAGAGACAAGTGCTGTGGATAATATGACTGAATCAAATAATTGTGTACCTAAATAAAATAGTTCATAATCCCAAAAATTTTTATAAAAAATTAAATCATTCAATTTTTTTTTTTTTTTTAAATCTTCCCTTTGTTTCTATGCGAGAACAAGATTGGAAATGTTTAAGTTCTTGAGCAATACGTGGTATTTTTTTCTTGCACTAATAAAATACTAACGTATTTTTTTTTATTCTGCCTTGATGATGGACTTTGTAATGCTGTCCGAAACGTTTGTTAAAATAGGAGGTAACCCATCACGGCAAAATTAATCACGATAACAGCTCTTGTTTACTTGTTCATACTTGGTCAAAACATGGTAGTTATTACTACTAATATAAAAAAAAAATAATACGAACTTTTTAATTTAGAAAAAATTGCTTCGTTTCTGTCCTTTCGTCTGTACAATATTAAGTCCAGTAACAGGCGAGTAGGCAGCATTGTAGAAGAATTTGTAAAATTTCTAGCAGAACAAACTCCTGTTTCCGTTTCCCGCTATACAATTAAAAAGTGCTTTTGATTCAAGAATACAGCCTCGACCCGTTAACACTTTCATCCGAGTTCCACAAGTTCCTGCAGAACTTCCAGCCAAAGTTGCTAAGCAAATCTGTAGGAACGTGGAAACATTTTATTCGAATCTATTTAGATTTAATGACACTTTTACTGAGAGAGAAAAACCATTTCAAATTTTTTTGTGAAAAAAACATTAACATTATTTATTTTGCTCAATGGTAACAAGTTCAACATAATTCAGGTCTAAACTAAAAACTTACCTTTTTAAGGTGTCAAACCCTTAAATTAAATACGAATATACAATTCCTGAGAGAAAGACCAATTATATTCAATATTTCAATTATGTCCTAAATCCTGTATCTAAATTTGGCTAATAAACAATTAGTTAATGTTAATTAAGTTTTAATCTTAAGTGACCTACCAGGTAAGTATGGTACTGTATATTATCTCAAAATATAGTTAGTAATAAAACATATCATTGTAGAAATGCATTATATATTTAAACTGGGATCTTGAGGTTATTTTGAATAAAAACGGCGCTTTACAAATCATAATAAAATCCTTAAAACATTTTTATTAATTATAACATATTCGATTTTTAAATGGTTTTCAAAACATAATTTTTTGTCGTTGTTGTTTTGTCTGTGGATTGAACATTCCTTCAAGAAACTGGATCCAACAACTCAACCATAATATCAAAATGTAATATTGTTTTTAAAATTTTAGATGGACGTTTAACCGGAAGTTTTGTATGCCTAGATCTTATATACTTAACCAGTCTTACTTCTAAAGATTCCCTAATTCTCCGCTGCAGCGCTGGTATAGCAATAGAAATGTTGCCAGTTGGAGTATGCGTTGCGCATTTGCTTAGGTTAATCGATATTTCAATTTAAAATATTCTTTTAATGGTGCTGCCAATCGTGTTACTGCTTTTTTACATTTCGATTGCGCGACCGATCGATATTTGTCAAATAACCAGATTTTTAACCAAGTCCGCGATCTCCCTCTTAATGTCATAGTAATACGTCCGTAATCCTGGGTGTACGGCAGGTTAAAAATCTGTCAGCCACTAATACTGCGATATTACTGCCAATACACGCAATACGATTATGGGTAACTTTATATACTAATCTATTCTTACCACTCTTATAAGTAAGATGGAACATGTCTAAGTGCCATCAGCATCTGAAAACTTAACAGCAATCAGTGAGATCTTTATAGAGAGTAATTAAATTATGTATATCCATTTCCTACATATTCAAAATAAAATAAAATAAAACAATTTACAACCATTCCGCTAACTTTTTTGTATCTTCGAATAGGTAATTATGACTTAAAAAGAAAAACGAGGTTTCGCTTCTAAAAAACAATTAGTTCTTTGAACAACCTCTTGCCGCTGTTTACGGCCGCGGCCCTTCCGCTGCGATATCCGGTGAAAACACTTGTTCCGGATATCCGGTATAAAACCTCCCTTGGCTTGGCTACAAATATCCAATTAGCCCGGTGGCTTAGCGAGCCGCGGCATGCAGGTTCTGTGAGGGGGATGGGAAAGAGATTGCGCAAAACAATCACATGGTAATCTTGCTTGTTTTGAAGCTACTTGTACGTCTTATGCTTACATATTATTGTTAAAAGTTCACAGTTTTCCGTCTGTCCGCCCTAAGGGCTTATTATTTACAGATTAAGTTTCACACAGTTCATGTTATTTTATCGAACTAATTTACAAATAATTTTGTTTAAGAAAACAACATTTTTCGCCAAGTGCTCCCAACCGTTTGGGGCTAGTGATACTATAACATCCCACATTGGGGTATGTTGTGAGGCTGAAGGTAGTGGAGAGAGGAAGGATATGGTAGAGGAAGGTGGAGAGTATCTGGCTATTCAGAACTGGTCACCAAACACGACCAAATTCATTTCAAGCAACTTTTAATGGTGGTCTTACACCAGGGTGATACTGAGAGTATCTCTCACTCAGGATATTATTATGTAATTTAATCTAAACCAAACATGAAAAAGACACAATATAAAATATAAAAGGTAATGTTACAACTGGGGATTGAACTCTTGCCCTCTGTCTTACTGGAACCACACTCCAACCTCTGATCTATTGAGATCTGAATATTTTACCATCATTTTTATCGCTCTTCAATAAAAATTACCACTGTAATCAACAATTTTCTAAGTCTTAAATTGAAATATTATGAAATCGATTAAAATTGCAGAAAATAATTCAAACTCAATTGTTAGGGGTTAGGGTGTAATCCTGATAAGACAGAGATCCTAGACCCGATCCCATAGACTAAATTAGACTAGACACGGCATAATCATTTAAAAATAACCCCAACACAATTTTGGTTTGGTTCACGTGCACATTTATGAAAAGGACCACGCATTGTGTCGCAATGCGAAATGGGCACTGCTTTTTTTAGTCTAGAGTAAGCTATTTCGCTTCTCAACTATGCTGGGCAAGTTCATTTTTTCAATCACAAAAATAACCCAGTTCCAAATATTTAAATTTGAATTATGTCCATATTACAACACCTCTGACAAAAAAATTCTCCATGGCTTCGCTTACGAGTTTGAACGCTTGTACAAGGATTTTTGTTATTTGTTTTTGGGGTATTATGCCGTGTTGCGCTAACTCCTTCTTTAGCCAACGTTTCGGACAGCATTGCAGTGTCCATCATCAGGGCAGATGTGTTATTTGAGGTTGTGTTAAAATGTGAGCTTATGTATGAGGTTGTGATACCGTGTTGCCAGCTCCAACACGGTATCACAACCTCATATTTGACGAACCTCTATGGGGAGGAAGTTCACACACTGGTACGACGTTTGGAGAATCTGAGACAGAAAAAGAACCATTTATTGGGCAGCCTTGCTTTTCTCAAGAGGTGTAAAGAAGAATCGATTGTACCAGTACACATCCAAATAAAAAGACACATCACATCCCGAAAAGCAGATAGAGTATTCCAAAGAGCGGAGGCTGCACTATTAAGGGAGAGGATCCACAATGTGCGAGGCGAGCTGGATGGAGTATCTTGGGACCTTTTCACTCTACATCTGCACCTAAGTGCAACCCTTACCGAAGAAGACTGGAGAAAAGTTGACAACATGACTTATCAACAAGCAGAAAGATCTAAGCAGTCAACAGATGCGAGACAGAAACAAAAGTTTGAAAGGCTCAACCGAGAAAAAAAAGGTGATCGAAAACAACTCGATCAAAATAAAGTTGTCATCAACATTTCGACCCTTGCGTTGAGCCCTGACGCAACTTCCGTACTGGCAAAGGGGATGAATTTTGCAGTGGCCCCCAAAAAGATACCTGTGGAATCCATCGTATGTGGTGTAGAGACTGCACTACATACAATGATGAAAGTACACAAAATGTCAGAGGTGCAAGCAGAGGACATCCGGCAAGAGACTTGCCATATTTTGAAAAGGGCTGAAATACCCCGCCCCAATATCACGAAAGGAGAGTTTGCGGCCCTAAAAGAATAACGCGCCAATGAGGAAATCTTGGTTCTGCCAGCCGATAAAGGAAATGCCACTGTCGTGATTAATACGGCAGACTACACAAAGAAGATGGAAGACCTCTTGTGCGATTCAGGCACCTATAAGAAGATTAAAAACAACCCCACCAACAAGATTGACATTAAGACAAGGGAACTAGTGAAAGCTTCTAGCATCAGGAAAGACGATTGGTCTAAGCTTTTTGTAAGAGCCTCTAGAACTCCTGCCCTGTACGGTCTCCCAAAAATACATAAAAAGGAAATCCCAATGAGACCGATTGTCAGCGCTATTGGTGCTCCTACATACAAACTTCCCCAATACCTCTCGAGATTACTGCAGATGCAAACTGGAAAAACCGAATCGTGGATTAAGGATTCAACAGATCTGATTAGTAAGCCAAAGAATGTTAAGACTGAGGAAGGAAATATTCTGGTCAGCTTTGACGTCGTGTCAATTTTTACAAATGTGCCTCTAGAAGACTCCATGACAATGCTCAGGGAGATATATGAGGAAGACATTTGCAAACTTTTTGAACACTGCCTCAAAACGGGATACTTTGCATTTCAGGGTGAACTATTTGAGCAATTGGAGGGAGTTGCGATGGGCAGTCCGTTATCGTCAGTACTAGCCAACTTTTTTATGGAGAAGTTTGAAGAAGTGGCACTCGACACAGCTTCGGCTGTCCCTAAAGTATGGTGGCGCTACGTCAACGATGTCTTCGCCATTTGGCCTCATGGAACGGAGAAACTAAACAAATTCCTGGACCATCTTAATTCTCTCCACAGCAAAATTAAATTCACAATGGAACTGGAAAACGAAGATAAAATCCTGCCCTTTCTAGATGTGGAGAATAGAAACGAAGAAGAGAAGAAACATGATGGTAGCCTAGGGCATACTGTATATAGGAAACCAACCCATACGAATCGGTACTTACACGCTGATTCGCACCACCACCCAGCGCAGAAGAGAGGACTTATCCATACATTGGTGACCCGAGCGACCAGAATATGTGAAGAACATAAAATCGGAGCGGAACTTACGAAGCTGACCGATGCACTGGAGCGTAACGGCTACCCAGCAAGTCAGACAAGGCAAATCATAAGAGCCAAATCTGCACCAAACGAAGACAGAATTGAACAAGAGTCGAAAGGCTGTGCCTTCCTGCCTTATGTGCACAATGTTACAGACAAAATTGCCAGGCTATTGAGAAAGGAAAATATCAAGACTGTCTTCGGAACAACAACAAAGATACAGGACTTACTGAGGTCTGCAAAGACTAAGTTTCCTCTGGAAACAGATGGAGTGTATAAACTCAGCTGTTCCGAATGTGACAAGGTCTATGTAGGCCAGACAGAGCGGACTATCTCCAAAAGGATTTCAGAACACTTCAGAGCTTGTATACTCGGCCACCCTGACAAATCGGCAATTGCCGAGCATTTGATTGACACCGGGCATTACTTTGGATTGGTTCCTGAAATCCTGGGGAGACCGAAAACTTATAGAGCACGGATGATTACGGAGGCCATTGAAATTCATAAAAATCCCGTAAACATTAATAGAGACGATGGAGCTAAGCTTAATAGTTCTTGGTATCCGGTAATTGACGGATACACCAGAGCTAAACGAAGAAAACCACTTTAAATAAAAAATGATACGTTAATGTTAGCTCAGAAGGTTGGAGCTGGCAACACGGTATCACAACCTCATACATAAGCTCACATTTTAACACAACCTCAAATAACACATCTGCCCTGATGATGAACACGGCATAATACCCCAAAAACAAATAACAAAAATACTTTTGGCCGTGAAAATCTTAAATCATATTTGCTTGTACAAGGAGTTTAAAAAGAGTTGGGTTGTTAAGTTCATCTCCATATTTGTGACGTACGCTACTTGGCGTTATTTTTAAAATTAATTTAACTAGACAGGGCTAATCTAGTATAATACATCAATGCCCGATCCCCATTTGCGACTGTTAAATTTTTATTTTCTGTTTTGTTGTTTCGGTCAGATCTATTAATATTATCTTTTTTTTACATTAACCCCCGCAGGAAAATAATTTCCATCGGGGCCCATGTCATCTTTTGGGATGCTGGGTGGAGGGTTTTTTTAATGAAAGGTTGGGTAAAAATCTAGGGATCAGTGTGTCCAGGAGTGACGGGCACATGAATATATCCTTCCCACTACGGCGCAAGGCGATGTGTCGAGTGGCCAGCTGGAGAGGTCAAAGGGTCCCCTAAGGCTCTACCGATCTTGCACACCACGCAACTGGTGGGCAGGCGTAACCTAAACACACCTCACCTGATGAACGCGGGGACCTCTGCTTAGTCACCAAACGTAGCAAACCACTTAAGGCCAACCACGGCAGAGGTCTTGGTTATCCGATAAATGGTTTCCGGGACGGCGGTACCCAAACCCGACTCCCTAATTCTTCTTCTTCAATGATTAAATATTACATATATTTTTATAACAATCTTCAAAAGTTATTCCAACAAATTGAACAAAAATATTGTATTAAAAATTAAACTATAACTTTTTTTATACATATTTATTTATTTCTATGCTCGTAGGTATAGTTTACGGGTAAACAGATAAGTGCGAAATGTTCCTAATGTAAAACATCATCAACTCACATAATCAGTAACTGTGTGTAATTGGGTTAGTAGTACGTTTTGTGAACACCTCACTAGGAGAACCGGTGCTGAGGTGTTCACCAGGTTTCTTTAGCACCGTAGCTTCTTAGCAGTAGAGTATCATCATTTTACTGCCCTGACGAAGCTACGGCGCTGGCAAATCCAGTTTGGCAATAGGTTTACAATATAGTGGTGTTTACAAAGTTGTTGTTTGTATTTTAAATTATAAATTATGACAATTTTAATGTCTCTCAAACGGAGAACACTGAAATGATTTGGTCGCATCTAGGAATTGAACACAGGACCTCTTTCTTACCGGGAAAGTTTTCTGATCACTGAGCTGATTCGACCACATCAACTTACGTCATGTTTAACTGTACTTTGACCGAAGGCTACCAACATTATCTTCATTTCCTGTATGCATATTTTTTGGCTATTATCTTTATGAATGATTGCAACATTCTACCCAAACTAAATGAAAACTAGATAGTAACTTGGATAAATATATCCATTTTGTGAGACATCTATTGAATTTTCTATAAGTCTGAGATGATTTTTTACAGTGGAATAACTTAATGAGTAAAACCTCGAAATGTAATATAAACATTAAAGACAGAAGTAACATAGATATTGAACCAAGGACCTCCTCCTTGCCGGGGAAGTTCTCTGATCACTGAGCTAATGAAACCACATCAACTTACGTAATTTTTAAAAAATGTAACAAGCAGTAATTGTTGAATGAAACACTAGTATATATTGAATTATTTCGCGGATAAGAGATAAGCCGCCATGGCTCGGTGGTCAGAGCTGTCGACCGGAAATCGAAAGGACACGGGTTCAAGTCCCGTTGGCGTCATGTATCTTATATCAGGAGATTTTTAAATGTGGATCAGTGTTTCAGGTTAATAATTATTGCTTATAAAATAATTGTATCATTACCTTCGACCGAGGGCTACCAACATGATCTTTATTTTCTGAACGCATATTTTTTGGCTGCTATATTTATGTATGATAATGCAAGATAATTTCTAATAAATATATGCACTTGTATTTTAATGTGCGACATCTATTGACTTTTCTATAAGACTAAGATGAATATTTTTATAGTGGACTAACATTATAAGTAAAACTCAAAATTGTAATGCTTAGGTAATCATTGACGACAAAAATAAAGTCCCTCAAATTAAAATATAAACAGAAAAATAGACTTCTTCGGAGAATCCTTCAATGATTAAATATTACCATTTGAATTTTTTTCTCAAATTATGGTGTCATCACAAAGTATCTGATTCACATAAAAAACTATTATATCGTGGAAATCTACCCAACTTATCGATTGTATTATCACTTGGGCGTATCAATGACAGTATAATTATGATAATTACATGTTCAACAATGTTATATAATCCGCTATGGTATTATTATACTGATTGGGATTAGGTCACTCTAGTATGCAGCGATTAAACTATCTAAACAGAAATTCTAGCAGACCACGATGTATATATGTATATATAAAGCATAATCTCACACATATATTGTAAGCAAGAGATAAATGATTTGCGGAGAATGTGGAATCTTCATTATTTATAAGAAAATAAAATATTTCATTTCAAAGTGTTGTTTGCAATACACAACAGAATATTATGTAATATATTTGCGTAGAGTGGATTTATTATTTTTTTCTTACATTAGCTCCATACAGGAGGCCCTTAATTTCCCTCGTGGCCTATGTCATCTTTGGGGTTAGGAAAGGAAATCTGTAGGAAGGAAACAGGTATGAGGAACGGGTAGAAATCCGTGAGTTCAAGGAGTGTGTCGGAATTTGTCGAGGAGTGACGGACGTACGAATCCATTACTCCCCTTGCAATGCAAGAGTCCTGCTAGGGAGGTCAAAAGGTCTCCTTCAACCAGTGTCTGCCGTTCCGGCCCACCACACAGTAGCACGCATTATGCATCCGCTACCAAGACTTTGACAAACCTCACCTCATGAAGTCAGACATACCCGGTAAGTCATTAAACTTATGGCAGAGGCGTATGGTTATTAAAAATGGTTAATAGCCCATACCTGTCTCCCAAATTTAATCATGTTAAAACAATATAAAAAATATTAAAATTTATTTATTTCTAGAGATCACAAGTAATATGTAGTAATGTTTGAATTTCAGAGTAAGAAGGTATTCACAGAATATTACAAAATATTAATTTATTGTGCATCTATCTGTTATTTCGGTTCAATGAAGTTTAGAAGATTTGCTTTCAATTAAAACTTGACTGTCAAGATTCGAAATTTAACCTATCTATATTATATGATATTTTTAACAGAAAATTATTTTAATTGCCGTTTACAAAATTGCAACTGATTTGTCAGATGAGACTCGAAACGATAAAATTGGTTCCACTTTTTTACCTCCAATATACCAGTTTGACCTCCAAAGTTTCCGTAAAAATTAATAATGCATAGATTTATAAAAAAAAATTGTTTACTTGTTCAAGCTGTCAAGCTGTAAAACGAGCGTTATACACATAACTAGAATACAGATGTTGCCTTTCACAGATTTTATTTGTGTTATGTACGAGTTATTTACATTTATATGTAACTAGAGAGATTTTACCACACAAAGAAGAAGAAGAAATTCCAGACAGTTACTAAAAAAATAAGTACGATAATATTAATTACTTAGTTCTCGCCAGCTCTTGGGTCTTGGATACGTTATAAATTACCGCATCACGGTTCACAAACATATCACGATCCAATCTACATTGATTACTTTTCAAGTTATCCAACTGAAATGCTTGCAAACGTAGGGAGAACTTTTCAGCTATAAGTTTCAGCGAATTTTGTAAATTTCAGCATATATCGGGGACCGCTCATAACTGATTACGTTGGGCGGGGGGCCCTGGGCGGGGGGCTTTGGGCGGGGGCGTGTCCCTGGCAATTAGCATATTAGTTCAGCAAGCTGTGAAGACGAATGTCGAACTTTGTTATTATTTAGTTAGCAAACAGATGGGTTTTATGTCGGTTTAATAATAATTGATGAATTGCGGATTGTACGCGGGTTCTAATACATGCTTATTCCGTACCCACGCTTCGCCATCCGTTGTCTGAAGAAGTAACATTCAATTTATAGTTTTTTTACAATAATATCTTGGATAATTTATTTTTCTACTCTACTACCTCGTTGGAATAGGAGGAATTTGCCTGCGTACGAAAAAGAAGTTATTTGCTCTGTCCCATATCGTGTTTGTGCAAACAAGCAAACGACAAATGCGCGACATTACAGTGAAATGAGTTGTGCTATTATATTTCTTGTCTTGGGTAAAATTTCACCGTATTGCATATTGAACCTTTAGTTGTTGTCTTTCAATAAAATAATTTAATAATTTATTTTAAATTTTTATTTTAGTTTATTTACCTAACATCATTTTAGTTGAATATAAGATAAACAAGTTAAGTTCCATTTACAATCTTTTTTATAGTTACAGGTTAGAAAGAAAATAGATATTTAAAGACATTGGTAAAAAAAATTAATTAAAAGAATAGGCGAACAATAAAAAATAATAATTGTGATAAAGGTACATAGTAAGGTTAATTGGTTTTTAAAGTTTTTAGGGTACAGTGGAAAATATCTTTAAGAAGCCATACTGTAAAACATAAATAAGAAATCACCAAAATTTCATTTTAATAATAATATAAATAATGGTATTGTAAAGTAGTAATGCGAGTTTGATTAATGTAGACAAAAAGTGTGCGATGTATATTTAACCTCTTACGAGACGTATGATATGCCATAACTTGATTAAAAGTAATTTGTTTACTGGAATTTATAAGGTTAAAGAATAGTTTTAAATTGTGTATACTACATAAAAATGCCAAATGCGAATAGAAATGAAAATAAAAATCATTGGAGTATTTGAAGGGAGTCATGCTATTTTGTTTATATCTGCCTCAGATGAATGATAATAATAATAATAAAAATTTATTCCAGAATGTATGCAGAGATCGTGCAATGCAAAATATCCCATATTTTAAAATAATATAAAAAAAATTAGAATAAGAAAAAAAGAACACTAGTGCGTTTTGACCAAACTGCCAATAATTTCTATGCACTATAAAGCAAAGGTAATTGGTTCTAAATGAATTTTATACGTATTTCTATATTTTAAATCTTTTTTGTTTAGCGTGTAATATGTTTGTAAAAAAACTACAGGCTTCTATAAAATAAACAAACATAACCTATTTTCTTTCAACTACAATGTGAATAGTTACAAAATAAAATATCACTAAAAAACGATATTATGTAAGTTATTTTATGTTTAAGGAAAATTCATAAGTCAACTGAACATTTCAAATAGTTACAGCTTTAATTCATTGTTTTATTGAAAAATTTTTATATTTTTTCGGCCAAATACACCATAAAATACAAAAAGGAAAGGTAGGATGTAAATGTAAGTGTAAATCTCTTACGTTTTATTGCATATCTCGATTAACAGTGAAAACTGTACAAATAAAATTGGCTGACAGGTCATGCGCTTGAAACAACAAGGTTCTCTCTGACATTTTGGCTAAAATTGACTTTTTTTCAAAAAATTCTTACGTTTTGGATACATTTTTTTTATAACAACATGGTTTTATTTAATAATATACGAGTAACTTAGCTCTAACTGCTAAACATAAAATATTTTTGTAGCAACATGGTTGGAGCATTTACATTTGTACTTCGAGTTCATTCCTTTTGGACAGCAAATTTCTATCTGCCAAATGGTGAAACTGAGAAAATGAAATAAAAATACGTTATATGTCTTGCAACAATATTGTTAAAAAGTGAGCTAGCAGAGGGTATTTTAATTAAAGAAAAATCAATAATCAGAGTGAACAATTTTGCTCTAAATTTTTCAAATTAATAATCTTCCTTTTTTTGGATATTTTTTTGTCATTTGCCTAGTGTTTTATTTTCATACAATTTTCTTTAACTTCAATGAAATTCCACTACTTCTTAGAAATATTTATTTAATCGTTAATATAAAGTTTTAGTATTTCATTTGAAGCTGGAAGTATTTATAAAAAAAGTCAATTTTCTTTAATATATAATGATATAATTACAGTCTGTGGTACAATTTCCTGTCCTCTGTGTTTCCTCCCTCGTACGACATGTTCACCCCTACCTCTCCTCAAAAAGACCTTCCGCACAGCATCCCCAGAAATAAAATAGGGAAAATAATTCCCCTCAGGGGCTTATATGTGGAGGTAATGTAAGAAAAAAAATTTTATTGACAAATTAGAAAGTTGTCATAAATTCACCTTTTTGAAAAATCATCTGTCAAAAAATTGAATAAAAGTATAACACATTCCAAATAAAAAAATATTGAATAAACAATAAAATAATTTCGGTAACGACTGTATAGCTTTTTTGAATAACAGTTCCAATTTCACAAATTAAAAATTCATTGAAAATGAATAATTTCTTATTTTTGGAATAAATTAATGAGTAAAACCTCAAATTGTAATATTCAATTATTTAAGACAGTATTAACTCTGGGTTCTGGGTTCAAACCCTAAATGTGGTGACCGTATCTTTTTCAAATATTTCGGTTTCAAATTTTCGTTTAAGAATCGCTAATATTATCTTAAATAATTTCAATCAGTAATATTATGCATATCACTTCATATATGTATCGACAGCTGAACTTAGATGGTTTGATTCAGGTTACAAGTTCTAAACCAGAATATCTCAGTTTAACACTAAATTAAATGGCAGATGGAACTGTGTTGTTCCAAGAGAACAAGTTCCTGGTTCCGAAATCCCGAGGCCATCGGTAATCCTTGAATAGGGCTTTTAGAATAAGCAGGATGAGATGGAAAAACGATTGGGAATGGCGATTTAAGCAGCAGACTGAAACACGGCCAGTTAAGTAACTTCCGGAAGGATTTGCTTAAACTGAGGGAAACTTCGCCGTGGATATATCTGGGAAGTTACTAATTGAAACATTCGGCCGCTGAAGTAAAAGCAGACTCACAGATTTATTCAGAGTCAATTTGAAGTTAGAATAAGAATGAAACAGCGCGATTTTTTTTTATTTTAAAACAAAACTGTGCCGGTGCTCAAGGGTGAATCAGATCAGAAACGGTTCAAAGGTAACTCAACACAATGACAATTCAACACACCTTTCAAAAGTGAGGTGTTCACTCAAAGCAATAAAAAACTAACCTATTTTTTCTAAATGTGTGTTGAATTGTCATTTCGTTGAGTTATCAGGTCAAAAATTTAAAAAAAATGACGTTATAATTTTAACACGGATTTCTCAACATTTGGGTCATGTAGAGTCACTTGGGGTAACTGCACGCGCTGGATAAGTGACAAACTAGAAGTGTACCTGCGTTTAATCGTAAAAGTTATGTGACATCAAAAAAATGTTAATATAATTGTATCGAACATGAAAACATGATATAAAATTATAAAATTTGCCATTTGAAAAATGCAACAAAATATTCGGTTTCTAGGCGATTCAAGCCGGAAAAAAAGAATATTGAACACCTGACGCTGACTCATATCAACACCTGCGTTTAAAACAGTATACAAGTTTTTTTGTTTGTTGTTATTGATGTCAGAAGAACGCTTTTTGGCGAAATTATAAATACCCAGTTAAAACAAAATATTGGGTCAGTCAAATTTCAAAAATTAACACTAGTGGACGGAACACCTCCAGTTAAAACGCAATCTGTTAATTATAATTATAAATTCCTGAGTGTCAACTGAAATCTGTAGTCGCTTCTGTTCCTCCATCACGGCACAATCATTTTAAAGATTACAACTATTCCTAACGAGCTTTTTACGGCCGGCACTCTATCAGCTGAGTCAGATGCATCTGTCATCATCACCTAGCCCGCTGTCAGTGATCACCTAGAGGCTAGCCAATCCCTGTTGCATTGATGCTGACAACCTAGAGGCTGATAAATTCCTCCTGGATACCAACCAGCCACAGATGCTTACAACCTAAAGGCTGACGAATTCCTGCTGGTCACCGACTGAACTGCCCACTGCCGGTGATCACCAGAGGCTGGCCAATCCCTGCTGCATTGATGCTGAAAACCTAGAAGCCGGCCAATTCTTCCTGGCTACCGACTGAATTAGCCATTGATGCTGAAAACCTAGAGGCTGGCCAATTCTTCATGGCAACAGACTAAATTAGCCATTGATGCTGACAACCTAGAGGCCGGCCAATTCTTCCTGGCTACCAACTGAATTAGCCATTGATGCTGAAAACCTAGAGGCTGGCCAATTCTTCATGGCTACCGACTGAATTAGCCATTGATGCTGAAGCCTAGAGGCTGGCCGATTCCTGCTGGCTACCAATTGAACTGACCACTGCTGCAGGAGTCGCCTACGCCATTTGCTGTATCGTATGGCGCGATGATGCACAATGTGCTCCAATCTGAAATTATCGCTGAAAAGATTCCGATTGTATCAGTTTTCTATCTGTGTTTTAAATCCCAGTTATATTGAAATACATATAACTATTTTTGTGAATTGGGTTGGCCGTAAAAAATATGAAATACCTATAAGCTACACCCCTTTGTACGTTCTATATACCAGTACAATACTTGCAATTAAAATGTGAATTTTGATTCGAATCGTCTTTCTTTCATGATGGTTTGGATAGAACACCTCACGGTGTTTTACTTAAATCATTACCCAGGTTGAGGACTGATGTGTGCCGGTGCTTGTTATTTATAGTCTTTTCTTGTGCAGACAAACACTCCCGTACAATAATTATGAATTTTCAGTTGGGAAGCACTGATATATTAATGTTGATTTACTTTCATGTACCTAACATTAGATTGAAGATCCTTAGTATGTATTATTGTGACAATTATAATAGATTTTTTTATAAATAGACTACATACCAGTTGTAACTCTTATGCTATGTTGGCTGATGTTTTTAATATTAATTTAGATTAATAAAAGTACCTAAAGCTGTACTAATTAAAAATTTAAGCAGTGCATATTTTTACAAGTTTATTAAAACAAAAAAAAACTTTGTGTTTTTCTTTATTTCTTTCATTAACTTTGTGCTAATGTATATTATTTTTCTTTTGTCTTGTTTACTTAAATTCTCAATTTTGTATTGCTCTGAGTCGTATTGAAACGTTTGCGTATTCAGTATATACTTGCACAGAGAGCTTTGGGTGTAAAATAAAATTGATACATAAATTATCTTTAATCTTAGTTTTTATTATTTGCTTCGCCTCTGTTTCCAAAAGGTGACAATGTGTTACATATAATGTCAGAACAGTGTGGTCAATGACAGTTTGTGGTAAAATAATGTTAGTTTCAGTGGTTTCATAGAAGCAATTCTGATAAAGATTATATATATTCATTTTGTTTTTGTGTTATTGGGAAAATGCGCGTATAAAAATTCATACAAACAAACATTCCGAGTTAACCGATAATTTGCTTGAATTAATAGAGATATTATTCAGTACCCCGCCTACAAATACTCTCATTACAAGCGGTAAATAGATACTCGATAAGTTAAAGTAAGTTACCCCCACTCAATCGCAATTGCAATGAGTTTATTTGATATCCCGACAGCAGGCATCAATGCGGGTGGAGAGTGGGTGGGGGTTGTGTTACACAGCAGGAGTCAGTTTTAGTACTTACGTTGTAATGTTAATCGTAGAGCATTATGAGTAAAGTCTGAATGGTGAACGGGTCTCGACTCACTACTCACGGTTGTTCCAAGGTGAATTAGTTCTTCAAGTACCGTAGGCTGTAGGCCGTAGGCTGGAAAGCTGTTTACGACTGCTACAGGCCGTAGAGCTACGAGTTACGATGCTACGCCATACAAGGATAGGGATTCATATGAATATGGTTCATTTTAATTTTTTTAAAGGTACCTTTATTAATTTCATCATTTTCATAAATTTATATAACTAATTACCTAAGCAGAGGTCACTAATAATTTTGGTGTTTGTTTGGAAAAAAATGCGAAAATTTCCAGTAGGTATATCCACACATTCCTGAAGCAATAACAAGTTCACTCCACCGTTGCAAAATGGTAAGCTTTTTGATTCTTAAACCATATAGATTATCAAGTTTAGTTGATAGAATTCCATTTTATATATAAGTTTTGTTTACGAAATTAAAAAAAAAAAAAACAATTTATTTAGAAATATAGTTTGATCCTGCCTTCTGAAGGCAAAATAGCTGTTTTTTTAATAATGTAAAATAATCAATAGAATTTATGAAAATATATAATTTTTTTTTTTAAATGGTATTTTACAAAATTTGGAATTTTTTTATAAATATATCATTATTTAATAAAATAGTATTATTATCGCGATCAAAATGTATTGGTATGATTATTTTCTTATAAATATTTTATAAAATATTACGTGTTTTAAATAGCTGGAAATCCTTTAGTTTCCTCTTACCGTTTCACTTCTCGTCCTAATTTTCGTTTAGTCTTATAAAAAAATAAAATACTTCTCTGAAATCATTGCAGACTTTTTGCATCATATTTTGCCAGCCCTACATTCAATAGGCGCAGGTTATCTCTACGCCTACAGATCTACGGTTCTTATTCACTAGGACTCGCGAGCCTCTACGCTGCAGGCCCATACCCCGTGCAGAACTATACAAGGTAGCAGGTAGCAGGTAACAACTAGCGAGTAAAGGCAGCGAACAGTGCCATTGTCAAAGAACCCATTGTTCCAGTTACGACTGCCGTGAATGGCGAGGCGCAATTAGTTAACTTTAACCCGCGACCCCACGCACACCATACGCTATACGCCGTACTGAATTTTACTTCGGGCTACGACTGGATAACAGTAACGGTAAAAGGGAAATAATTAATTGCTTCTACCACGACTATTACATGTTATGGAAAAAACCATGGATACTACGAATAATATTATTTGGCACAATTTTTCAATACAATTATTATCGATCTTTGTAGTGGGGCTGCTGCAGTGTCTAACGACGTACGAAATTATTGTGAATCCATTTTCAAAGGTCGAGAGGTAAAAAATAATGAATTTATACCAATAAAATAGTAATTCAAGTCACAGGAATTTCGGCTTTAGTAGTCTATCTGAATATCACTTTTGTTTTCTTGACTGAATGCAAATCTAGAAAGAGAAAATGAACCCACTTTCACAGATAGACTCGTTATCGATGACGATGCATTATTTAATTCTATGGTAATCACACACATTTACGCATTCTCTGAAATTCGATGACATTACAGCAGTTAGAAAACGTAATGAATGTCGGTTTTATCCAATCCGGATTTGGCTCGGTTGGTAGTAGTTGGTATAATTAGACTCCAGTTCTTGGGTGTAAAGGTTCAATCCTCAGTAAAACCAAAAAATTAAAAATATTTTTTAGTTTCAAAAGATTTTTGAAAATATTATCATAATCTTGTTTTTTACTGTTTTTTTAATGACGATTGGGAGTTCTGTATATATTGGGAATGGAGCAAAAATAAAAGGATACTAATTAATATAAAATGGTAATGAAATGTCATAGGATGTGTGAATTCTCCTATTAAATAAAATATCATCTTTGGAAAATCTTTGCGAAATGTATTTTTATGGGGAGAAAAAGTTTTCTTGGACTTGGGAGATACCCTATCCATGCTGTAGGGGAGATAAAATTACAAATAATTCCATTACCGAGCCTTGCAGCTCTTGAACGAGTCACTATAACTACCCAATATCATACGGATAACATTTACAGTAAGGGATGTTCCATACTACGTATACTTTTGGCATCTCTTTTGAGTATACAAAGTTAACGAAAAAAAATTCCAAACGAAAGCATACAACTTAAATAATAGTTGTACTGTGGTCTCACATTGCACGCAAATCATTTTTCGTGTACTGTAATTAATATTTACTAAACCTTTTAAATTGACACAACTAGGTATTCTGAAAGCTGGTTAACATTTAGTTAAAATTAGGAAGTCAGACCTTGTGAGAGTACATGTAAACTTGTATGGATCTCTTAGCAAACTCGATATTAAATACAATACGAGGGTCACTTAACGTAAACACTGCACAGCTTATGTTAATAGAGTGATTGGGTATCAATAAAATGTTGCAATTATCATTCAGATACGTAACCCAAACTGTCGGAAAAGGACAAGTATTGGGTAAGGGAATGCAGAAACATATGTTGGTGGGGGATGCATAACTGCGACAACATGTACTCTGATGAGGTTTTTAAAAGTTTTATTTTTATTTTTCGGAATAACTTTATTGAGTAAAACCTCAAATTGTAATATTTAATTCTTAAAGACAATATTAGCGATTTATAAACAAAAATCTGAAACAGAAAAATCAGAAAAGGATACGGTCACATCTATAGGACTCGAACCCAGGATCCTTGTCTTTCCGGGACACTAAAGTTAGTTGCCAATTAAACTGTGCGGTGAAAAAATGAAGACAATGTTGTTAGTTTTTAGCTAGTTCTAGCTAGAGGAGGATAGGGTCCTATTAGCTCAGATTTTTCTGTTTCAGATTTTCGTTTATAAATCGCTAATATTGTCTTCAAGAATTGAAAGTTTTTTTTATATTATGGAACTGTTTACGTCATAACATTAAGTAGTGTTTGGAGTAGAAATATTCCTTTAAATATCTAATGAAGCAACAAATACTACTCCTGATGAGGTGAACTTCGTTCACGAAACATGTAGAGGTTGTATATAATAAAGTGATGTAAACAATGTTATTTGTGTTAAAATAAAATAAATAATGTCATCACAGGTAATTATTACAACCAATCAAAACATTATGCTTATATTTAAACAAAAAAATCAGATTCTTAAAAATCAACTTACACATATGCCATAAATTACAGCAGAATGGACAAACACCATATTAAAGATGCCATAGAATACAGCCATTGACCATCTATTAGTTTTGTGGCTGCACGACATTGAGGAACACATTTGATCAAATGAATCTACTCTTCCTTTTGTTTGGTTGTAGAAATGAATTTCGTCTGGTTTGCCACTTCAATTATACATAATTTCATTTTCATCAATATATATATTTTGACCGGTCGGCGGCCGAGTTGACATCGCGTTTGCGTCCCACCCAGGCGTAGTGTGTTCAATTCCTCGGCTAGCTAAGTCCTCCATCACAACACAAGCAACATTTTTAGCTTACTGTGGTGGTAGTAGGAGATTTTCAAATATTGTCAGGTTATTCGTAACCCGGGAATGTTTGTCTTTCTTTAAAAAAATATATATATATGTATGCTTTATTTAAATAATCTAATATTTTTTAATATTAATTACTTATTCTTATTCCTATAATTTTAGAGCAATCACAGCCATCAACTTTGTGCTCAGAACATACTGACTTTTTGAACTAAGAGCACACTAATTTTGACATTCTCTTTTTTTGCAGTAGAAAAAAGTGCATTACTTACGTTTATTGGGCTCTGGTTCTTCTTACTGAAGTTTATAACCTGAAGCAGTAGGTTTTGCGATAATTTGACTTATAAATTTATATATTATATCGTAAATATCATTTCAAAGTCGGAGCTTCAAGTCTCATCTCCATTCAAGGCTTTACCGAATCTGTGCTGAATTGCTTAGTGGATTATTTTCTGTTCAAGGGTTCATTTGATGTTGTGGCCATAAATTACAGCAGAATGGACAAACACCATATTAAAGATGCCATAGAATACAGCCATTGACCATCCATTAGTTTTGTGGCTGCACGAAATTGAGGAACACATTTGATCAAATGAATCTACTCTTCCTTTTGTTTGATTATAGAAATGAATTACGTCTTGTTTGCCACTTGAATTATACATAATTTAATTTTCATCAGAAGGGGATAATAGGTAAGCCAGCTTTGTAGGTTTTGATTTGTACGATAGAAGTGTAAGAGGACCACCAAAACAAAACGTAGAACTGCCAACAGGTCGAGATCTAGAGTTTTTCAATTGTTCAAGGATTTCCCGCTTATTTGATCGAATAGTGCCCACTAGAGTTAGTTTGTAATTTGAGCTGGTCCTCAAGAAGTCCGGACTATATTCATAGCTGAAGTTCTGTGAGATGATTAACCCTTATTAGTTGACAAAACAAGTCCATTCTTACCGCGAAAAGTATTTCCAGGAACACGATGAATTTGAAATTATTTGGCAGATTGCGAAGATTGGGCAGAATCAGTTGCAGGGTCAGTTTCTGTGACTTTGAGTCGGCTTCTTCAGTGGGAGCAGATTCTTGTTAATTTATTTCTATTATTCTTCGCTTTGAACGTCGTCCACAAACTGTTTGTGCTCTGTCTTCACCGTTTAATACATTGGACCGTGACATATTGGCATCTGAAACAACGCAAATATATACATAAAGTGTACGAAAAATTAACGAAAATAAAAACACACAATCTTAGTTAAAAGTTGCACAAAGCCTAAACACACGTCTCGCAGGCGTACTATACCTCAAAAAATAAAAAATGGCTGGACTTACCTCAATGATACAGGTACCATCGACGAGTTCCCGACGGCCACTGGGTTCGATAAAGTACACAAGGCGCTAACTTCAACCGTTAGAAAGAAAAAGAGAGTTTTAGATAGCGTGTACACCTCGCAGGTGTAGATAAGGCTTCTAGAGTTAAGGTAGTTTGATACTTAATTTTTTTCTAGGCATATAAAAAAAATTATAACTAAGCTATTCCATTATTTCAAAGGATAAGCTGTTTTCTCCTGGCAGTATTTAATTAAAGCTTCTGAAATATTTTTGTGATCAAATCTTCAAACCGAGGACACGTTATTTTGCATTAATTCGTAGGGCTTCTCCTTGAGGTCCGATTTTCCTTTGTTTTTTATTCTGCCTTCTTAAAGTCAGACATACAGTTAGCGTCAATTATTGTATTTTCTTACCTCGTTTGATACCTGTAAAGCGTTGGACGCGTCTCCATTTGGTAAAACGAAAACCCTAAAAGGAAGCAACGATCTGCCCTCACACCTCCAAGAAACTGACTGCGCAGGATCAGACAAATTTACACTAAGCCAGTACAATCCTTTCACGGGGAGCTTAAATGAAACGGCATAAAGGATGTGCATTTATCCCTTTTTTCTGCTGACGTGTAGCCTTTGTCAGGACTTTGCTCTGTTGTCTGGGATTTAGCTCTTAAATATTATTAAATTTTATTAAATGTTTTAAGATCTATTAAGATTCAACCTTTGTTAGTATATATGAAAAACTTAATTATTATCAAAACTGTTGCTTTTCGCTGTCAGTATTGGAACTGAGTGTGTTGAAATTTGCTCTGAATTTCAAACCAATTATAAAATCAATATATATTAAGTGATTTAGAACATAGATGTGAACTGTTGTTTTTATTCTCTACGGGCAGTGAAACTAAGTTATTTAATGTCTAAGTTATTTAATTCTCTTTGATATTTCTAGCTAAATAAACATAAAGTAATTATTATATGCGCTGTCCGTTGGTTGAATGATCTCTTTAGAGTGTCGGTAGCAACTTTGAAAAAACATAACAATAAATCGGCGGAATTCAACTTCTCCAAAGTGTTTTATTTTTAATGAAGAATCTACCTTCTGTTCACAAGTCCTAACTTTTAACAGGATGTATAATGGAATTTTATCGTTCAAATTGAGAGGCTGGTATAGGCACCGCCACCCCGGGAACCACTAATTGAATAACCAACACCTCTGTCGTAGGTCACCCCAAATATTAAATTTAATCAGTGAATTATGGAACAAAATTGAACAGATTAAACCAACCTTTGATTGTAAATAATGAAATCATTAATCATACTAATATCGGTTGTCTGCGATGTGTCATCTTAATATGAATACCAAACAAGGATACCAACTGCTCCCAACCGTCTGGAACTAGCGAGACTATGGCATCCCCAATTGAGATGTGTGTTTTTTTTAAAGTTTGCGGAATTAAAAACATTATTAAATCACTATGTTAAAAATAAAAGGAGTTCGTTTTACAAAATATTTCAATAACGAAGCATTATTTTTCATCATTATATTTCTAGATCTTAATTTTTTGTAAATAAGTTTACCTTTCGTAGGTAAGGGGAGTTTTTAAAAGCCTTCTTTGTTTGATCTAGATCTATGTTGATTGGTTTAAATATTATCCGAACCACATGGATTTTTTCTGCACTATTATGTGTGTGAATATATTGTGAATTTAAAGCTGTCAACCCACATAATTTATTATCTTTTGGGTTGGGTGTCTTCGGTAAAAAAACATATCAAGTAGAATTCATCAAAAAGTAAAATTAAAAAAATTGTGTGTTGGATGGTTTCTGCATCACACGGCCAACTTGAAATGCATACGTCCATAATTAAATAATTTGACAGATGATTTTTAATACTTTAATACTAACTGTGTTTATTTAGAAGGTAAATTTCTGATGTGTCCTTAATAATCATATTGTTAGCTGGCAATATATATATATTTTTTTAAAATTAATTAAAAGATTACACATTTATATACATTATTTAAGAAATGTTTTGACTGCCCGACTAGGAAGATTCCCGTTTTAGGACAGTCAAATTAGGATGAGTATTAACATTTTGATAATTTGTTTGATAAGTATAGTATTAAAATAATAATGAAATAATAGGTATATGTACTTTTAACTGGTGCCTTAGCATTTTTATAAATAGGTATGAATAACAATAAGAAGAAATAGAACAAAATAAAATATCCAATTAAACAAAAGATTAACTGCTGCTTGGGTATTATTCTAATTTAAAAGTACTAGGTAGGTACATATATACACATAATGATAAAGATTAGAACATAAAGGTATCTTTTACATGTTTTTTTTTGTTGAAGTTTTTGTTGTTGTTTTTGGTTTGTGTTTTATTTCATTTTTTGTGTAGTAAAAGTTCACTCTCTTTCTACATAATTTATGAAACCAATTAGTGGTCAATTTATGAAGAAAAGCTGTGTTTTCCTTTTTCCATGAAGTTGTATAGTTTTGGACCTAAGAATGAGAATTTAATTTTAAAAATACTTATGTCATATCTCCGGGGTTTTCTTACAAACTTAAAATAAAATTCGGCTTCAACAAAACAAATTTTAACTAGCAGGCGGATGGAATAATCTGGACTCCGACCTTGAAGTTGCCACCTAATTTATTGTCCTGTTATTCTCGAAAGCTAATGCCATCTATGGCCTGATCTCGTATACTAATAAAGAATATCACACCTTCAACTTCACAAATCCTGAAATTATAATATCCGCGATTATTCATGGGTCTGCGCTAGTGTTAAATAAAAGTGGTGTACAAGTGTAATCATATTGGGATCGAATAAATCCATTATTTTGTTTGTCAAATGGAACAAATAAAACTTCAAATCAAATTGATTCTCTGCAAAGGGGAATTGATTGAGAAACATTGTTAACAGACCGATTGGCATCACTAATGCACAGACGCAATGTGAGTATGCTGAGTCTGTTCTACATGTATTTTAATGGAGCCTGCTCTAAGAAGCTAATAGCATTGATCCCCGGTGCACCGGTACACATGCGTGAAGCGTTCACAGTTGATGTTGGCTTCATTAGAACGGGCCGCTTCTTCAACCGCCTCATATGTGGAACGAGCTACCGGCATCTGTTTTTCCTCTTTCATATAATCCGGACCTCATCAAAACTAACATCAATAAAGCCCTCCTTTACTTCTTATAGCCCCTACCTTAACCCGCCTCACAACGTTTTCCAACCGGGTGGTGACATAGCTCCCCTGCCTTTACACTGTAGAGACAAGGGCGTTCTTGTGAGATATCACATTAAAAAATAAATATACATTTAAACATATTTATTTATATGTCAAATAAGCCAAAGACATGACCTACCAAACTGCTTTCGTAATATTTATTTTTAATTTCAATCCTACACTCTATTAGAATAATAATTATTTCTGGACTAACTGTAAGATTAATTCCCAACCGCTAAATCCCAAGTCCTAATCAAATAAAATACAACAGTCCCTTAAAGACAACGCTGCTAAACTCATCCCACCCCTCCCCCAGTGGCGCAACACACAAAAAGCCCCAATTGAACCAGTGGCTCATCCTCCGCCCCTTACCCCAACACCCTTCTCAGTGGAATTAGAAGAGTAGAAATAGGTTGAACAGTAATTGTGGCGAAATCCATACGGTTCTGCTTCCACAAGTCTAAGTGAATATTCTTGTTTGGCTAACCACTCTGAGGTCAAGTTGGAACCAGGGGTGCGCCCATGGTATTAATTAAAACATTTTTGAATAAGAATATAAAATATTTTGTTAATTTTTATTTTTTTAAGATTAACTCTACCATAAGCTCTGTGGAAAATAATATCGTTCGGGGTCTATGTCATCTCTAGTGATGCTGTGTGGAGGGTCTTTTTTGAGGAGAGGAAGAAGTGAATATTTGTATTGAAGAGACCCCTGTTGTGGGAGGGAGGAAACACAGAGAAACTTATGAGTAACGGACTAAGTAAAGTAAACATAGACAAGAAATAAATAGAGGAAGTAGAGGAAATCAAATAGTGGGACATTATTATAGACAAACAACTCAAATTTAACTCTATCTTTCAATTATTAGTTAAGAAAATGGTAACATTTTTATAAGAAGAATAAGGAATATAGCTATGACTACTAGCGCTTAATATAGTCACGGCTCCCTAAAGGCTTCAACTTTCTATTATTCTATTTATTTTATCATTTTATTCTATTTTATTTTCAATCTATTCTGTTTTCTTCTCTTTGTTTTTTTCTGTTCTATCTTTTTGTTTTTGATTGTATATTTTTTTTGTTTCTCTATATGGAATGTGTGGGACTGCACTAACCTCCCCAAATACCGGAATAAACACTTTTATTATTATTTATTATTATTAAATGTAAATTAGTTTGTAACAATATTTATTTAGTGATAATACATTGCAAAACAATACAAAATAATATTTAAAATATATTATTCACAGTGAGTTTAAAAGAACTCATTTCGGGAAGATTACATCAATAAGCATTAATAGAATAAAAGGAACTTATTTTTAGATAAGAAAACGAATTTAAAAGTGAGTTCAATGAACAGTGTATATAGATTTTAAAACGGACTAGACAGACTTAACACAGTTAAATGGAACAAGTTTCATGAATACATTCAAATAAATAAACTAAAAGTTTTTTGGAGTTCCAAAGAAAGAATGTGTCGTTAATAAAACTGCCGAGGAAATAGTTTTTGAGCTTTTGTCAATGTTTTTTTGTTCGTTGCTGGAAGTTTAAAGTTGCTAGGTAAAACGTTTTATTGCTTATATGCGATGTATTGTAAGGAGTCAATACCAAATTTAGTCGTGTAAGTAGATGACGATAAGTGTATTTGATTTTGTGAACGTGTTTTGTGATGGTGTATGTCGGAATTAATGACTCGTTTAGTGTTAGTGTGTGAGGAATTATTTATAGAATGGCAATTGTGTTGCTATATTTTGGCAGAATCGTAAAAGCAAGTATTTAGATTATATATATTCCTAAAGGCCAAATTTTGAATAACTTGTAGTTTGGATATTTGTCTTTTGGTTATGGTGCCCCAGATACTAACTAGATAACTCATTTAAATTACTGTTCTAGTGTCTTTTTCTTGTGCGATCAAATACAGATAGAGAAATTGCAAATAATTCAAAATAGATGCATGCGAGCAGTATTGAATCGTAATAGTTATTCTAAGATAATTAATATGCAGAAAAAACTAGGTATGTTAAGTGTGAGACAGCGTATAATTTACAATACCTTAATATTTATATTTAAGCCTAAAAAAAAGATGATCACGAAATACATGTTTGGATACACCTTTCAATACCACTGTTCTTCCTAAGGAACAGGAAGAAAAAACTAATTAGACTAACTAAAAAAACTAATAAGTTATTTCTCTTCTTGTTCTTGAGGAAGAACAGTGGTATTGAAAGGGTTAATGATAGTATTCGTCTAATTAGTTTTTTTTTCCTGTTCCTTAGGAAGAACAGTGGTATTGAAAGGGTTAATGATAGTATTGGCCTAAATAATTGTGCTGTTGCCAGAACTCGAACCTCAAACCATATTTCATCCATTTAACTATTTTCCCGGTTGTGTTAATCCGCCTCTTTACCATTCCGCCAAAATGGCTAGTGATAAATCCCCATAAAAATAAACTACCTAGGCGAAGTAATACTTTCCATTTAAAACTAGTTTTTTCGTGGCAGAATTCAATATACCTATGTATTGTTATTCTTTGATTAAAACTGTTACCGTTTTACTCATAACAGATAAAACGGGGTTGTAAGAAGGGGTAGTAGAAAACGTTATTATTAATCACGCCCATGTATAATTCTATATTAGCTAAATTTAAATACAGGATTAAGGACATAATTGGACTCTCCGGTGTTAATTATAATAATATCATTATGTTTTTTAATAATTGTGTTTAGGAAAGGAAAATAAATTTTATGCTGGGCGATACTACAGCACAAGATATTGATCAGAATTCATTTTCCTAAATGTGATTCGTCCCTCGGTATAAGACAGATTTGGAACAATGTAAATCCAATAAGAAAGGTGTGGTTAAGATTTATTATACGCAATACAAGAATGCTACTCTAAGGAATGAGTAGGAAGGAAGGAAGGAAAGGGTAGTTGACAGATTTTTAAGCCGCCTGACCCCCAGGGATAGGAAATTTGTCAACAATCTCGTTGACTTAAAGCGATGCGCTACGTCGTGTAATATTTTAAATTGAGCCGCTATCAATAACAACCTTAACGTACACCACCCGCTTGTTTTTATTTATGCAAGAAAAAAACATTGCAGAAAAGTGCCTTTTATTTTATTTTATGGATGTTCAGGCAAAAATATTTATTTTTTTTCGATCATTTTATAAATAACTTAATTTGCTACACTATACAATAAAATCATAACCAAAAATGCGTTCGTAAGTAGGAAATTTTTAACTGTATAGCAGTTTTCATAGACCTATACACTATTTTTTTCTGGGCTTATAAAAAGACTTATCTAAAAAATACTCGATTATTTCAAAGACCAAGATGTATTCTTCTCGCAGTATTTAATTAAAGCATCTGAAACATTTCTAGGCGACCAAATTTTCAAACCAAAAACACATGATTTTGCATTACTACGTATGGCATCGCCTTAATGTGGGTGTTTCAGGCTAGTAAGTAATGTTTTAATAATTAGGTATATTTGGGTTTAAAATATGATTTTTTTAATACCCACGAAATTGAATATCAAGCTTGAAAATTGTTTCTCTAGATATGTTTATCATTAAAATGGAAAGCACTTTTCTACAAAGAATCAAGAGTTTGTAAAATATTTCTGAAAATGATTTTTCAGCAAGTGAATTAAATTCTTTTGTAAGGTAGTTCATCACCATCCCCATAATAAATCAAAACGGTTTAAGCATCCCTCGACAGTAACATGCGATGATACTATCTCTCTCACGCACTTTAAAATGCGGCCGAGAGTTTTATGAAGTGTAATCTCTTATAAATTCCCACTCTATGTACAAATGTGCGAGCTTAAGTTTCGCTAGCATTTAAAGCATTTGTCGACATTCAAAGGGCTTAATGGATTTAAAATGAATGGTGATTCTCCGTCTGAAGCCAATAGTATCTACATACTTATTATAAAAATGCTCGGCGAACAAAACAATGAAGGTTTTATGCTATTATTTTTTTCGGAAGAGCTACGTAAGGAAAGCTCATCGTTTAACTTACAAAGAAAGTATGGCCTAGTTATTTTTTTTTACATGGGCAAATAATTTTGCTCTTGCTGTTTGAAGGGTTTTTAAGAATAAGAAATAGAGGAAATTATGGGAAGGAAAAATATATGAGGGGTGGATATGAATCTGGAGATCAGTGTCCAGGAGTGAAGGACGTGTGAATTCATCTGCATCACAAGGTGTTTACATTTTTATATCTTACCACAAATTTTGCATTCTGTGAAATTGGTGTTGTTATTACAATATTTGTTCTGAAATTAAGGAAACATACAAAAGCAAAAAAACATGCATTAAAATTCTGTTTACATAAAACACATCATAATTTGAGTCAGAACAATGACTTTTAATGAATAGTTTGTTTAGCTGTTTCGTCGAGGACTTTGGACTTTATCTTTCTGTATAATGACCCCCACCACTCCCCTAACGTCACGGAGAGGGTAGCAGAGTCCTTCTCTTGTTTGTCGTATTCTAATTGGACCCCAGACATGGACTTTCTGTACTCCACAGTGTACAACTGTACCTCCATCCATTCGACACCACAGTCTCCTAGATAAAGGGATTGTACTAAGACTTCATTTACTGTTAAATATTAGACTGATTTTTAAAGCAGTATTTACGACAGAATGATATTTTTTTAAATGAAACAAAATAAGTTTTACACGATGCTTCTTTACATACTGATCACCATATGGATACTATATCAGGAGGTCTAGCACGGATGATCGATGAAGCCCTAAGCCAATACGATAGAGACAAAATCCGTCAAATATGCTCAATAAGCGATATTTGTGGGCACAGCTGGATTATGATTCCAACAGTCGGTAGACAAAAGTCTCTGCTTTTAGCAAGGTGAAGAATAAGATGTCAATATGCACAAATTTTTGGATACTGTCGTTCGTTTCGCAAAATAACTCGCTTATTAATAGATATGAATGGAGGTTAACTAAGTGAGCTCTTAGAATTGAAAGAAACCATATTTACGATCCGTAGACTTCAATTCCATCTATTCAATCCATTAATTAATTCTTCTGAGACGCGATCAATTGATTCTATTCCTGCCTGGAGAAATAAAAAAGTTGTTAGTTATGACTAAAGACCTCATGAAATAATTAACTTGCTTTTAATTTAATTTATTTTTTTAAATTAAGAGAAAGTTAAAAAATACCGGGTTACGAATAACCTGACAATATTAAAAAATCTCCTACTGCCTCCTCAGTAAGCGGAAAATTTTGCTTGTGTTGTAATGGAAGACTCAGTCAGCCAAAGAATTGAACACACTACGTCTTGGTGGGACCCAAACGCGATGTCACCGACCGGTTTAATTTAATTTTTTTTTTTTTTTTTTTTAATTTAATGTTTTTAATTTTTAATTAATAAAGACAATATTGTAGATTGATTTGTGACTTGTTGAAAATATTATTATTTCTTCTCGAATGGAAAATATCTGTATGAAATTTTGAGCATGAAAATAATGATCGTGTTGAGTTAATATTTTTCAAATGGATCCAGGAGGTCCTCTTGCACAGTGAAATCGATAACTTTACAACATCGGATCTATAGGCATAACTACAGATGATTTTAAACCGAGTTCTCGAGACACGGTTGCGCTGTTGATAACCAGACCCATATTGATAATGCAATAAACTGTAAATCGATATTCGCTGGCAATACTGGATGTACATTTTATGAATTCCTAATCGTGAGACAGATACATGAAAATTAGATTAGATTTTTTTTTAATAACTTAACTAGAAAAACCTCAAATCATAATTTATAATCATAGAAGACAATATTATCGATTCTTAAAAGAAAATTTTAAGCCGAAAAATCATAAAAGATCATTGATTTTGATTAACTAAGAATCGATAGTATTATCTAAAATAATTAAAATGTAAAATTGATATTAAAATGTGAATATTTTGAATGAAGTTCTTCAAATGTTATTATAAATTACAAATAAAGTAATGTAGCTATACTAACAGCCTATTGGGCTTTTACATAATGACTTAAAATTTAATTGAAAATAACAGTAAAAGTATAACATAAATTTAAAAAATAAAGCATAAAATACTTTTGAAAGTTATTATCATTCTAACTACAGAAGCCTTTAATTTTATACAAGTGAAAAAAATTAAAAATATATTGTGAATATTAAAAAAATGCATAAATTATCTTTACTCATAATAAAACTAAAAAATGGAACTTATTATGATAACTGCTTATTTAAAAAAAATTAAAAAGTGCAAAACTAATTTGGCTTTGAATGACTCGAGATTTTAAACGAAAATTTCAGCGACTCTCTCTATATTCTTTCAATATATCTGTAAGTAACACGCACTGTACTCTGGTTCTTATAAAGAACCAGAGTAAACTAACTAACTAACTATCGAAAATGCCCTTTCCCCGCAGGGATAGGCAGAGAGGACACTGGAGGGGACCCACCCTTTCCCGACGGCTGTGTGAGGAAACTGATTGTTTAACCTCCTTAGCCGCACACGTCAGGACTCTAATTTTTTTTTGTAAAAAGAAGCTACATTTATTTTAAAACGATTCTAGACCCTCCAATGCCCCTGCATGCATGATTGTTAGTACGAAATAATGTATGCATACTTACAATAATAGTAACACAACATAAGAACACATATGAAATGTGTTCGCCTGGTGGTTTGGCATCTAAAATCAAATAATAAATAAGGAGCACAAATTTTATAAGTGGAAGTATGATTGAAACATAAAAATAAACAAGCCGCGTATCGAGGGCAGTTTACCCCACTATCACGGGGCGGTCCCGGCAAGAATGAGCGTGGCAAGCGGCCTGGCCACAACGATCCCAAGCACCCGCGTCCCTTAGCCAGTTTTCCGAGAGTACCCTCGAAGAAATGTAAATGGGGGGAGGGGGGGGGAGATACTCCCAAAGACCCTAGGGAATGAAGTGAGCCTCAGGTCACCGGAGGCAGGACGGAAGGGGACCGGGCTCGCGCAAACATTCCCCAGGCCCGCTCATGATGCCAGGGGAGGCACCCGTGGTTCGTGGGACAGCCGCCCCGGATTAATGTCACCTTACTGGATGCAGGAACAGGGTCTATCCGCCCCCGTGGTGGGGAAATGAACAATACAGTACGATAGAGTTCAGTTCGACAACCTATTCATAAACCAATTTGTTAGTAACAAATAAAAAGGCAAATAACAAACGTAGAAAATAAGTTGTGATCAACAACAAATTGACCGTTCATAATAGAAAGAAAAAAGAAGGGAAAAAAAAGATTAACATAGTATTAAAGAGCTAAAACACAAAAAGAAACAGTATTATCATTATCAATGCGTTCCTAATAAATAAGGCCCAAATTCAAAAGTAAAAGGAAGAAGAGGAGGCAGAGAGGACAGACCGCCAACAATTCGGACTTGGCCTACACTCCTTGCCTCATTCACATTAATATATAATCTCCTATTATTCTGACGCTTAACATGGCCTGACTCAAGTATCTGGTTCACTTGATCGTTCCATTTCGGGCATCCCTGACGTCTTCTGCCATTCAAATTTGCGTAATATATTTTCCTCACACTCCTTTCTTCGTTCATTTGCTCTACATGCCCAAACCATCAGAGCTTACCTTTCTTAATCTTACTCATTAAGCTTATATCAGACTTGCATTCTTTGAGTATCTCCAAATTTCTCACACGAACATACATGGTTTTATCACATATGCGCCTCACGGATCTCATTTCATCAGCACTCAAACAAATACGAGAGAACTTTTTTTGTTATAAAGAACCCGTGTAATGCATAATATTATTACTCCTTAAGAAAATAACATCCAGACAGCTTTTGGTAGTAAAATAAATATCAAAACACTAAAATTAAATCTTTCCATCGTTACTATAACTTCAACAAAAAAAAATTAATAGATTATTATAAATAATTACCATGATCTTGGCGCAGGTTTAATCTTAATATTCATTCATTAGTTCGCCCATTCAAATTTAACTAATAAGAGTAGATTGGTGATTACAAAAACACGAAAAAACCGAACACTTATTAAACCTTCAGGCCTCAGGTATATTTACCGTTAAATTTCTTTAAGACGCTGTCAGAAAGTCGGAGAGAATTTTTGCGTTTTCTGTTTCTCAATAAAATCCTAGTAAATGAAATATTTCTAAACGTATTCGAAAACTAAAAACTGTTTTTGAAATTTTATGAAATACCTACGCTTTTAAATTTTATTATTAAAAATTAACCTTTATTTTTGAGATCAAACATAATTTTTTTTTAAATTGTTCAACTTACGTTTTTTCATCTAAACACTCAACTACAATTACTGATAAATTCATATTTTATTTGATAAATATAATAAAAACATTACTGACATCTCACCTTTTTGACGTTCCGTACAAAAAAAAAATATAAAAAAATTCACTAATTACATACATTTTTCTCAAATTGCGGTCAAAACCTTTGGTTTCATGGAGGTGTATATTTAAATTATCTGTGGTTAACTTCCATATTTAAATATTCAGCTTGGGGTTTTTTTCTTACAACACCGTGAAGTTCATATTTCTAACTCTAACAGAAAAGGAGACACAACTATTTCTATAAGGCCATATGAGCTGTTCCGCAAAGCGTACAAAATCTCTGTAAGGGTTGATATCTGTTTGTTCCCGAAACCGAACAAATTAGCCAGAGGAGTTAAGAAGAAATATTTATTTTTCAAATCCAAAACACTAAAATAATTTAATTTTTAATGAAGGTTTTGGTAACCAGATTTAAGAAATTTGGAATCTGAATAAGCAAACCATTAAAAAGCATCTTAATTTCTGGACCAACAGAAGAAGCTGGGAACTGAGAAGGTTGGGATAAAAGGAATCTGCTGTTTTCGGTAAAAGAGAATGTTTTAATTATTTAATATTATTATTCAGGGATAAGGGCGGTTTTATGTTCAATCTCAGCTAAAGGATGCTAACTAAACTGCTTTAAAAAAGGTACGCCGGATAATTTTTGATGGATCGGTTAATTTTGTAATACAATTTAAGAGAATTTAAGGAAATATAAAACACACGATTTTCGGTGAAAGAGAAGAAAAAGTAACGCTGAAAAAACTTTAGAAATATGTTAATATAAATATGTATCTTACTGCAGACTACGGTGGAGTTCTGATTCCAATCCTGATGTCTGGAAGTCAAACATTGAACTGGTAGTAGGTGCAAAGTTTAAAAAATACTGGATGATGTAAAAATGGTGTAGTGGTAAATTCCACTCCCAAGATTTGTACTTCAAGCATTCATTCATTGCCGAAAGCAAAAGTTAAATTCAAATAGATGAATTAATAAAACGAAATTAGGTTTGATGGACTGATTGTGGATAATGTGGATGAGTTACACAAGAGAGACACAAACAACCACTGTGTCAATATATATTGTTGTTTATTGTTATTTTTTGGCACAGGGAAATAACCATCATGGGAAATCGAAACATCCCTTAAAATGAATAATTACAACTTTGCTTCAAAACGATAATGTTTTAGTTCAAAATCAATGCCAAACTGTCACACAGTTTCAAATTAAAATAGTGATTAATCATAGCATAAACAGGTAATAACTGGATTATAATATTATCGTGGGAAATAGCCAAATTGATAAGGCACATGTGTGGGAAAAGCGTGTAAAATCCTCTAACCTGTTTGAAATCTGCGGATCTAGAAAATGACGCTAGGCCGGTGAATATGTTTCATACCACTACAAGTATCAAAATGTAGGATGTACCAATTCTCATGAAATGAAAGAGCACACTACGGAAGACAAAAATTAATATTGAATGAAAGTTGAAGTTAACCCTTCCAAAACTTACTCTAGACGAAGGATTATATGCATTATAGACTCTATTTAATTATTCATATAAACCACTCAGGGTGAATAAAACTGGTTGAAATTTTGTAAGTCAATTTATTCACGTAAATATCACAGCAACCTGACGATCAGATTAATATTGAATATCAAATACAAATTTTTATTATTACAGGGCGCCACATCATTTAGACATAATGGTAAAGTAAAGAATATAATCAGTAATGTTAAAACCAAGTTTGAAATAACTATAATTGTGAATGTCCAGTACGTACTCTGATCGTGTCGTCATCTTCGTTCAGTCCCCAGTGAATTCGTCGTACAATATATCTGCGTATGTGACAGTTGTACAGCCATCAGCCATGCTGACATCTATCGTTACCTTGTGCGATGGATATTTCGTAGCGGGAACTGGGGTCAATGTTCCAATTGGCTACAAAAGGAACTCTCAGACAGTTTGAACTTATATAATGGATGGTTAGAGAAAGGAGTGTTAGAGGAAATTATTTTTAACGTACAGGCGAACAAAACGACGACGGTGACGTCCCAAGAAGACATGGCACGATCAAGTGAATAAAATACATAGTGCGTGGTGGATAAAATGAGATATGAGTGTATAGATAATAAAATACCATACAATAGAAAGAAATTAAGACATGGTACGAATGAATTATTAAATACTTCAATCAATTTAGGTGCGGGTTCTGGTACTGCCGCCCGGGAACCATTTATTTGATAACCAACACATATGCCATAAGTCTCCACAAGTGTTTCGCTACGTTTGGTGATTTAACTGGGGTGCCCGGTTTTATCGGGTGTGATGTGTTCAGAATGTGCCTGTCCACAATCTGCGAGGAGTGCCAGATCGGGAGAGGCTAATTTGGGGCGACCTTTTGACTTCTCCAACTGATCTCTCGACCCTTCGCCTTGCGCTGCAGCGTGAAAGATATATTTATATGTCCGCCACTCTTAGACAAACTGATACCTAGATTCCTACCCACCCCTAATACATTTTTCATTCCCAGAACTTACTAAGAGAATTATGATTGAATGTGAATGAAGCAAGGAAAGTGTCTAAAGACAGTCTGGTTAGTTAATTGAGATCATAATATAACAATTATTTTATCGTAGTAAACAAAACCTACATTATTATTATCAAAGATATAATTTTATAATTATTTTCCCCTCAAAGCAAACATCCGTGGTGTGACTTTATAAATGAAACTAAACCCATTAATTTTGTTTAACTCCACTATCTATTAACGTTTCAGATGTCGACCGGGTTTCGCTTTGAGTTTCATCAGGGTGTAGTTTAACTTTAATTGTAATAATAAACGTGGCATAAAGTTAATATCACGCCGTGATAAAGATTGAGTCAAAGCAAATCCCGATTTACAACAAAAATAATTAGAATTTGCGGTGTCGAACAAATTCTTATTGATATGAATTATAATTATCATTTGTTTCCGTGGGATTAAGTGGCAACAAATAAAAGTAAGGATGTGTTTGTTATCTAAAAATATTTAAGAATACTAAAAATGTATTACCACAAAAAAGACATAATAAAAAAGAAATAAATTAGCATCCTACTATACAATCTGTCTGGCAAAAGGCTTGCATAGGTAAAATGAAGGTGTGATACCAGTTTGTTCTTCATGCGAAGTAGTAGATTCCGGTTCTTTACAGCAACTCCCAGTTTATAATTAATAAAAAAAAATAATCTTGTAGTCCAATGCAAAACAGCCTCACGTTGCTGGTCTCCAAAAGGGTCCCTCTTAACCAATGAGTATCGGCAGATACCATCCGATTCCATCAATCCAATGCTCACAAAAATTGGCGAATGTGTTCGTCGTACCTCAGCCAAGAGGAATGCCCGCTGCTCTGGGCTGGTGTTCAAAGAATGGCGACTACTTCCAATGCAATTCACAGATCCTTGCTCTCTCAGGTTTGGCAAGTCTCCAAGTCAGAATTCCAGGGCTGTCAATTTGACCAATAGCAAAATGACAATGTGTAGGTACTTAATGGTCCCACACACCAAGACCATAGATGAGATGTAAGTAAAGTGATGCACACAAACCTTGTTACAAATCTTATATGTAACACATTCTATAAGCTTTTGATACCAATTACGCATCCATGTGCATTTCTTTGAAATCGGATGACATTACAGCAGTTGATGGACAAATCTACAAACCTCTCTGAATCGCGATTGGATACGGCTGACATTTATTTTGTGTGAAATCATCCGAATTCAATGAAAGTTGATAGAATAATTTGTCAATGCCAATGAGCCGATCTGCCGAGTTTCAGGTCGATCGGATTTCAAAAAGTGGGTTAATTTCCACTTCCAAGATTAGCATTCGTTCATTTACAGAAAACAAAAGTAGAATTCAAGTAGATGGATTTCAAAATATACGTGAAAGCGAATCTGCTTTTAAAAATATACTCTCTAACGTCTAATCCTACACGGGTCTATATTTTACTGATCAGTATACTGATAGCGGCCGTCAGTATTTGTGTACCATTAAACGATATCAGTATGTTGTCAGTAATGTTGTTAAAACTAAGCATAATACGCTTTTAATGTAATGGATCCAAAAAAGCCCGTGTTGCTATCATGTTGATGCTTGGTACCTACAAAGAAACGAGTGAAGCGTAAACAATAGGTTAAGGAAGGCTTCTAAAAATGGATTAAATTTTGCTGACTGATCCACACGGATATACATGGTTACTCCATATATTTTGAAATAAAATGCAGCCATGAGGGCTTCGATCACATCAAGAGAAAAATGGCTTCGTTTATATGCAACCAGCAGAATATTTGCGGATTCAAAGTTTTCGGCATTTTCGGGTATTAGAAAAATCTTCAAAATTTTTTTTTATTTTTTTTATAGTGAATACCTCACAAGAGTCCCAACTGCTCCCGTCTGGAGCCAGTGAGACTATGGCATCCCCGATTGGGGGATGTTGTGAGGCTGAAGGTAAGTGGGGAAGGGAAAGAGGAAGGTGGGGAAGTACCTGGCTATTCAGATCTAAAGAAATTTAACACGGCTAAAGACATTTGGAGCAACGTTTCAATTCTGAATGGTGGTCTTACACCAGGGCGATACTGGTAGTATCTTCCACTTTGGAACGTGCCGCAAATATACTATATATTATTTTAATTAATTAATTGTGAAATAACACAAATTAATCAAATAAAATTTATTTGCGCACGCCGGGTTTGAACCCGCGACCTTCGGAATGGCAGTCCAATGCGTTACCACTGGACTATGCCGGCCGTCAAAATATTAATATTAACTATAATATTAACTATAACCATATTAACTATTGGTTAGATTTCGTTGAATGATTGGTGGTATCCATTGATTTGATACATTTTTTCAAATCTTTCTTTTTTATCTGCAATATAGTTCCGTAAAAAAATGATTTTTTTTTCATGAAGAGAACTGATTATGATTATCGGTGAAAATGCAAATTTAATTTCATAAATTCTACAGTCGTCTGACATTTTGGGAGAGCGCAATATTTTTTTGTCTTTGGCTTTATAATAATTGTATGCTTTAAATGTTGGACATTTTATGGAAAACGTTATCAAAAATGTTGTTATGCTAACGTAGGACAAAAAAGTAAATTTTGTCAGACTTCTGGATAGTATTTTCGGTGTCTTTTTTCATGCTGTCACTGAAATTTAACTAATTGACAAATTTAGCAAAATGCTCTCAAGGGCAGTAACGAACCTCTACTGTCGATCAAATTTTAGCTTTTGCATACCCAATTTCTACTGATTTAAAACAAAGTTTCCTATTAATTTTTATGTTTTCAAGTTCCAAAAAATATATGTTATTTTTTAAGATAATATCTATACATTTCTTATGCTGAAACGTTAATTACATGTCATTCCATCGATAGAAAGAAAATCGCAAATTGAGCTTCGAAAATTATTAAAAACACCTTTTTCTGTTATTTATTATGGTATACGCATGAAAAAATTCACAGTGTATCTTTAAATGCAACTAAAGCATTTGTCGAGAGATTTTTGCTCTATTTCAAACGAGTCGTGTTGAATATTTTCACCACTTTCGCTTAAATTATAATCGTTTTTTGTATGTTAGCGCGCTCCCTCTAACATGCGTATTTACATATCTCCATTTCAAACCATCTTTGAACGCTTACTACGGAGTTTTTAATAAAAATCTAGTTTAATTATTTAGAGTATTATTCAGAGTACCCTGGACAAATCAAATAAATGTATAGGAATTTTTATTGACTTAAAGAAAGCATTTGACAGCATTTCCCATGAAAAACTTATATTAAAATTAAAAGAAAATGGCATTGACCACTTAGCCCTTAAATGGATAGAAAGCTACTTAACAGAGAGACCTCAAATTGTAAAATTAAACCAAACTTTTAGTACACCACTAACAAGTACATTTGGCATTCCTCAAGGCACGGTCCTCGGACCATTACTATTTTTAATGTATGTAAATGACATTTTCCAACAGAAAATCAAAGGTGAATTAATCTCTTATGCTGATGATACTGTTTTATTAATAAAAGGTCAAACATGGGAACTAGTTAACAAACTTGCAAATGAATGTATTAATATCTTAAAATCATGGTTTGATAATAACCTACTCACACTTAATGCTAAAAAAACAACATATGTATTATTTTCACTACAAAAAATACCTAAACACGAAGTAAATATCATAATCCATGATGAAAATTGTGACAATATCAACTGTGAACTACTTAATCCTACGTGTACTGTAATCAACTCTTCTTCTGAAATCAAATATCTTGGTGTGATCATCGATGAAAATCTGAAATGGAAAAGCCATATTAGGGAGTTAGTAAAGAGAATAAGGAAATGTATATATATATTTGTTAGGTTAAGAAATATTTTAAATGTGAAAATACTAAAAAATGTATATTATGCTCTTGTCCACTCCCTGCTTATTTACGGAATCATAGGTTGGGGAGGATCTTATAAAAACAACCTAAACTCAGTAAAAGTCTCGCAAAAAATTATTATTAAAGTAATACTTAAAAAAAACTCTACTTTCCCAACAAAATTGCTTTTTAAATTGTTTCCAGTACCAAATATTGATGATATATTTAAGCAAACTTCCATTATAAAAATGTGTAAAGAAAAAAATAACACAGAATATCAAGAATTTTATAAACTCATGAGAAATGGAAATCAATTTATTACGCCAATCTTTAAAACAACTCAAATGCAAAACCATTATATTTACCAAGCCATAAAAAACTACAATAATCTCCCTTCCGAATTGCGCTGTATTACGAACCAACAAGAACAAATAAATAAAATCAAACTTTTTTTCCAAAAAAACTTATATTAAACAAAAATAAAAATATATATATAATAATATATATTATTATAATATATATTATTATATTATTATTATTATATCTCATTATGAATTATGAATCTAAGTAAGAATCGTGGCTCCCTTATCAGGCACAAGAGCTCCTCTTTTCTGATAAGGTATACATGACCATATATGAACCTTAATATTATATTTTGCAAAATATGTATGTAAATGTAACCCATATGATGTATATTAAAATAATAAAAAAAAAAAATAAAAAAAATTTACGATCTAATTGAAATAGTTTCCTAGAATAAATACATGTTCCTGTCGATTTCAAAGCGACTATTTCGTAGACTTCAAATCAATTTCGAGTTTCACCCAATTTCACTCAAGTCAGCCTTACTATGTGATTGTGATTTATATCAATACACATTATACGCATATTATATTAAGGCTCCGTAGTAAGCGTTCAAAAAAAAAAGGAAAATGTAAGAAAGAACACGATAATATAAAAAATAAATAATTTAAATAATTACAAAAAATATCTTTAATCCATCCTACCTACTTTATAAAGAATGTAATGTTATGTCTATATTCAGCTTTATATCACTCAAATACTTTGTCGATATCAGTTTATCAATAAAAAAAACTAAAACTAAAACTTCTTTTGGTCAAAGAAACTATTTATATCAGGCACCACTTATGTTCAATATTCTTCCAAATCATATTAAGTCTTCGAATTCCTTTGTTAAATTTAAAAAGTTAACTGAGATGTTTGCATTGACAGACGATTATCTCAATATTTGTTCACCCTTGTCCTTTTTTAAATAATTGAAGAAGCAGTAGACTTAAAATTGGTTAGTTAATATTTGAAAATTAAAATTAAAAATAGTGGACAGGATAGACAAATAGACATCTCTGGTCAGTTATTGTATAGATTTTGCTCTACAGATAAGTGACGATGAAATTCAGTCATCTGTGCATTAAACAGATGGATTCATCTGAATTATGTTGTTTGACAAAAGAGGACACCACTTTTCCTGTTTGGTTGATTTACGACTATAAGATTTAAATATTTTTGTCACAAGAAAAGTGACAGTTTTTGAATTACAATGCGTTAATTCAAATTTCATTCTAAATTCTACTCTCTTGAGAGTTTGTCGTGACAGATAATTATTTCATGGTGCAAATGCAAGTTTTATTGTTCTGATTGCCGTCCGCTGCCGAATTTGGAGATTAAGGAATTGCTGCCAATCTCAACGCGAGTGATATATTCGGTGAGTTCTCTGTTTTATGTATTTGGTGGCTGGATGATAATTTGTTACGCTGCCTGCAGAGTAAATTTTGTAATCAACCTTTTTTTTCATTGGGAATTAATTATTCCTTGATGGTCTGTGTGGCTTACAATCCAGACCATCACCAATAATAATATTTTAAAATTTGCTAAAAAGTGAATGTCATCCTAGCTTTTTTTGTTGTTTGTATTTGGGGTGTTATGCCGTGTTGCGCTAACTCCTTCTTTAGCCGACGTTTTGGACAGCGTTGCAGTGTCCATCATCAGGGCAGATCCGGTAGATCCGAAGATACACATCTTCGATGATACACATCTTCGGATCTACCGGATCTGCCCTGATGATGGACACTGCAACGCTGTCCGAAACGTCGGCTAAAGAAGGAGTTAGCGCAACACGGCATAACACCCCAAAAACAAACAACAAAAATGCTTTTGGCCGTGAGAATCTAAAAACTTACCTGTCATCCTAGCTGTCTTTATTATCTACTTATTTGTTCCTGGGAATAATGATTAATAAGCAGTTATATTTCAAATATTGTTACAATATTCTGTCAAATTACCCGTTTGGTAACTCATCAAGTAGATTTTCTTTCTTTATTTTTGAAATATTTTATGTAGTATTACTTTATGTTTGTGATTACTCTATATTTGCTTCACTCAAATGTAAATTGTTAACCTCAATACAGACTTAGTCCTAGTGAGGTTAATTTTTATGAGAAATTCTGAAGGTGAACAGTTTTAATAGAACCTAGTTGTATGGTCCTGTTCCAAGTTACATATGTTGCATCTGGCACAGGACCCTCGAACTATACATCCCTAAACCTACCCCACTACAGGGTGGGTAGGCACTGGGTACTACAGGAGGGTACGAAGAGGAAAATTGAATTTGAGCAGGTCACGTTTTGGATTAGGATTCCGTGATATAAATTGAAGTACATGGCCGGGATTGAAGTGTGTTCCGAAAGTAAATGATTGAAAAGTTACATTTCATTTTAAGAATAACGTATTTTAAACTTAGAATAATTAAAAGAGAAGATAGGTTACGAGACAACGCGCGTGGTTCCACCGAACTAGGTCCAATGAACATAATTGAGATTTACTGCGTTTAATATAGTACATAAGTTCGTTCATCAGACAAGCTGTGTTGAGCTGCCACAAGTACCTACATCGCTCAGGCTTCTTTTTTTGTGAAAAATTGACTTCCTGTACTTTTTTAAATTCATAGAACTTCCTCCCCCTCCTTCCATAAAAAGACCCTCCACACAGCATCCCCCAAGATAACATAGGCCCTCAGGGGGATTATTTTTCTTAGAGCCTCCTGTATGGAGTTAATTAAAAAAATGTAAACTGCTGAAGAGATAATCGATAGAAGTGATTTGTAGTAGTATTCGTATACAAGAATGATTCTCAATTTTTCCGAATTTTTGATAAAAATAAACAATGATTCGTATTTGGAGAATCAAGAAAAGAAGAAGCGGATAGATTTTCCTATAGAAATTAGTTAACTTTTCTTACTTGGGGGAACGTACTGAATTGCTCCACAAAAGTGCTAAGGGAAAATACTAAATCCGAATGCAAAACCCCTCAAAATATAATGTCCAATGTAATTCGAAACCATGATTTAAAAAAATATAATTAAATGCATGCTAGCACCACAGTTGAAACCATGCTTCTTAATCAACAGATTTTAAAAATCTTCAATCTGCAATCATTATTTGTTCAGTTTGTAAAAGCGACGCAAAATCTATATCCTATTCGGATCTTTAGAGCACAGGCGTCCTTGTTTATTATCCATTTATCCCTTCGGAACCGGTGTATAGTGGGGCAATATGCGAAACGCGAGCCCAACATTTGTACTCGTTTGACATTTGTAACATTAGAACTCGTTCTTGAGTTCAAAAACTCGGCAGTGGAACGATTTGCCGATCTACTTGTTTCCTCTCTCCTACAACATTTCATCCTCTCCTCAATAATATCATCCATTAAGATGGCACATATCCTGAGTCATTTAGGTTAGTGTCTTCCTGAAACGCAAAATCCTCAAAGTGCGTGCTGAGACTGATTCTTCGTTCCTAGCGTCACGCCATGTTCCGTGGCCTATCTTCAATGTTCCATCTGCGGCTGCTGAAACAAAGATATTAAACAGCAGAGTTGGTTATTTTTTTTTGCTATATTTTCAATTTATTATTGATTTTGATCATAATCAATAATAATTAATTGGTCTTGAAAATTACATGTCTGGTGTCTTACGGCACAATAAATGGTTATTTTTTAAAATATAAATGCCGCACAAAAGTCTCTACTGCGCCCTTCTGTCCGGAGCCAGTGTGATAAAGGCATACCTAATAATTTGTGTAGGTTGTAAGAATGATGGGAAAAAGGATGGTTAGAAAGGAGGTACCTGGCTATTCAGATGTGATTATCAAATATGTTTACTTTTATAAAAAGTAAAAATATAATAATAAATAACACAGTCATTCATTTCTTGGAATTCTGAAAAACACAGTCCTTGGTGTTAATTAGCAAATTAACTATTTTCCGAACCGACGGAATAAATTTGATTAAATCCGTCATTTTACTTCAATTTGATGTGTTATATTTTATATAAAATAATCCAGTAATAAAATATACAAAATTATGTGATTTACTTTAATTAATTAAATTAATCTTCATATCTATGCACCGTATACTGAAATGCACATGATTTCAATTACGAATTCAAATATGGACTCCAGTTAAAAAGGGTTTCAGGGTTGGCTCATCACCTGCAGTACATCGTGTAATACTTAATATAATTTGTCAAAAAATATGTGTTGCGTTTGTAAACAGGCAGTTCCACGTGAAGCAGACGTATATTGAAGAGAGTGGCTCGGTGGGAGCGTGAGTAGCCACTTGACACACACAACCGACGATGGGCTTCCACGATACCACCCACAAACACCCCCCACCGCAAACACAGCCACCCCGGAGCATCCCACGCATACACCCTCTGCACCGAAGCCACTGATTCCTAGGAAAATCCAACCTACCCTCCACTTTCTGCATCCTACCTTCCCTACCTACTCACTCATAGGTGTCCCTAAATTTTCTGGACATCCCATAATAGTCTTGTAATTTTCGTATTTTATTCTTATTTTTTTAGATTAGTAAACATTTCTTATTTACGAATTATCTGACTGAATTTTAATTTATCTTATTAACAGAATGTGTAACTTGAGCAATTGTATAGCTAGATAGAGGATTGAACTGGAAATATATGTAGAATCATACGTGGGTGTTTATGGATATTTGTGTACATTTTGTTACGTACTTACCTTTATGTGGAAATTGTAGTTATTTGACGATATCATGTGGAAATTATTTTTGTCCATCTTTTTTGTTTTTATTTATTTTTATTCATTTATATAACGCCCAGAGGGCTTTTACATGGTTGGTAGTATAATTTTAATTTGACAAATACTTTGAAACATAAAAAATAAGAATAAAATTACATTTGATAAAAGCTATGCAACAAGTCATACAAACACAAGAAACAAAAATAGAAAATTACAGCTATTTGTTGGTTTACATGATGTGTTTAGGAGTATTGTTGAAATAAATGTTTTAAATGATCCACAAAACTTGCCAAGTTGGTATTGAATATGTCAACATCTCCCAAGTAATGATTTCCCATGGTGTGAAGTCGTTGTATCGGAGAGTGGGCATTATTCTTGACATTATTTTGTCCATTTAGACAATATCTGTCCAATTAGACAACTTTTTTGCCTGTGAAACGATACCTTCGGTTTATGCAAGTAATGAAACAAAATATACGATTTACGAATTTGAATTGAAATCGCACAACCCTATATAACAATCTGCTACAACGTAGCCTTTATATTCCCAGTTACACACCCCCTACCACCCTCTACGCTGATCCTCTACACTGGGGCCTCTAGATCTCCACTTACACCCCCCACTGTCCTCTACGGCGATTCTCTACGACCGGACCTCCCCGGTGATTGCGGAGGTGTCTACGCCGAAAGGGTCTACGTCGAGGGACGTCTGGAACATACGTGGACGCCGTAACCATTTCAATGGAAAGAGTATTAATAAAAGTTAGCAGTGGATTGAGTTAAAAGACACGTCGGTGAACAACAATGAGACTGCTTTGTTGATCGGAAAATATGTAGTTTTTACTCGCAATAATACTAGAAGTAGACAGAGTGAGAGTAGAGATAAAAATCGTCAGCATATGTTTTTAGTCTTGGGTATTGTTATTATTTTTTTTATTTTATCTTGGAAAACCATTTTTTAATGCAGAGTGAAATATGTATAATTATTACACCATAAAATCTTTTTACTAATATATCAAAATTTAGTGAATATAAAAAAGAACAGAGTTACGCTAGCTTGTAGTGATGGAAAGGTGGGATGGAGGGGTGGGAGAGAATGAATCTGGTATGTGGTGAGTAATATGTATTGTGTGAATGTTATTTATTTATTTTAGGTTTGAAAATGTGAGGTGCTGTGTTAAATAAGCCGAATTCACTGTATGAAGTGTTAAACATGTATGAAGCGCGGCGGATGAATATTATTTGTTTTTTTTTTTAAATGGAAAGGCAAGTATTAAATTATATTATAACTTATTAGCTAGTCGAATAGGACATTCGATTAAATATATATGGCAAAATGTGAAAACATACGTGTTTAATTTTATTTTCAACAAATGTCACTTTAATTTTACCATAGCAACCAATTTATTTATTTGTCAATTTAGTAGATATGTTAACATTAAATTTATTTTCTGTTAGCATTTTTTTCTTCAAATTTTCTAACTTTGCAATAAACAGCTTGTACGTCCTTGTGTTTAATATTATTGGAGGAATTTTTCACATATTTAACAATAAAAGCCCTCTGGGCGTTTAATAAAAAAATTAAAAAAAACAATATGTGAAACTTTATGTTTTACGTTATTGATAATCAACGAGATAGGTTTCACCGTACCAAGAACGTCTTCGAAATTATATATGAAAAAGTTTTTTTTCACATATTTTTATTGTAGGTTATTTTTTCAAACACTGGAAAATTTAGAAATTTAATCATTGATTTCAGTCGCTATTTCATTCTTGTGTGATTTAATCTACATATAAATTCACATCTTTTTAATGATTCACTTACCTGACCGATAAATGTTTAATTTCTTTTTTCGTATTTTTTAAGACATCACAAGTTGTTAACATAAATATTTTTATAAAATAATAATGTTTCAATATCAGTAATTTCGAAACAAATACGAGAAAAAACGTACTGAAAGCGTTAAGATTTTTGCGCAATATTTGCTGATTGTTTAAAAGTTAATGAACACATACTTAATTTAATTCTTATAAAATAAAATAAAATTAAAGTACATGTGCAAGATGAATTGCACAATGTCCAATTAGCGATGCTAAAGCGTTGAAGACGCCCTAAATCAGCAGGCGCCAGAAAGCCGAAGTCGCCCGTCGGTGCAGCGCCGTTCCTCGTGGCAGCTCGCACCTACATTCTACAACCTATCACAGCCAGCGGAGGCACTAATGAAGGCAAAGTACATTGAACCCAGGACTGGTGGCGCATTTAAATCTTTAGTCATTTCTTGATTTAATGTTAGGACGTTTTGCAACTACATGCACACATAGATGCAACAAGTGGATATACATAATAAATATCCTCTATTGAAGTATCAATTGGTGCTAGCACTTTAGCATTGCATAATGAGGTTTTTTGTTTTTTCTTCATTGTTGTTGTCAACTTTGTATTAATGTTTATTCTTTTGTTTTGCAATCTTATAATTTCTCTTTTCTTCTATCATTCTATGAATGTCTTCAATTCCTTAGTTTGTTTATTTTTTTGGAACGTTTCTTTATTTTTCCTTATTACAGACACAACACTACTTGACCGCTTTCGCTAAAAACTTCAAAGTTTGTTTTTATTAGCACCAGAAGTGTTTAGAGATTGGTTTGATGGCAGAAGAAGTCAGGGACGCCCGAGGAAGACTTAACGCTCTGTCTCTGCACTGGAATGCGATACGTATTCAAATTAAAGTCGATATAATGTCATTTTGTACAGTAACAATATGGTATACAGTAGTGAATGGTGAATGCCAGGTACGCTCGAGGAAGACGTGACGCAATCAAGTGGCAACATAAGTTTTAACAATTTATCCTGTTTTGAGGTACAATTGAAATCAAAACCTCAAAACTTTATTCCAGTCCATTCATAACCCCAAGCAACGCCGGACACTCGTCAGCTAGTTCTAAATAAATAACTGCTGGGTTACAAATAATCTGTGTGTATATTTTATTAAATATTTCTCTTACTTCCTTCCAGATTAAAATTATAAGCCGAATAATATCTATGTTGTTTATGCAACAACGGACGCCTTAGTTAACAAAGAAATAAATCCGTTATGCCGTGGTACAAATCCGATACTTTTAATCAACCGCCAAGCGGTTAAATTTAATTTAATATTTTTAAATACACCTGTTAGAATTTTGATTTGTTTTCATTATTGAATAAATAAATAAATATATGAATATTAATGAAATACAATCTTGGAAGTCTTGGAAAATATTTTGTTTCCATTTTGCCTGATCATCATATAAACATATCTACATTGTACAGGGTTACCCAATAAGAGGTGTTATTTTGATATTCAATCGTAAAAGATCAATGGTTTCGTTGCTTGTGTGGCACGTAGCGCAGTTTTGTTGAAATTAAACATTGTTCAGATTAATAACATCCAATTTCGGCCATAAAAATCATTATTCATCTCTCAGTAGTGATTCATTTACCGTAACTGTTTCTCATTTTTGAAAAAGAAAAGTCCAATGACTCCGCCAGACTATAAACCACACCAAACAGTCACACGTTGAGGATAAAGAGGCTTTTCAACAATAATTCTTGGGTTTTCGAGCCCCAGATGCGACAATTTTGCTTGTTGACGAAGCCACCGAGGTGGAAATGGGCCTCATAACTTAAGATGATTTGCATTTGATTCACTCAAGTGAATTTTAATAATTTCAATGAATTGTTGAAGCGTTTATCATTCCATTAATGGCGTAGTTTCTACTTGTCAAATGTCAAAAAATGACCGCTTCAAAAGTAACATCTACCGAAATAGCGAGCTATTCAAAATAAAACCCTGTATAATCGTTTTGCAATCCTTTTTTGTAAAAAAAAGTTTAATGCTGTATTAATAGGTACTAGTACTGTAAACTAACAAATAAATACATTTTTTAAATACATTAAATTCAAAACAAATTTGAGTTCATTGAACATGAATAATTTCGGGTGGAAATAATTCACGCTAACGCACAGACGTAAACAAACAATACACAGACAACTGAAATCAATAAATTTGATTTCTAGTCAAAGTAAATAGTTAGCATTAGTCATTTTCCTGACTTTAATAGTAGTGCTATTTATCACAATATATTGATAATGTTTGCGTGTTTTCACGACAATAACTTCAGGTACTTACAAATCATCTTATAATTTTGATGAGACAGATTTTGAACCATCCTTAAAATATACAAAGTTTGTAGGATGAATCGATAGCCCAAATGAAGCGAATTATTTATATTTTGAATTATTTCCGTTACATTATTGGATACAAATTCATAATAAATAAGGTCCCTTTTCCACTCTATTTCGCTTGAAGTTCCGACTCATTGGTTTTGAATCAATCATTTCAATATCTAAAACTAGAATAGATAAGTTGTTAACTAAAATCTACACCCGGCTTTGAGTCATCCCTTATGACAACTGTCATTTACTTTGTCGTGGAACGGTCCTTCCAAATCAAACAAACAAAGCAGTATTTCACGGGCTCACCGGAAAAATAACGTCTTTTATAATTATTTTTTGCGCAGATTTGTGAAAAATCACCGGATATTATAAATAATAATAATAATAATTGGATGACTTGTATAGCGCCGTTTTTGTGCAAAATCACCTCAAGGGCGCTGTACAAACTCATAATACATTTCTACATTGATCTATGTTATTACTTAACTATTTATGGAGATAATATACAGTACAATACTTATCTGGTGGGTCACTTGAGATTACCACTTAATTAACATTATCTAATTGTTTATTAGCGAAATTTAGATACAGGATTTAGGACATGATTGGAAAATTGAATATAACTGGACTTTCTCTTAGGAATGGTATATTTAATTTAAGGGTACGACAGCAAGATAAAAAGGTAAGTTTTTAGTTTAGACCTGAATTCTGTTGGACTTGTTATGGATCTTAGTTCCGGAGGGAGTTTATTCCAAGCCTTCGGCCCAGATACTCCGAAAGCGCGATCACTAAACTTAGTATTTGGCTTGCGCATAGGTTCTATCAGTCTGCCTACAGCTGATGATGTTGCTGATCTAAGAGTTGACTGCCTCAGACCAGTGTTTTCCGGGACGCATAGTTCAGAGATGTAGGGTGGGGCCATTTCATTAATGGATTTAAACACCATCCAGCACAGTTTTTACTGGATTCTTTCAGGGCACTTGAGCCAGTGAAGGTAACGAAGGTGTTCTGAAATGTGCGAATATTTTGAAACCCCGGTCATGAGCCTTGCTTCTGCATTGAACATTGTTTGAAGTTTGTCAATTTGATATTTTGGAAGGCTAGCATAAATGCCGTTGCAGTAATCGAGATGTGAGACGTGAGTAGTTTTGATGCTTCTGTAGGAAGATTTCTTCGGACAGACTTGAGTTGTCTTAGGTGAAAAAAACCTGTGCTTACAGTACTATTTATTTGACTTTTAAACGAAAAGTCTGAATCTAAATAATAAGTTTAACTTCTTAGTTAAATACCAGAACTTTTTTCTTATAGTTTGTTGTAATAGTTATTTTTTACATTAGCTCCACATAGGAGGCACTGAAAAAAATAATTCCCCTCAGGATCTATGTCATTTTTGGGGATGCTGTGAGGGAGACATTTTTAGAAAAGGGAGGGGAGGAAGTTCTGGGAAGGAAAAAAGGATGAGGATAGTAATCTGGGGGTCGGTGTGTCCAGGAGTGACGGAAGTATGAATCCATCCCTTCCACTGCGGTGCAAAGTAATGGGTCGATGGAGTCCAGCTGGAGAGTTCAAAGATTTTCATCTAACTGGCCTCTCCCAATCAAGTCTGCTACGCAGTTGGTGATTAGGCGCATCCGCCGCCAAGACCTAGACAAACCCCAACTCGTGAATCCGGGCACCCATGCTAAGTCACTAAACGTAGCCAACTTCTCGGGATGATCTACAGCAGAGATGCTGATTATGACTTGTAAGACCATTCTCATTAAGTTGTCTGCGTTTTTACTATATTCTTACCTATACAATGATGAAAATGGTTATCACAAATTTGGTGCAGAATTATCGCCAAAAGATATTGCATTCAATGATCATCACATAAATATTGTAATGAAATTCGGAACACCTCAATCATAATTTTATCGTACTCAACAGAAAAAAATTAACCAGTATAAAACACCAGTATTGCACATAAGCAATATAACGCATTACCTAGTAATTTAACACTTCTGGCAACTAACAAAAAAACATTAGCAAAAGCTCTTAAAAGCTATTTCCTCAGCAGTTTTATCAATGACTAACACAATCTTTCTCTGGAACTCCATAATAACAGCTGCGTTTATTTATTTTAATGTATTTATGTTGTCTTGTCCTTAATCTAATGCTGTCTTTCCCAAAATGAGTTTTGTAAACTCACTGGGAAAATACGTTATAACTTTGTTATCATTTTGAAATGTATTATCTTGTAATAAAAAAAATTAAAAAACTTCTTAAAATTTTGTTTGCCTGAGGATTGAATCTCGAACTAACTATGCCAATTCCCGATTGGGTTTCTTCGACATTAATTCTGTATATTTACTGCTGATAAGTCATCCAATTACATTTCCTCGTGTGTATTTGCGATTGCCACCAAAAGTTGATAGAATGCATTGTCATCGACAACGAGTCTATCGTTTCAGCTCAATCGAATATCCGGAAGTGAGTGAGCAACTGTTTAATCTACAAAACATGATAAAGGGTAGTATATTTTGTTATTTAATTATCTGGATCACTGTACCGTTTTGCTCATCTCTAACTGCTTATGTCAGATAAGTTCTTCTTATTTCAGATCGATTTACTATCCGACTTCCGTCAATAAGCATTCCACAGTTCGCTTTGGGATCCATTTGAGGAATCCAGAAATCTCTGGAAATTCCACGGCCGCCACTGCAGCTGATGAGATTTCCCAGATCCAAACTCTCCGAGGATAACAGAGTCGCGGAGGATGTGTTCATTTGGTACAAAAACCGTTTTTAGCGAACTTTAATTTACTGCGTATGGTCTGGTTAATTCAATGTACACTTTTCGGTGGTCAATGTACAACTGATGTCGTTGTTTATACAAAACCGAACCCTCCTGATGCCAAAAATATGGCCGCGTGGTTTTCCTCTAGCTCGTCGAAATGATATCCAGAAATCATCTTAGGCAAGTCTATTAATTTGGATGCTTGTGATGTTTGACTAAAAAAGCAATTTCTTCGTTTTGGAAAACTTCCAAAACCGTTTGAAAGGCAACGCCCGCACAAAGTCCATTATGAATGTTTATTCGGGTGCACTTGACATCACATCCATCCATTATATTAGCAAATTACAACCAATTACTTCTACTTTCTTATTTTGATTGATAAGTTAGGTACTATATCACATCCATCCATTATATTAGCAAATTCCAACCAATTATTTCTACTTTCTTATTTTGATTGATAAGTTAGGTACTATATCACATCCATCCATTATATTAGCAAATTCCAACCAATTATTTCTACTTTCTTATTTTGATTGATAAGTTAGGTACTATATCACATCCATCCATTATATTAGCAAATTCCAACCAATTATTTCTACTTTCTTATTTTGATTGATAAGTTAGGTACTATATCACATCCATCCATTATATTAGCAAATTCCAACCAATTATTTCTACCTTCTTATTTTGATTGATAGGTTAGGTACTATATGATATCCATCCATTATATTAGCAAATTCCAACCAATTATTTCTACTTTCTTATTTTGATTGATAAGTTAGGTACTATAACATATCCATACATATCCTTTATATTAGCAAATTCCAACTAATTATTTCTACTTTCTTATTTTGATTGATAAGTTAGGTACTATATCACATCCATCCATTATATTAGCAAATTCCAACCAATTATTTCTACTTTCTTATTTTGATTGATAAGTTAGGTACTGTATCACATCTATCCATTATATTAGCAAATTCCAACCAATTATTTCTACTTTCTTATTTTGATTGATAAGTTAGGTACTATATCACAAATGTTGTAATGAAACAAGAACTACTGCGTATGTATACACATTTTTTTACTACGCCTAGGTACGATTTAATAAATAATACGATATTCAAAGTATACAAAACAAGATGGGCTCAATGCAAGTTGTTGCGTGGCGCACAGAAGCAACTTGAGTAAATCTTCATTTAACTCATAAAATTTTTGATTACCTTGATGAGATTGCATAATATTAAAACGGTAACTAGACACATTAACACAATGACAAGTTAACACACATTTAAAAAGTTACATAAAGTCATGAAAAATGTTGAAAATAAACTATATTAAATATGTTACGTAGGTGAGGTTTATATGTCAGTTTTTTTTCATCGTTTTTAATGACTTATCATTATTTTTTTTTAAATGCAGTGAATTGTTATTGTATTAAGTTATCATGGAGCTATTCAAATATACCATCATCCATAGAAACTTTTTTATTTTTATATACATCGATTTGAATTTAGAATTTAAATCTTGAGTAAATGAATACATGAAAAATAATTGAAATGGAATTTTGGAAGTAGAAATTTCCCCACTTTCTGACATACGATCAAACTGAAACTCGACAGATATATTCGTTGTTGATGAAAATACATTATATTAACTTTTGGTGGCACTCATTCATACATACGCATGCACACACGCAATATTCTGAAATAGGTTGACATAATATATAGTAAATAAAAAAATGTAGTTAGAAAACGTACAAAATAAATGTTCGTACCATACGATTGGAATTGGTGTAGGTGTTACATTATGTATTCTAAATTTTGTATTTTAACTAATTATAAAATAAATAAAAAAAATTAAGTAGTCACAAAATCAAATAAAAATTGTATAGAGTACAAATAACCACAAATGAAATTGTAAAAAAAATTTTTTTACTTCCTTTACAAAACCTAAACAGATGAGGATAAAATAAAAGGCGCATACCACGGTGACAAAACTAAATAAAATAGCTGCCAAAACAGCGATCTTGCTAGCACGATAAAAAAATTGTCTGTAGTTGAGACCATATACTATTATTTCTTTATAATTTTGGTGAATAAACTAAGTGAACAAATAAAGGAACAAGTTCAGACACAAAATAATTAATATCAAAAAATTATACTTTTTGGAGGTAGTCGTATAAAATTGAAAGAGACTGTAGCTCAAACTATCACAATGTTGAATAAATATAACAATGGTTGGTTATTATTGCTTTCCTCGACAGCTCAAAGATTTATAAAATAACACCCAGTAAGTTTATATTCCTGGAGTTAAAAAACAAAAAATTCATTTAATTCGATAATTTTTTAATGGGTATTTTAATGGAGCCTTTGCTCCTTCACAGCTTTAGCCCCAAAGCTCGCTGCGGCGGCATTCTTCGTAAAGGATGGAATTTATAAGTTGCGCGGCACGCCATAAATTTAGTGGTATACGGAACGGCTGATTGAATATACGTCCATTGTTTTGGGTGCAACTATAGACAAGTATTTTCTGGGCCAAACTAAAACTCATTATTATGAACGTGAAATTGCAGAATGATAACTTTGTTGGGCGCTTAAATCAGAAATTCTTAGTCAGTTTTACTGTCGAGCATTTTAATGCAGAAAAAAGTCAGGAAACAGACTTCGTTTTTTTAGTACTTACTGTTCACAATTTTATAGGAAAACATGTGTCGTCATACAAACTGCAGTGTTGAATTAATCACTGAAGATATTTACAAATAGAAGTGGGTTATCGGGTCGTTCGGATCGGGTAGTGTCGGGTCAGGTCGATTAGGGTCGAGTCGGGTCGGCTCGGGTCGGGTCGGGTCGGGTTGGGTCGAGTCGGGTCGGGTCGGGTCGGGTCGCGTCAGGTCGGGTCGGGTCAGATCGGGTCAGGTCGGATTTGGTCTAAATTTTTTGATAATTATAAAATTTAATCACCCCGCTGAGTGCAAAGAGCTAAAAGCTAGTCATTTTCACACATAAAATCTTAAAACTTATTAAATTTCGACCCTCTCCCGGTGCATGTATTCAAAAGTTGCACGTGAACTGCCAACATAAGTTTACTTTCAAATAAAATTTTTATTTTCCAATTCTCTTTTCTGGTCTCTAATTTTCAATTATTGTTTTAAAAAATCCACAAATTTGTGTGAAAAAATGGCATAATTCTACTGATTCCGGTTGTACAAGTTGTAGGTTCCCCGTTGTGATAGAAAATTGCGCTATTTATTGTGTAGTTACTAGATCTGAAAAACCGGTTTTTCTTTCACTTTTCTTGACCTGCGCTAATTCTTCATTTAAACCTAATTGAACAATGTCTGTTTCACCGTAGGTCAAAGGGTCCAAAATTATCAACCCTTTTCACAGCTTGGTTCATATAAAAGTTTGAAAAGTTACCGGTAGTTACATGAAAAGTTAAGTGCTACCCATTTTGAAAAAGTGCAGCGTCAGAGGTATTGAATTACCTGAGAACGAGCGTCAAACGCTTGGTCGTATTGTAAAAAAGCGTTCATGTCCACTACGTAGTGATTATAATACATTTTCTTCAAAAATACTTATGTCACAATAGCCAAAAACATGTAAAAACTGTTTTAGTAAATTATATTAACAATTATTACAGATATTTATTATTAAGTGTGAAAATGGCCGTAAATTTATTCATAAATATGAAAATTATGTGCATCGTTCCAATATAATAAGTCCCAAAGATATTCTCAGTTTTATTATAGTCCTAGCGTGAATGATTTGAAAACTGCTTTTATAAAACTTGAATTTTTTTTGTAATCAACACGAAAAAATACGCAGAAACTTTTCAATGTCAATTTTAATATTGTAATTTGGCATTATGGATATTCAAAATTTCTCTACTTTTTTAAAAATATTTTATCCAAAATCTATCTACAAAATAGATAACTGAGATAGATTTTTTAGCGTGATATTTTTGGTAATAATGTATTTTTAACATACTTGTAGGCAACAATAAATTTATACCACATTTCGGTGGGTAACAATAAACTTATACAACACTTTGTTAGGTAACAAAAAAATTATACCACGCCTTAGTATTTTTTTAATTATAAACTAATGTTTATAAGACAAGGTTTTATGCATAGCATAAAGGATAACAAATAATTATAAGCAATAATTAGTCGCCTCAATACAAATTGAAAATATCTCCGAGTAAAAATAAATGCCGCCGAAGGGAATTGAACCCGTGACTTCTGATGTCCGGTCAGGTGCTCTGAAACCACTGAGCTATGTCGGCTTATTTCCAACCCGCCAAATGATTCAACATGTACTAGTACCTCAATCAACAATTTATTTACAATTATATTTATACCACATTTCGTTAGTAATGTATATGTATGTAACGATAAATTTATACCACACTTTCCACTTAATAATACATTTATACCACACATCAGTAGGTAACAATAAATGTATACCACACTTCAGTAGGTGACAATAAATTTATAACACACTTAAGTAGGCAACAATAAATTTGTACAACACTTCAGTAGGCAATACATGTTTACCACACTTCGGGAGGTAACAATACATTTATACCCCACCTCAGTAGGTAACAATAAATTTTGAGTGGATTTTAGTTGTGCTACTGATTTTGTGAAGATTGGGTTAAGTTGTGAGGTTATAATGTTACACGGGCCAGTTTACGTAGTAATGTAGGTTATCTAGGGGACAAATAATTTTTATTTCATACGGCATTTTTGAGGATTTAATTTTACTCCGCTTCGTTTTCGGGTACAAAATTTGTAAATGTTTCTATTGCAAGTTATTCACAATACCTTAGGCCAACCCAGGTTGTTAGTTGCTCAATGGGAATTGATGATGATGGGAAATATTCATTTTTCAATTTTTACGTTTAAATCGATATAATGCCCCCACTATTCTTTTCCAAATTTATTACATCAAACAACTTTGAAACAAAGCCGATAACGCTGTCTAACACAATGTACATTTCTCACAAACTATTCCTAACTGTTTATTTTTAGATGAATAATAAAATGTATGTGCCTCGGTAGGTACGAGCAAGTTATTTTAAACAGGCGAAAACAAAAATAAGAAATCTCCGCCATACTCCGCTTCCGCCCGGTGCACCCCACTCTCCACCCCTTTGATAGATATTGCCCGAACATCCCTTATTGCTACAGACTACAGACAATAGACAATAGCACCGCAAGTCGCGGGCTTGGAATATATAGTCTGTTGTCTCAGCCAGTTTACAATCTCTTATGGAGTTACTGCTAGGTTCTCCGGCTATGCTCGGAAAAAATACATCGTGAATATAAACTATCATTTGTAGCAAATTTGACTTATTTACTATTCCTATAAACTGTTAACATAACAGATTATCCACAAATGAGTGGACAAAATTAAAATTTATTTAACACATTAATTTAAAAACCAATTTAATTAAAAGGTTTCAAAAAACGCCAGAGCTTGTGACGTAGGAATTACATGTTGCTCGAGACAGAATGAAGTTCCTAGGAGAATTTTCCAGATGCACTGGATGGTTTACTGGAAAGCGCATGCGTCCTAGTGCGGCAATTCGAGAAATTGCCAGTGTCTAAAATAAATAGTTCCTCCAAAATAATTTTTTTTTAAATCAGTTCATCTCTGTCGAGAAATCTTTGCTCTATTTTTAGCACGTTGTGTTTAATTAAATATTTTTACAATTTTCGCTTAGTTATTATAGTTTATCAATATTAGCGCACTACCTCTAACATCCGTATTTACAAAGTGCCCTTGAGGTGTTTTTGCACAAAAACGGCGCTATACAAGTCATCTAATTATTATTATTATTACTACTACGTTTACTACGGAGCCTTAAGTGACTTAACTTATTGCTTTTCCACTACCCTTCTACACTTACGCCCTTCAAAAGCAGTTTAAAAAAATTATACAAAGCTTGTTTCTCATTTTTTATCATTGGTACCGGTTACTACACGTCACGTTTCATTATTTTTGGGTTAGGTAATGGGGGGTGGAGATTTGTAAAGGGAGAGTGGGGGGGGGCGAAATAAGGAAACATGGCTAGCAAAGGTCATTTACAGGGTGCTATTATTTTGTAAAATATAATATTTTTTACTCATTTTTAAAGCTTCTAAGGTGGACATTGTACTTATATTAATAGAAATTGGTTAATATTAGTATCATCGACAACATGCTATGGAAGTTTATTTTATGCTTCCCCTATAAATTTGCAATTAATTATTTCCAAGGTTAGGATTGCAAAAAGTGTTTTATTAAAAAAAAATTGTTTGAAATTCTTTTGTGTGCCAGGGACACTATAATGTCCAAATAAAAATTAAATTTAAAGTTAAATAAATTAAGGTGTTGTAAAAATATATAATCATATTTTTTTTAATATGTATTTGTCACGGGCCGGGCGTGTCGAAACCGGTGGCGAATTATAGTAAAAATAAGTACCAAAAAAATGGAGGTCCACGTAAAATAAAACTCTTCTGAAACAAAATGAAATACAAAAAAAGTTCTAGCATATGTTTTCAAGTAACTACACAACTAACTCACGAACTTATAAACCCGCCTCCACTGAATATAATAAATTATGTTTTCCTTGTAGAATTGCAACCCTTATTTGCAGGCATCTTCTACAACATGAGTTATATGGGAGCCGAAGCGTGGCTGCGCTGTGCACCGTGCAGTGTGTATGGAAACGCTCAATGTCTGGATTGCACAAATGCAATTTGGTTATGGAGCGGATTGTTTGAAACGTATATCTATTACTTTTCTTTTAAGGAATGAAGTACAGCCATTATTTTATTCCTCTTCTATAGAACATTTAACAGATTTCCAGTTTTGAGTTTATCCATATGTTGAGCTTATGGAAATATCGGCTGTAGCTGATCTAAGACGTTGGGTTACAATACCCAACGTTACAATCGTCTGTACGCTAAAATATCAATTGTTGATGACAGTTTATGAGAGTTAAAAGAGTCAACAGAAGGTCACCTAAATTGAAACTACTAGCATTTATTTGCTATTAACCCTTGGAATGCCATTACTATAATAGCAATCGCCCGCCGAATTCCGGCTGACACTATTTTCGTAATACTTTTATTAAGTATAACTTACTTGTTTTTTGCTTTTGTTTTTGTATTTTTGTAATTGTATTGCCTTAGCAGATAATGTGTTTATATATCTTCACAAAGTGTTTTTAATATCTATCCTACGTAGATTCTCCAGGATTGCTACATATATAGAGATTTTTTAATCTAATGTTTTAAAAAATAAATTAATATAAAATAATATTGAATTGAATTTTCCAGCTAAATAAGAGTGTGTTCAATTCCTCGGCTAAGTCCTCCATCACAACACAAGCAACATTTTTCGCTAACTGTGGTGGTAGGAGATTTTCATATATTGTCAAGTTATTCGTAACCGGGGAATGTTTGTATTTTTTTTAAATACTCTGATTTTTTTAAATTATATTTATGATATTTGACATGGAATTCTGCGATGTTGCAACACTTTTGCTAATATTTGCACACTCTGATTCAAACATACCTAAGTAGGTAAATTTTCTTTTAATCCAATATTTCACTCTTCTAATAGTTCACTAAATGACTTTATTTATCAAAATCACCATGAATTCTCTAAATATTTTTTTTTTCAGAAATAACACATATCTGGCAGAATTTTAGCTTTGTGTGTGAAAAATTCAGTTGATAATTATTATCTACTATTTTCAAAACAACCATTTATTGGAAAAAAAACAAAACCAGCATATCAAAAACCAGCTGAGGATTATGCTCTCAAAATACATGATTGTCAAGGAAAAAACTTAACGCAATCATGTCACTGCCCCACCATAACACACTCCACAAACATAAAATATCTCGGCGTTGAAATCGATGAAAATCTTCGATGGGACACTCACATAAATAGCATTATAAAGAAACTAACAAAGCTCATGTACAATATATGAAATAAAAATGATCTATATAAAGTCTACTTTGCTCTTTGCCAATCACGCATAGAATATGGGATTATTGGATGGTGATCTGCCTCAAACCTTCACATGAAGCAGCTCGTCAAAACACAAAAAGTAATAATTTAAATAATCCTGAAAGTACCCATAATAACGCCATTAAAAGAAATTTTTAAAAAATTTAACGTGTTTAGCATTATAAAACTGTACTAAAAAAATGCACTACTCAATTTTAAAGAAAAATATGACTACCTTGCTGAACAACACACCTTCACTACAAGGACAAAACCCTCAAATCTACTAAACATTCCAAAATTGAATACATCTTTCGGCCAGAAAAACCACTATTTCAATGCTATAAAATTATATAATGCCTTTCCTGTTATTAAATTAAATTAAAAACACCATAGATATAGAAAAGTTTAAGAAAGACATCAAATTATGGCTAACAACATGAAGATGAGGAAATCATTAAATTTATGAAGTAACCCGAACGCAACATACAGACAACAAACATAAATACTTTTTGCTTAATTTATTTTATATTTTGTGGGAACCAACAAATTATTAGAAGATGAGGAAATCATGATCAACACACATATAACAACCTACAGTCCGCTTAGGAACAGGAATACCTAGTGAGGATGACTGAAAACAAACTACACCACTTTATATTTTTATTTTACTATATTGTATCTTCTTTACATTACTTTATATTGCCGTTAAATGAAAAAATACAACTTTCCCTCTAATGTTTTCATATGTACAGCACATCAACTTATTTGTGAAAGATATTGAACGGCGAAAGAGGCGAGTATAAGTTTACGTCGATTCCTTATCGGCCCATAAAGGACTTCCTGAAATAAATGATTTTAAAAAACATGGCATGCTCCGTACCTTGGGACTGGGTTTATCGGTGTTCCAGTACTCCGACGCCGCCATGTCATCGCCCCAGTGCAGCCGTCCGACTCCTCGAAGCGGAGGAGAGACTCTAACTAAGTCGAAAGGATTTTTTTAATTATATATCGCCTCGGAAGGATATGTATTGTATCTCAGATACTTAACAATGAAATAGTTACAGTAAAAAGATATAGTACTCTTGTTGATAGTTCTCGTATACAAGCAAAAAAAATTAAAACAAAGATAAATAACACGAAGACCTCCAAACAAGGGATAATTCAAGTGTGTGTTCAAAATAAGTTTACAGCAACTTCAAAACAAGTAACATATGTGAACCCTGAGAAGCTATCATAAAATACCGTTTATTTTTGTTCATTCTTGAATTTGGTGAGACCCTTCTTTAAGATGTGTGTAGAAGATGTAAACATGTGTGTGGACAACTTTTAACAGATGTGCTATAGCACACCATCACACCTTAAAGGGAAAATTGCCAGTATATACGAGTATCTTTGTAGACAACATTAAAAAAATATATCGTCCCTAACGAATTATTTTTAGAACGATATTTCAGTGTAATTACATAGAATATTCGAAAATGCAGAACATAATATTTACATTTGATTTATTTTCCGATTCGTCTGTTAGTTTCATCATAATTTGAATATTGATCAATTCAACATATTATTTCGGTCTCATGGAATTGGATAAAACAATATGATTTCCATTGATTGATGTGACTAATAATTTTATGGCTTTTTCCATTAATGTTGAATAATGAAAACGATACCAAGTAGAGGCAGCCTATGCTAATCTGAATATCCCCATCGCAATTTGGTTTATAGTGTGTGACGGCAACAAAAACCCAACACATTGGAAATAGATGGGGAAAAATACTTAATCCAACTGAAAAGCGTGGAAGTGGATAAGTACCTACAGTTTAATGGAATAGAAGGAACGAGATAGGCTTATGTAATACCAAAAATGACTGCTATCATTAATATTTTTATGTAATTAAATATTGGAATTATCCCAAAAACTTCGTTTAATTTCTCGACAATCTTCCACAGAGATTTCTTCGATAATACGGCACACTGCAACGTCGGAGAAATTATGACGAACCTAATTTGAGCTATTTTTATATGTTAAAGAAAGTAAGAAGGGGAATAAAGAGGAAAAAATTAAGTTTTGAAAGTAGATGGCTGTTAAGATCTGGTCACTCAAGCTACATTTAGATGCCAATTATTGTTTTGAAATAATTTTTATTTATTTCGCACCGCAAAGTCTAGTGACAGTAGAATCAAAGCACCTTCAATTGGGAAACCTATGTAATGATGGAAGTGTAAACCCCCACAAAAATATGACAAGAATGAATAAAAAAAACTTGCATCATATTTGTACCAAACTTTAAACAGCGCGCTATTGAAATTACGTGCTAAAATATTCACCCGTTCGAATAACACTTGTACTGCCCAAGAGCGAGGAATATCAGCACCTACGGGATCTTCCAACATATTTATTTGGTTACTTTTAAACATACTAGTAAAGTGGCGCCAGAGGGGTCGACCTGCATTTCCAACAACCATTATTATAATTTTTTTTTGGCCCGTACGCCAATATATCAAAAGTCAAAAGGTCGATCTGCAAGCCTTGGGAATCTACTAGCTGCATGAGTGCGCAGCACCTATGAAATTTGCTAACACAACTTTTTTCACCCATTTTTATATTTGATTGTGCTCCCAATGAGATAGGCCACGAACCGCCACTAATCCAATATCAAACTAGAATAAGGACCATCTATTATGGAATGTTTCCATGGTCCCGACATTTCCACAGTTTTGACGGATCACTCATTCAATTGCTTCCATCATTGGGCAATTATGGAAATGTGGATATATCCATCCGACGCGATCCAAAATATAGAGCAACTTTCCGTGGAATCAATATATGTATATGTATATTCTTAAGTATGATGAGAAGCAGACAGTAATATTCATTTTTCTTTACTTTTCGCCGTTTTGAATAATTTATATAGGTGGATCGTTTTCATATTTCGCTAAAAAAAAAGCATCATAAAAAACTGGAATCGTCAGATAAAATCGAAATAAAGCCAGTGTTTCGTAAGGTGTTTTTGACGCATTTTGCTTATTTCTCTTTTCCTTTACTTTAATGTATGTTTACATATTTTTTAAGTTACTTAATAACTTTTTCTGTGATTCGCCGAAAGTCAGAAATTACACCATGTTTTCGACAGTCGGTATAAATATATATTTTTAAAACTTTAATGAATTTTTACATATTTTTTTAATTACTGATAACTTTTTTTGTCATATGCCGAAAGTCAGAAATTACACCACTTTTTTCGAAAGTTGTTTTTTTTTGTGTGCCAGCGAGGTTAGTATTTTTCTATTTTAAAAAATCAGTAAATATCATAAAAGGTTTTTTTTTAATTTGTAAAATATTTTCTCGAAATTGTTTTTCTTACTAATATTGTTGATTTTTTTCATGGATTTTCACATTAAAAGTTTTTTGTCGACAACAAAATTGTAGTCAGGTGAAATATTGAATCAAAAAAATTAGTCGACGATATGATGGTATGATGCTGTTTTGTTATGTGAAACCGCACAAGAATCCCAACTGTCTGGGGCAGTCAGACTATTGCATCCCCAATCGCGGATCTCCAAGTTATAGGGAAGGGAAGGGAATAGCGAAGAGAAAAGTGGAAAAGTACCTGGCTATTTAGATCTGGTCATCAAACACGGATAAAACCATTTCAAGTAACGTCAAATGGTGGTCTTACCCCAGGGAGATACTGGTAGTATCTTCCACTCTGGAAGGTGCGCAAAATATACCTTATATTATTTGAAATGATTTAAACTTGAAATTTACGCTGGCACCGACCTCAAAATTGATTTTTTTACTTTTTATGTGATAACTCACAAAAAGGCCGTCCCTGTCTATGCAGTGTAAAGATAGGGGCACTATATCGCCACCTGGCTGGGCAGCGTTGTGAGACGGGTTGTTTAAGGGGCTGTAGCAATGGATTGATTAATATATTAACGTATTATCTCTTGAAGAGGCCCGGATTATTGTAAAGAGGAAAATCAAATGTCGGTAGCTCGTTCCACATACGAGCCGACTTATACAAAAACGAGTCGAAGAAAAGACTCGCTCTCGAGAAGCCAGTCCGTCGAGATTCACGTACGTGCACTGGTGCAACGGGAATCAAAGATGCTAGCTCGGAGGTCATTGAGCAGGCTCCATTAAAATACCCGTAGAAAAGACACATTGCATCTGTGCATTAAATATCAGACGGATCGCCCTTCTATGCCAAGGTAAATAATACCTACGTGTGTCGAGTATTGTGGGGGTCCAGCCCAGAGGTGACTCCCAAATTCAATTGTTGGGCGTACTTGAGACTTAAGCAGTGTTGGCAGCTGTTCAATTTGTAAGAAACTGCTAGCTATATGCAATCGGCACACTTCGAACTCCCATGTAAATAATAATAATATTTTTATTTATTTATTGTTATTAAGTTTAATTTGTAGAACTCCATTTTAAATTTAATTTTTTATATATTCAATAATATTGTTATTGGGTTTATAAAAACAGTTTATTTTAAAACAAGTTCTGCTGTGTAATTATTATTACGCGTGACAGCTATTTCTCTATAATATGTAGTGCTATGTAGTGTGTAACCAGGTAAGTTTCACACTAGGATTTGGAGGTGACTAACAGGGTGAGTTTTTTTATATTATTTATTAAATAACAGAAGTCCCTCTGAAGGCATTATTAAACTGTCTGATATCATTATATCATTATCAAACAGTTTGATAATGCCTTCAGAGGGCGAAACAGCTGTCACGCGTAATAATTATTACACAGCAGAACTTGTTTAAAAATAAACTGTTTTTATAAACCCAATAACAATATTATTGAATATATAAAAAATAAATAATAAAAAAAATAATAATAAATTTTATTATAAGTTTTTTTTAATATTCCTTTTTTGTAACAAATAGAGATAATAATATCGTCACTGGGATCTCCCATGCCGAGGATTTCATTTACATTTTATTAAAATGTATTAGAATGGATAATATAAAGTAATTATAATTATATTTAATTATAATGTTTTTCTGAAATAATTATAAATATATTACATGGTGTTTTTTTGTTTCTGTTTCAGTTGTGTATTTGGTGTCAGTATATTGTATATTTTTGATCTCCCTATGTTTTGAATCCAGCTTTTTATTTTAGATATTTTTGAGTTTTGAATAAGAGAGGAATTTCACTGTAGAGTTTAGTACCATAGTATAGGAAGCTTTTTGCCCAAATTTTGTATTTGTAGTTGATTGTTGGATATGTTTTGACCCTAAGATCTTATAAACGTTAGTTGTAATTTCTTGTTTGTATTTATGATTTTAAAGGAATGTTGTTATTTAATAGAGTTTTTTAAATGGAGCCATGGTACTCCAAAAATTTTCTTTAATTAGTAGATAGAACTAAGTTAATTGTAAAGTTTGCAAATGAAAACTTTTTGTTGAAATAAAAGTAAACCTCATTGTTTTAAATATAAATATAAAGAACGTTGTTGCATAAAAATCTATGACTTAGATACAAATCGAACGTATTTAAGAAAGGGTTTTAAAGAGATAAAAAAATTTACCCAAAATATGAAATAGAACATTTTTGTCCAAAAGCCACGAAATTTTAGTTTACAAAATGTTTTTTGAAAAACACCAAGGGACCAAATAATTTAAAATTTGGCCCCATTTTTTTCAAATGTTTGTATAAATTTATTTATTCACAAAATATAGAAATGCTCGTACCTTTTTACGTTGTTTTTTTAATATAAATACATTAGGGTCTCGAAATCCTTTACAAAAGCTTTAGAATTATTTTCACATTCAGCTCGGAGCAGAATAAATCTTTTATTTTGTAAACGTGTATTTTCAGAGTATGCAAATGACGACCCTTCTTTTATTTCATTCCGTTTGTCATTTGCCTGAGATCCCATTAAAAAAATTCAATTGACTTAATTTAAATTAACGACACTGGATGGTTCGGGAGAATACCTTCACCCTTTACTTCTATAGACCTTGGTTAATATACATCCTTTTATTAGGCACTTTATTCCCTGAATTTTCGCGAAAGTAAAAAGAAAATTGAATATTGAATAATTTAATTAAATTTCACAAATATTTTGATAATAAAAAATATTTTAGGGTTTTTTTTCAATATGAATATGGAAGGATTCTTTTTGTGTAAATTTTTGTTTAAGAGTTGAAGTCGTGTTAAATCTAAGTAGACTGTAAGGTCAAAAAAGTAAGGTTAATTTATACTGAAAGTGAAAAATCACGATGATTCAATTAATTGTATCCTTAAATTGCTAATTTATTAATTTTCTTGATTTCAGTTGCGCTGCATCATTCCCTCGTCCTTTTCTTCCCCCATCCCGCCACAACGACAAAACCTGTCTCCCACTCTATCCGTCCTGTACACTTATAAATACATGTATTCTTCTATAATGCACTATATAGGTTTATTACATTTGTTCTACTTCCATTTTTATATTCTTTTTATACTTGTTACTTAGTTTGACTTTTAAATTTGTAAACTTAGTCCTGCTTTTTATATTTAAGTCTACATTCACTAAATAGTTGGTTGTATATTACCGATTCAACCATCTGTGAACATTTAAAATCGGTTTGTTTTTTTTCCATCCTCCTTTTTATATTAAATTAATATTGATACTGTTTATGCTCTTTAAAATAAATAAATAAAAAAGTACCGAAAGCGTTGAAAACCTTTTTCAGAGCTAGCCATCAAACATGCTTAATTGGGTTCTTTGAAGTATTGTGTAGTATTTTTTTTTTAAATTTGACATTTAGAGCGGCATTAAAAAGTACTGCTCAGTACACTGTCTGAAGCCGGCAAGACTACATTATACCCAATTGGAATTTGTTGTGAGACTGAAGCTAATGGGGTAGTGAAAAAAAGAAGAAGAATTGAGGATGTACCTGACTATTCATATATGGTCACCAATATATCGTCACCTTAAAGCAATAGTGGGATATCTTGAAAAATGCTGTTCTGAGATAATAGGACTTTTAGGTTTGCGTGAGCTCTAGCAGCATCAAATTAACTAATCTTGCAGATTAATGATTTAGTATAAGAGAGGTAAATTATTTAACATCAACACAAAATTGTAATAATAGAAAAATAATTAATTTTTTCATACTAATTTTGACAAAGTATACGTAAATCTGGATATATCTCACTGTTGCGTGGAGTGTTTGGTAATCATCTCAAATTATCTCAGTGTAGCATAGTAATAATATTACGAGTTTAGATGGATAAATGAATTAATAATTGTTCCTCGGGAGATTTTTTCAATGTGTACGACTGTTTCAGGCTAATAATTGCTTTAAATAATTAATAATTGCTTAAAATAATTAATAATTGCTTAAAATAATTAATAATTCTTATTTCTGCATGTTTTTCCATGATGTTTATAATCATAAATACATTTTCAACAGTACACACCCACTTACTCAAAAATAACAGAAAACCTTTAGAATAAAAAGTATGTAATTTTTTTTACAGAAAACTTTAAGAACAAAAAAATAAAACAAATATGTGTTGATTCCCTGGAAACCTACAATGAACCTTCATCGTTATTTTCTTCTTGTACATCGCAGTCTGTATTAGCAGTATTAATTAATTCAAAACAAATTATGAGGTTTTTTTGGTATAACACCACTTTGGCAAACAAATAAGAAATCACGATTTTTATTCGGTGGAATTGTAGGTGGAACTGTATAGTGTATAAGCTGGTCCTAGAATTATACTATTCTCATTCCGAACATTCTTTAGTCGCTCTCTCACATTAATGCTCTGATTAAATGGATCCTCGGTGTAGGTGCTTTTGTATTTGATAACTAACGATTCGTCTTTAGTGATCTGTAAAATCTTAACTTTATTCCAAATACATTTATTTTTTTCCATGTTTATTGAGAAATTTTTTCCAGTCTTCTCACATACCTTCTTCCAGTCAATGAAGTCCGTTGTTTCCATTACTGTTAACTTATAACGAGGTTCATTCTTCTTGGAACACTTTATGATCATCGCCAACTCCGTTGAAATAAATATTAGGCCTTGTTTTAAAACCCTGACCTTTTCTCTGTCGATGCAATAATGAATGGAGTCTCCTTTGTTCTCTGAGTGCCCAACAATTAGGTATATATGGGTAATGATTTGAATATCAAGTGTTCATAGTGCATGCATGTACATAGAAAATAAATAAATTGTTTTTATCCTGTGCCACACAGTTATCAGAATAAAAGATCACTTCCCATTTCCCTTGGCAAAGGTCTTTTAAAAATGTGTACACGCAGGTAGATATTTCAATTGCGCATCTTTTAGCTACACCCTCATGCCGCATGTAACAATGGCCCTGTCGTGTTTGGTATTGTAAATACAGAAGTTATAACGTTTAACTTGCTCTTATAAAAAAATAGATATATTGCCATTTGGCAACGGCATAACAGCTTGAAAGTCATAAATGGCAACTACAGTATCATCAGTGGTCTTGGTAATGTTTTTATCTTTTTCTTGTCGAGATAGCTTTACATTCTGAATGTGTTCAGAATATTATTATTTTTTCTAATATCTCATTTGCAGTACTATAGTTATATTATACACAAAATCCACAAAGGTTTTTTTTGGTTAAAAAAAATATATATTGAATTTGGTATTGAATTGTATGTAGAGTGTGCAACATAGAGATTACATACCGAGACACACTTCTATTTGTACAAATTGTACATCTTTTGGATATTTGGAGATCCGAGATGATCCTGCACGATAATAGTGCGATTCCACTCTACTAAAGCTGTTGATATGATTCATAACACCATCAACTAAATCATCCTTTTGCAGGAAGCTGTCTGTTTTATTTTTTAATGCAGTGCTTATGGTATTATTGCTTATATCTAAGGTTGCCATAAAAAAATCTTACACATACGTATGTTATGTCCACCTCTCTCAAAATAATAACCACTATTAGCTAGCATTCATGGAATCATAAATATTAAAATATTTTAATCGATCAACTTCCAAAACAGATTCAGAACATTTGTATTTACAATTAGTACACAGTACAGGCTTAATTTGTTTTGCTCTGCGTATTTTTCCTGACTTTGCTACATACTCTTGACCAGTATTCACCTTCAGATTCTTTATGTTTCTCTTCCAAGATCACCCAACTTGTTGAAAACTATAGAGCTACAATGAGACAGTAAATTTATTTCAGTATTTTAAACGACCTTTTGAAAGCAACAGTGGGACAACATCAATATCTCAGTGTTGCTCTGAGTGACCGAACATTTCAATACTGAGATTTTACTTGTAACACTGGCAATTTTTTTTTTACAAAATATCCCAGTAATGCATCATGTAGAGCTCAAAATTTTACATCGAACTGCATACTTATCTCAAAAGTGTATTTTTCGAAGATATCCCACTATTGCTTTAAGGTGACGATATCTAAAGCCATTCCAAGCAACATTTCAATTCTGTATGGTTTTCTTTCCCAAGGGTGATACTGGAAGAATTCACCACTCTAGATTGTGCCGCAAATACACTAAAAATTATTTTAAATGACTTGAATTGTGAAATAAATAAGTGAAATAAAATTATATCGTAATAATAATTATATATTATTTAAACCCGGACCTCTAGATTCAAGTCAAGTCCTCAATTATTATAAACAATATAAAATAAATATTTTTTGTTAAATGGTTCCAAATACTATGTTTGAAGATCACGCTTACCAAGAGCACCTGTGCCAAAGCCTTCGAATAAACTTTCTTCGGAACTAAGATGCATAACAAGCCCAACAGAATTCAGATCCAAACTAAAAACTTACCTTTTTAGGATCTCATACATTATATTTAAATATACTTGCCTGAGAAAAGCATTCATGTAGTGCCTATAATACATTCTAATCGCACTTTTCTTACTGTACTTACATTATTCGAAATCTTTCTCATGCCGAGGGACGAATCACGTTTAGGATAACAAAATTATGATGAAATCCTTGTACTGTCGTAACGCCGAACGGCGGGGTTGGCGTGGGGGAGGGGGGGGGGGGGATGGAAAGGTGAGGGGGAGGTAGGGGAGAAAGTAGGTGGAGGGGAGTAGAATTTTTTTTAAATGGAGCTATTTATTGAGTAAATTGGTTTTATTAGTTTTAGGGTTTTTTAATTTATTTCCAGAGCTTGTAGATTGTTCAAACGTAAACCTATCCCATTTCAGTGCAACACATCTCTACCCGAAAATTCATTAAAATAATGATCTTTGTCTATTATATGTGTTGCGAATTTAGAAAAACCTACACTATTTAGGCACCTCCAGTGTTCAACCACCCTCGTTTGAACATTTCTTGCAGTTTTAGCCATTTAAAATGCAGTCATTAAATTTCAGCTTGTAGATGCCACCTACTTTCCATCTACCTACCCCTCGCCCCCCATCAAAGTTGAAACTCCCTCTCCTTCCTCTATCTTCATAAAATAAATACTCCGTTACTCTGTTATTGATTTAATATGTTTTTATATTATAACTCTGATGACGGTTCAGGGTGAACCGAAACCGGTTGGTTTATATATTGAAAATATATACAATAAAGTGGTGCCAAAAACAAAGTTATTTTATTCTAATTATTATAATTTGATAATAGTTTGACTGTCAGACTGTGTTAGTAATAAGAAAGATCTTTGAAGGCATATTTCATAGATTTGTACAGCACCTTTAAGGTGATTTTGCACAAAAACGGCGCCATAAAAATTATCCAAGTAATATTATTATTTAGGTGTGTAAATCGCCTTTGAGGTGATATTTTATGTTAAATTGAGTACTGAGGAACAAATAGTCATATATTCTACTGCTCTATAATTGAGATATCGCTATTTAGTACGAAACAATTTTCACTGGTTTATGTGTACATGTATATTTTTAAGCAATTTAAATTCCGCATCCGCGGTATCTGCAGTCATCGATCAGCAGCATTATTCCGTTATACTGGAAGCAAGAGCAGAGAGAGGCAGCAGGCTGTATATAGCCCCTAAAGCCTCCGAAGGCTTCGTGGCAATTTTCATCGTTCATCCCCTTTGATATGCTAAACACTAATGGAGTATGGATAAAGAGGGTGCGCACATGGGAAAACAACGATCGAATAAATTGCTTATCAAGTCTGTTGTTCGTTTTTTTTAAATAATATTACAAGGCTACATAATAATATTTTTAAAGTCATATTGTAATGCATTCGTAAAGAACAGAACTATACACGTTATATTGTTACAGTTAAACATTTTATAGCTGTAAACGTTGTAATATATACTATGACTTGTATTTTTTTAGGTTAACCCCACCCATGAGACCTTCAGGAAAATTTCCCTCAGGGCCTATGTCATCTTTGAGGATGTTGAGTTGAGGGGTAGTTTTCACAAAAGGAAGGAGAGGATTTCTGGGAAGGAAAAAGGTATGAGGGGTGAAAAGGCCTCAGATCACTAAAGACCTTCCTAGTTTTTTTTTTAAATTAACCCACACAGGAGGACCCGAGGAACATAATTTTTCTAAGGGCCTATATTATCTTTTGGGATACTGTGTGTGGAGGGTATTTTTTAAGGAAATGAAGAAGAGGAAGTTCCGAGTAGGTAAAGTGTAATAGGGTAGACATCTAGAGATCAGTATGTCCAGGAGTAACTATATCCCTCCCACTACGAAGCAAGGCGATGGATCGAGAGACCAGTTAGAGAGGTCAAAAGGTCTACCTAAACCATCCTCTTCCGATTTGGCATGCCACGCAGCTGGTGGCCAGGCGCATACTGAATACACCTCACACGGTGAACCCAGGCACTCCTGCTAAATCACCAAACTTTGCGACAAACTTGGGGTGACCTATAGCAGAGATAATGGTTATAACAGAGATAATAAATGTTTCCCATACCCACGACCCAAGTTATTTCATACCTTATATGACGTAAAAATTGCTTTTTGTCAATAGAATCAAAGAAAAAATATGAAGTATAAATGTGTGACAATCTATTGCCATGAATTTTTTTTATTTTTATTATCATTAAAAAATAAACTAATCGAGAAGCCATACAGGCTGTCAAAGCACGTACTCTAAGGATTTTTACCAGTGATTCCTGAAATTATTTGGAGTGAAAAACGTAGATGTCATTTTACTGTCCGATGATGTTTTACATAGTTCAATTAAAAATATGTAGTTATCACAAGTCACACGTCGTGATAGGATCATGTGACACGCGCTCTCTTTAAGGGTTCATATTACCGTACTGCTGAAACTAGACGGAGTTCGTATCATGCGACCCGCTAGACTGTACCAAACTTTTCATTTTCGACGTGGGATGGAAAAACAGTTTTTTTTGTTTTTAATTTAAATAAAATATCGTCTGACAGCAAAACGACAATTTAGTATTTCACTCCAAACCTGCTCAGGAAACGTTGTTTTAATGTGAGAACTATGGCATTACAAATTTGGAAATGTTGTGATATTGAAAGGAATGGAGAATGAAAAGGCTTTTGGAAGAGGGATGTTGGAAAGTAACTGGCTAGTCAGATCTAGTAGCTAAATACATTACAAAATGTTTAGATTCCGAAAGGTGGTCTTTCAGCACGGCGATACTGGGAGTACAGATTGTTTTAAAGCAAAGTCCTGCTTAAACTCGACCGCTTGACATTTTATTCATTTGTAATTTTATTTGTACTGTCCGTTTCTGGTTTAGAAAATCAGCTGCACCCACTTTATTACTCTCCCAAGTCTTCCATTGACAGATGGCTAACATCGACTGAACTTTTCAATATGATGGTTACCTACATTCCTGAAGAAAGTTTTAAAAAGAATGATCATTAAAATAGTGACGTTTTTTGGACAAATTCCTTGTTTAGAATTTTTTTTAATGTTTTTTTAACCCTTCAATGGACAATTTAGCCTGGTCAGGCCGTTTTGATTTCAAAAAATCATATTCATTTTTATTCCGTTGACTTTTTTGCAAGTGGTATCAATATACTATGAAACTCTCGGTGAACTTCGTCAGATGGCGCTATTGCCGGTGTGTTTGCGTTTAGTTAGTAGGATAAAAAAACAAAAACTTTAAGGACTGTACCACATGGCCTAGACAGGCTATCGCATATGGTATCAAGGTCAAGATAGATCTGCGATTCGGATACCAACTACCTGCTCAAAGGTGATATTTACACCGGAAAAGTTCCAGATGCTGTTCGTGAAGCAAATCAAGGAGCACGAGTGGTGTTGGATTTAGTTGACAAGTATCGCTATACAGGCCAACGAGTATACTGCGATAACTTTTTTATGTCACTTGATTTGGGCAGAATTCTGGTGGAAAAAGGACTTGCCATTATCGGTACTATATGTGCAATAGGGTGTATGTCAGTTGATATACACATATACAACATATTGACACGATTATACACTACTTGCGCACCAGCCTTTATATAAAATGAATTCGACAGCCAACACCTCTTATATGGCCTGGCCAGGCCACATTTCCCATCCAAAGGGGTATAAGGGTTAAAGTGTCCCATCGAAGGTTTAAATATTATAATATGATTTCTTATTCCGTAGGTAAATATTTAAGTATCTACCTACAAATCTTTCAGTTGAAATTTTGGTTTTGATTTATTAATTACATAAGAGAAAATTAGAAACATACTTTTTTAAACTCAAGGGCCACTTTTGACAGAACTACTAGTAATTTTAATTTTAATAGACATGTTTTATGAAAGTAGATACAACATACGTCAAACAGTAAAAAATATTGCTAAAATTCTCAAAAGGTTGTAGTACCCACGATAACGTATAATATTATTATTCTTTATGTAAGTATTTTCAACAATATTTTTGTTGAATTATACACTCGATACGAACCATCTTTAGGTCATTTCGTACCTATAACGTACTGCCTAAGAGCGCCAATTTTAATTCTACACAACAATGGACAAAATTAAATGGACGTCGGCCCTTTCGCCTTTTTCCCGAAATGTCCGCCCAAATTACGGTATATTTGGTAACGCTTACGCGGGTCCCGTTAAAGAATACTAATTGCAGGATGCCATGGAACTTGACTGACTCTGCAAGAAAAATATACATAAAAATTGTAAATCGGTGTTTTTATAAGCTATTTTTATAATGGGTTTCATGGTATTCTCTTGATAAGAATCGAAAACCAATTTTAATTTTGAGATGTAAGTTTACATTGCGTGTTTTTTTTTTTAAATTTCCTCGTTCAATCTTTTTTTTAAAATAACCACTAGGTAAAACAAGTTTATGTAATAATTTTTTAACTTTGTCTCTGAATACCGCACCCTTGAGGTGATTTCTCACGAAAACGGCGCTATATAAATTAGCCAAATATTATTAAATATTAAGAGTCTCAACTGCTCCCAACTGTCTGAAGCCAGTTAGACTATGGAGTCCCCGATTGGGGTATGTTTAGAGGCTTAATGTAGCGGAAGAGAAATGAGATGGGTGAGAGGAAGGTTGGAAACTACCTGGCTATTATGTCTGTTCATCATACATGGCTAAAGCTATTTGAAGTAACGTTCAAATTCTGAATGATGGTGTTATGCCAGGGCGATACTGAGAGTATAAATTATTTAAAATTAATGAATTGTGAAATAACACAAAATAATCAAATAAAATTTACCTGCGCACGACGGGATTTGAGCCCGCGACCTTCAGATTGCTAGTCGAGAGCCTTACCCCTCAACCATGGAGGATGTCATAATTAGTTTTATTTAATTTTTACAAAAAACAAATTCGCAACTACACATTATTTGTATGAAAACTCTTCCAAAACTTAAAACATAAGTTGTATATACCCTCTATATTGCCCTTGTGGAAGACAACCTTTAATAAAAAGAAGGTTGCTTAAGTGGCTTTTTCCCTTTTTGGTGACAGCATCTCAGTAGCCAAGTACTTTTTCATCTCCCTCTTTCGCATTTCCTACTCCTCCTCCCCTCCTCCTCCTATTCCCATCTGCATCACAAAGTACCTCAAGAGAGGACATCATAGATCAACTGGCTCCGGGCAGATATTTTTGTGCGGTATTAACATAAACATTATAACACTGCACACTAATAAAAACTGAAATACCTTACAATATCGTCCCCATAGGCATGGAGAGTCGGTCACGTTTTTCAGGGTCTTCAAAAAAACGCAGCGTTATTTTTTTACAAAAAATATTCACCTCTGTGATAGATGGTCCTGAACTACCTGAATGAATTCAATAAAGGTTGGCCATCAGATAAATCAGATGAAACAACCCATCGAACCATCCTAAACAAAAAATCCACATTTTTAACACTTCATACCACACTGAATTCGACTTATTCAATTCAGCACCTCACAACTTCAAATCTAAAATCAACAAATACCATTCTCACAACATATCATATATATTCCCATCTCTCCCCCAATCTCATATTCATAGGCTAAGGATGTGACTTTTTTGTAATTTCTAATTCTTCAGGTTAATTTGTTGGCTTTTGGAAATAACTCACATGGTCTCACAGAAACCGTTGTATCTTCATTATTGTTATAAATAATAATAATCTAAACGGTATTGGAAAGAGAAAAAAAAACACTACGCTATGTGTTCAAGTATGAAAGTTAACCACAGAAGAATAAAAAAGTACACCTTTTTGAAACCAAAGATTCCGAACGCAAATTGAAAATGAAAATAAAACTTCATGAATCAAACGACAGAAACGTTCGTAATACATTCGTCTAATAAAATCCATGATTTTTAGTGTTTTTTGTCTTGTAATCAGTAATTTTTGTAACAAAATACGTAAAATATTTTATCACCTTTCAAAAACAGTTTTTAGTTTTTGGATTTGTTCAGAAATACTCCATTTATTTGGATTTTACTACAAGTGGAAATACTCCAACCTTTTGTCTAAATATGGCCGAGGGCAGAGGAGTTTACACTTGACTTATTTGTAATATATTTACCATTCTAGTATTACTTGTAAGCTGTTGTATTTCAAAATACATAAAATTGAAAGTAGCACTTTGTGGTTATCCATTATAATTAAATGAAACAATATTACACTACCTTGTTTACGCCACCATATTTTTTTATTAACGCAGGCTGGATTTGGTAAAACCGTTCCTTCTTCAGGGCAAAATATATACTAACCTAACCCGAATAGTATAACAAAATTATGGAAGAACATATTAAATCAGGTGTTGAAGTGGGAGTGGAGGAGTTAATAGGGATTAGTGTTGTAGTAATGAACGGTTGTTTCAAAACCAATTTTTAAATAAAGTTTTATTGTTTCATTGAAAAAATAGCTAGTCAAGTATGCAAATTCTGACTGTCTCACATAGTCTATGAAACTCATTATCAAGTTTTGTCTTTATAGAGAAAAATAATTATTTATTAACCTGTTTTTACTCTACTCGGTTTTTCAATGTTAATTCCTATAACATACACGATTCATAATTAAATCTTCAAATATTACCACACACTAATTGATATAATAAACGACAATTAGTCTTTAGATAGTCAAATAGGCACCATCTGTCTGCCGCACATAGTCTACTTGGCCTATTATTTAGTATGGAGCCGTGATAACAGAACGCCCAGACAGAGCTATTTGCATATATTTAAATGTCTTTGCAAGATACTCAATCGCGCATCTTTAGGCATACACCTTTCCAGCTCATGCCCTTAATTGTACCGTCAAGATTGACATGAGTAATAATACTAATAATAATAATTACAACCCTCGGCTTTTATGTTGGTAACGTCCTTTTGTAAATAGGTGAGATTTATTGATGGTTATAAGAACGTATTATTTATTTAGATTGGCGACAATCGAGAAGATAATGCTGATATTGTGAAGTGTTAATGTGTACTTAAATTATGCATGACTTATTTTATGTTGAAATCCATAAAGAATACACGACTGATGTAAGCGTAATGTATAAGATCACGAAAGGGACACTTAGATGGTTTGAACATGTATATCCATTGAACGTAGAAGTATCGTAAGGAAAATATGCGAAAGTGAATTGTAGAAAATGTATTTACGTAAGAGATGATGTATGAATGTGAATGAAGCAAGTATTGTGTGGTGGTCCTTCCTCTCTGATTGTCGCCATTTTCCGTAATGGATACGTACTTATTTTCAAATAGATTTTTGACGCAAATATATGCATCTCCCTTTAAAATATATTCCAGAATTCCTCCACCCAATAACCCAATCACCTATCGCTGTCTAACAGTTGGAGTACCTACGTACTTACATAAGTGACCTTGCGACATTTTGTTTTACATCACAAGTCTGTTAAGAAATCCGGTGCAGTGAACAAGTTCCCGCAGTGCACCTAATTCGAATCTATTTCTGAAGCTTGTACTGTGATAACCAGCGTTGTCCCTCAAGGCCTTCAGTCTAAGTTTCGATCGAAAAGACCAATGTTAAGTCAGAATCCCTTCCCATTTCTAACTTTTAACCACAGTCGTCCCAATAGTTGTGTCAAACATTTGATAACAGTCCACAATAAAACTTAAAAATGATTCGCATACAATATTTGCGACTCCATAGACCAACCTAGAAAATTGTCTTAATTTTGACTCTTCGGTTTCAAAGAAGTACTATTTTCATTCGTTTTTCAGCGTTTTACAAGATGCCTTATCAGAATAATTTTCCTACAAGTCGTCTTTTCATGTGGATTCTAGATGAAAAAAGTACTCGTTCTATTTTAGTACAGATTCTCATACATTCTAATATAAGTCGGACATAATTTGACATTTGTATTCTGTCGTTATTGTTTTAAGCAACAACGTGGAAACGTTGCAGGTTTATTTCGTTAAATAGTTGAAATTTGACAAAAAAGACTGTGTTTATTACAGATTATGAATATGAATTACTTTTCTGGTCACATTTGATGATGACAACGGCAATGGCAAATAACATATGCATTGATTTGGTCGATGGTTCAAGGTATTGCCGTTTTTAGACGATTTTATAATATTATACTAACTAATTACTTACCACGCCGTTTCTCCGCAGGGGTATGCAGAGAGGACGGACCGCCAAACATTCGATCTTTGTACACACTTGCCTCATTCACATTCATACATCGTCTCATACATACTCTTCTATTATTCTGACTCTTAACATGGCCAGAATTAAGTGTCTTATTCTATTCAAATTCAAAAAAATATTAACTGCACAAAAATACAGAGTACAAAGGGTATAGCTTATAGGTTCCATCCTATTTCTTCCAGCTAACCCAAAAAATACAAATTATATTACATAACCCAACAATTACATGTTAACAAATATATGTAAATAAAAAAAATAAAAAAAAATCAGAAATAAAAAAATAAAACAGAAGTATTTCATTTAAGATGTAGTGACATTTGTTTAAAAGAAATGTTTTTAGTGATGATTTAAATTTAAGTATGTTAGTTATTTGTTTGATGCCACGTGGAAGCAATTCACATTTGAATCATTCACTAAGTTCCCTAAATAAAAAATACCATTCACTTAGTAAATTAATTGCATGAAAATAATGATCGTGTAAAGTAAACATTATTCATACGAGTCCCTATATGTTTTTCATACGCGGCATCGGTATTAAAAAAAACCATCGTGTAACACGCCCATTACTCTCTATTTAACCATTGATTTTCTTATTTATCTCTTTTTGTTAATGAACTTTTCAAACTAACACAACTCCATTTGCAAAACTAATGAAGGCGTTTCCTCTCGCAATCGTTAGTTAAATTGTACGAGCCATTTTGTTTAAGCTTGCAATCAAATAATAAATCTACTGGAAAATCTATCCGTATCACAGAGATATGTTTTGAAGGAAAATAAACGATGTTCATTGTACACATACAATATTGGAACTACTCAATAAAAATCGGTTTATAGACGCATTATCTTATTAATAGTACTTACTCAACGAACCCACAAATAGCAAATTACAAAGATACATAAATTTTTGGTACCCACTATAAAATATTTAAAAATAACTGACGTTTACCCGGCAATGCTCATGGTTATGAATGGTTTGGACTAAGGTTTTGAGTATTATTTATTGTTTTGGTGTTTAATTCGTAGAAATCCATTTAAATTTTTTTTAAATAAATTTAAAATAAATCAAATTTAATAATGTTATAATGATTATTAAGTTCTGCAAGTATTCCTGTTATTTTTACAGTTTTTAATGTGACAGCTGTTTCGGCTTTTGAGGCCATTATCAGACAGTTTGATAATGGCCTCAAAAGCCGAAACAGCTGTCACATTAAAAACTGTAAAAATAACAGAAATCCTTGCAGAACTTAATAATTATTATAAGATTATTAAATTTGATTTATTTTAATTTTATTTAAAAAAATAAGGTTTCGAGGTTACGAATTCTAGAGTATCTTAAAAATTGGTCTATTTTTATATTAAAAATAATTTATGTAAATTTGTAAATTTTTTTTCACTTGATAGTGCCATGACTTCCACCATTCACTACAGTATACCACATTGTAATTGTAAAAAATAACAACATGTATCGACTGTAATTCATTTTTTTTAGTTTTATTGATATTACTACTAGCTGAAGTCTCTGGGGTTGCCCGGGCTTTATAGAGAGTTTTTAGAAATCATATGTAGACAATAATTTTCTTCTAATTTTAAAACACAATGGCTAAAAGTTTCAGCAATAAGTGTCAAACTTCTGCTTTAGACGGTAAGAAAAGAGGGTTTTTTTTCGAACTCTCATACAGACAGTCACCTTTCTCTTGTTTTGAAAGTCAAGCGTAAAAACATTACAACAAACAAATATTTAATAATAATTAATTTTTGTTTGTTCACACAGCATCACCAAAAATGGAATTTTTTGTGGAGCTAATGTTAAATAAATTTATGTACATATAATGCTTCAAAGCTTAAGTGATGTACCCCTAACCAGTCACTCTCTTCTACAAAACATAAATACTTTATTTTTTTTACGTCACTCTACTAAACATAAATACTTTATTTTTCACATTTGACGACAGTCTGTGACTACTAAAACTAGCATTATCTGCTTAGAATAATAAGGAGATGTTCGCTTAAATCTTCAGAGATCTCGGTCCTTTTTGTGCTCCATTATTAATCCTCCGAAACAACATCTCGCATTGCTCCCACGATTATTCCAATATGCAAATGTGTAGACACAGCATCTTATACAAATGATAATGTTTACATTCCCCAAATACTGTCAATAAACACGTGACGACGAGGAACATGTTTGTTGTATGCTAATGGAATCCAATTTCGCTAATCCTGCCAAATTATTATTGTTTGTTTTCTGCGAAGTAATCTAGGACAAGTGAATTCATCAAATGCAAGACGATTGAGCACGTTTCAATCAAAAAGAACATTTGTACTTATGAATCATTACAATACTTATTAATACTTATAAACGTTAAAATTATTACATCAATGGCGCTTATTAAACCTTCGCCAATATTGATTTTATTGATAATCCATGCCCTTATGGGCTTTTACATACTTTTATTGCTAACATGTGTTAGTGCGCATAGAGAACAATAAAAAAGTCAAGGCGTTTTCACTTTTGGAGTACAAACGTCAAAAAGATACTATTCAAAGCATTCTGCCCTTCGTTTTGCACGTCAGAACTGTGGGTAGATTACACTGCATCACAACGGCATAAGTTAAAAGTCGGATACAATAATTCTTATCGCCAACTATACCGCCTACCAAGATACTGCAGCGGCACGAAAATGTTCCTAGAGAGACAAGTGCACTCTTTCAGATTGATTCCGCCGCCAGATGGGAAGCTTTTGGCGCAGACAACGCCAATCAAATAACACTATCATCACTGCCATGGTTGGCTGGATGGAGTCCCCTCTGATGGCCCTTTGAAGACGGGAGATGTTCAAATATCCTCCATAAATGGCTGCTTGCGTAGATTTTTAACGTCTATTCCGAATTTTTTTGTGTTAATCTATTTTTTTTATTTTTTTTTATTGAAACATATAAACAAGGTTACAATTTGATGACAATATAAACACCAATATTTCAATCACTCTCCTAATAAAGCAGCTGCTTGTGTTTAGGAGAGGACAACAAAATATTTTTACATTTGTTTAAATTAAACTAAAAATATTTGTAATTTAACAAAAAATAACAATAAAAGTAATAAAAATATTGGTTAGTTAATAGATGATTCAAAGAATTGAAAAGGCAAAATCATATTTCTAAACAATAAGTAAAGTTATGAGGTGGTACAAGAGTATTTTAATTTAATTTTTTTTTTATATTTTTCGTAGTTTTCTTCCGATCGTATATCAAGGGGTAATTTATTAAATAATTTTACACCCTTGAATATATAGTGATGCTGTGCTGTTGTGGTTCGTGCTAGTGGCACGGTTAGTCCTCCAATAGATATTATTCTTTTGCTAATATTCAATTGTGGTAAATTATTTTTACTAAAGAAATCTTTATGTATTTGTAGAAGTGCAATTTTGTCATAAATTTTTGTAAGTGGGGGAACCGGGAAATCTTGAAAAACATTTATAGTTAGGTAGTAATATGGCTTTTTTAAGATGATATGTATTCTTATTATTTGTCTGTTATTTTAAACGTATGGAGTGTAATGCATTGCATTACTTCTGCATACATTCTGGAATAAACTCTTTTTATTATTATTATAACAACAACAAAAATGGATATGATTCGCGGTAGCTATAAAGTTACATTTAAGCATTTATAATTATATTTATGGAACAGAAATATAAAAACAGTTTTTAACTGCAGATTGCTTAAAAAATTATACAAAATAATCTTTTCGTATATTATTTCTAAATAGTATAAAACAATTTTTGTTGTTTGTTTTTGGGGTGTTATGCCGTGTTGCGCTAACTCCTTCTTTAAAATATAAATATATTTAGTATAAAACAAAGTCTTTCGGTTATCAAAGCTATCTGCGTCTATCGGTTTGTGTGCTTTGTTCTTCTTAACTACATTTAGGTATAATTTCTAAATATATAATAGATAATAATAATAAATGCATATTAAATTTAAATAAAGTAGAGAAAAGTCGAGCAAGTCGGCTAGTAATATATCAAAATTCAATTCATGTTTCACAAACATACTCAGGCTCAAGTAAAACTCAAAAAGCAGGAGTATTTAGATTGAATGGTAAAAATGTCGGGGATGCCCGAGGAATACTTAACGTAGTATTTCTGAACCGGAGTAAGATACGGAGTGAAATTAAAGTCGAAGTTATATAGTTTTTTATCATTATGGTATACTATAGTGAATGGTGGAAGAAGTCAGAAAAGCCTGAGAAATACCATAGAAATAGCGAAGCATTGCGGCTTCACTATTGAATCTGTACAAAAAAAATTCTAAGATTGTTATCATTTAAACTTGTACTAAGTGCCGTATTGCAGTCTTATGAGGAACGACTCCAATACTTTAACTTTACGACCCTAGATAAAAGAAGAATATTTGCTGACTTAATTTGTCTTCAAAAATTATTCATGACAAGCTTGAAACAACTCATTGTGTGATCAATATTCTTATTAAAGTTCCTAATAGACGTAATCTAAGGAGTCAGAATATATTCCATCTATTCCAATCAATTCCAATTATTTAAGAACAATATTGCAAACTTCAATCCATCGTCTCGAATGTGTCGTCTGTACAATTCTATTTAGTGTAACTACATAGATATATATGCAAATAGTCTCGCTTATTTTAAAAAGCAAATTAGCAATAGATTGTGAATGTTTGTTTGTTTTTTTTATTTACTCTATTTGTTTGCTGTTTTATTTTAGTTGCTTTTGTTTTTTGGATCATATATTTATCTGTATGTTTTGTTTTTGATATGTCTATTTTCTTTTTTTTGCCTTTGCTCACGTTTTGCTGTTAATACATAGTGTATAATGACACATAAACTGTGCATAATGTGAACATTTTTAAGTGGACTGTTGACATATACGTTTTTTGCAGCGCTTATCTTATGATTTTTTTTCATGTTAATAGTCTGTAAATGTTCCTAAACAATAAATAAATAAATAAACTATTAATGTAATATAGATTTTTAATACGTTATTTACTTTTATAATTATAAATAAATAAATAAATAAACTATTAATGTAATATAGATTTTTAATACGTTATTTACTTTCATAATTATAAGTTAAATATAAAAATTATCTAAGAACCTGCCTACATTTTTATTTGTCGTTTACTATTATTTCCTGATAACGAAGACGACACGGTGAAAAACACCCTTTATAATAAGCTACCATTGAGTCTCAAATTTACCTTAAATTATTATCATATATTGTATTTATTAAATTATAAATTAAGAGATGTCTCGTAAATTTAAAGATGCTTTTAGATACTGTGATTAGAACTTACACACCGTCTTTGAAGTTATCGAGCATTTTAAAGACTTTTTAGGTGAAGAAAAGAATTAAATATAAGGCTTATAAAAATTTCTTTAATCTGCAAAATCTCTTACTTATGAACCCCTTTTTGGATATGGTTTTACTGTACAATATATCAAATAAAGTTTTAAATTATTATTATCGGAATTATTTTAAACACGGATGCCTGGACTTAACAAAATAAAATTTTTTTAGCTTGCAAAGTTTTTTTATATACGAATGTATATGAATTCAATTTTTTTTCGGTTGAGTAGATTAATGATCTTGCTAGTCTTGGGAAGCGGAAATTAAACCACTCCCGACTCCCGACATCCGATCGAGCTAAAACTTTGAGCAGTTACTCGTTCGTTATTGATGACATTGCAGTATATCAATATACAATCACGAATGCAAACTCGGACATGTACGCATTTCTCTGAAATCGGATGACATTACAACAGTTAATATTCGAAATAAATGTCATCTTAACCTAATCAGAATTTGGTGAGGTGGAAAGATTTGTCAACTCAGTTCCTGTGGAGTAAAGTGCAATCCTCTGTCAAACAAAAAAAAAAGATTTTAAGGCCATGCAATACGTGGTGTAATATTTTAAATTGAGCCGCTATCAATAACAACCCTTACATAGATGGCGATAAGGTTTAAATTCCCGCTTAACACCATCCGCCTGTTTTGATTTGTGCAAGAAAAAAACATGGCCAAAAAGTGTCTTTTATTTTATTTTGTGGATGTTCAGGCATAAATATTTAATTTTTTTCCGATCATTTTATAAATAACTTAATTTGCCACATTATATGATAAAATTATAACGAAAAATGGGTTCGTAAGTAGGAGATTTTGAACTTTAAAGCAGTTTTCATAGGCCTATACATTATTTTTTTCTGTGCTTATAAAAGATTTATATAAAAAATACTCGATTTTTTCAAAGGTCAAGATGTATTCTACTCGCAGTATTTAATAAAGGCATCTGAAACATTTCTAGGCGACCAAATTTTCAAACCAAAAACACTTGATTTTGCATTACTACGTATGGCATCGCGTTAAATGAATTATAGTTTAAAAAAATCTTAAATCAAAACAAGGTAATAAAAAAGGAGTGCGTAATTTCGCCCGATTCCGAACGTTCCATGTCAAGGTGAATCGTTTTTAAAGTCAGACATATTATTACGTATCTAATAGTTTAAAAATTCGTCGAATATCAGCAAATATAATAAAGTATGTTAATATCCGAAATTTGGAAGAAAAGCTACTTTCCCAGCAGAAGTCATTTATTCAGAAGACGGCTAATATTTTGTAAATACCTCAAAGCCAAATATAATATTGAAAAGATTCAACATAAGTTCCTGAAGTATATAAACTATAAATTGCATATTCCTGTAGAAAACATTGATTATAACTACTTACTAGATAAATTGTCCCTATTAACACCTCGGCTCCGGTGATGAGTCTGATTTAACCCAGTTGTTTTTTAAATAAAAGATTTTTCCGCAAATATCTCGTTTAGGCTAATTTCCTTTTCTCTATTCTTTTATCAAATATTTACCCACATTTCGACTCAAAAAAAATTAAAATCGGACACGTTTTAAAAAAGTTATAATAATTGTGTATAAAAACACGCAAAAACTACATTTCTTCTCAGTTGAATTCGAGCAGCCGACGACACAGCATATCTCTTGCTCTGTCCTTCCGTCTTTGTCTCTCAAAGTCCGGTGCAGATGTTGTCAACCATTCGGGCACATTTCTAGTATTGTGATTTTTGTTTGTGATTTTGTTTCAATTTTTTTTCGTACCGTACGAACGCAATGGCAAGGCAAAATTATTTATCTGATAATGAGATCGAAATGCTACTTAACAGTTCGAACAGTGAGATCAGTGATGATGGCGACTTGGAATTCGAAACATTAGATCCAGAATTTGTAGTAATAAATCCATTTGGTGTTTTGTGTATGTATATAAATTTTATTAATCGTCGAATCATTTTTGTATTTTCGTATTTAGAATATTGCTTTTATTCCGTTTTTTTAAATGAAAATTGTTTTATTTTGAACCTCCGGGTATTACGTGTTAAAACTTTCAGAAAGAAGAATAAACACAGATTTAATAGTAATACATAAAATACTTCATTACAAAATGGTAATGGTCCGGTAATGGTAATGGTAATGACCGGTCAGTGGTTGAGTGGGCATAGCGCTTGGGTCTCACCCAAGCGTCGCGTGTTCGATTCCTCGGCTGGCTAAGTCCTCCATCACAACACAAGCAACATTTTCGGCTTTCTGTGGTGGTAGTTGGAGATTTTCAAACATTGTTGGGTTATTCGTAACCCGGGAATGTTTGTCTTTCTTTTAAAAAAAAAAAAAAAAAAAAAAAAAAAAAAAACAAAAAAAAAAAAAAAACAAAAAACAAAATTGACTGTCCTGAGTTACTCCAATTAATCAGCATCCACATACCCAAAAGATCTTGCCGAAATTTACTACCCTTTTTTTTACAACACCAGGACACTGTCTTATCAAAATTCCCCAATTCCAAGACTTCACAGTCTCGGAAATAAATACTCTGATCTGGGAGATATATTTCATCTTAAAAATAATCAATATAAATATTGTTTATTTCAATTCTTTTATAGATCGAGACACAAATAGACATCTATAATTTCCGCAATATATATATTTTTATTTTTATTTTGAATATCTATTTATGAGAGACTTCTTATCATTTTTACTAATGTATCTTATTTTATGATATGCTTTTGTTGTAACATTTAATATTTTTTCTTTTTTCGTTCTATTATATTTCCTTTATTATTTTAATTTTGTAGAATTTATAATAACTGTGATACTCTACTATTAAACTTTGTAGTGTGTAAAAGCCCATTAGGGCGTGTAATAATAAATAAATAATATTGAAAATGATATTTGAAATCGTCAACGTTTTACTTAGGACTTTTCATGGACAATACTGAAATGCCTTAAAATCTTCTAAAACCTAGCTCTATACACTGTACATTGCAGTGCATCTGAAGGTAGTCATAATTTCACTGAACTGTTATTATAGTTGGTCGTATTCTACGGGATAAAGCGCTGTTTAAATTATGTTGAATGGTGCTCAGAAAATCTTTTATACTAAAAGTATCTTCCACGCTGAAAATCATTTCAAATTTATTCAATTAAAAACACTATCACTCAATTTGAGAACCTTTTCACGAATTTCAAAGCTTAAATCTTCAGCTGAGTTCGGTACTAAACTTTCCCTTTGGTTCATTTCTCCTCTAATTACTGAATTCATTAATTGCCCCACTAGCTTCCCTTTGATGAAGATAATTAATAAATATATACATTTCCTGAAATTGTGCTGCGGCGATAATATGGCGCGGGTACTGATTATATTCTATTTTAAAATAGACTGTGGAGAAAACTCATTTTAAGCTTCTTTTAAATGGCAGCAACAGAAAATATTTTTTATTATGAATAATAATTATTTCCTTATTCAAAACTCATTTTAAGCTTCTTTTAAATGGCAGCAACAAAAAATATTTTTTATTATGAATAATAATTATTTCCTTACTATTTCAGTAAGGTAGTTTCCTAGGGATTTTCACGAAAAGAAGGAGATGAAGATATGGGAAGGAATATGGTAAAAGGAGGCAGAAGGAATCTGAAGGTTAGTGTGTCCAGGAGTGACAGAGGTTTGAATTCATTACCCCCTCTGTGGTGCAATGGGTTGAGAAAGTCCTGCAGGAGAGGTAAAAAGATCTCCCTCAACCAGTCTCCTCAAATCCAGCCCGCCACACAGTAGGTAGGCAGACACATTCGAGACAATCCTCATCACATGGGCACCCCTGCCAAGTCACCAAACGTAGCGAACCACTTGGCGTGACCTATAACAGTGGTGTTGTTTATTCAATTAGACTTAAACTAAGAGTAAACTATATGAATGAAATATCATAGATTTTTATATAATGTAACTCTCATCAAACCTAATTAAATAGACACTAATAAAAAAAAAATTTAAAAAAAATAAATAAAAAATAAAAATAAATAATTGATAAGTTACATACATATATACATTACATACCCGCCTCCCAAATTGACTATATGAAAATAATTGGTTAAATTAACTAATGTTTTCGGTGTTTAGTTTTGTTATTGCCGTCAAGTGGTGGATAACTATGCTGATAATGTCTGCAAAGAAGCGATCAAGCGATACTTGCATTGAGTCATGAAACTGGTACAGGAGGAATTGATGTGGATTTAATAGTGTAGAAATGAGATCCCTGAGGCGTATGTGTAGTAAAACCATGTTTGACTCTTTTTTAAAGATGGAGATCTGGAATGGAAGGAACGCTTCGATGGTTTGGAGATTAACATCGGATTTATCAAAAATTATGTAAACGAGTACCTACTGCAAAAGAGCCCCAATTTCTCCTGACCACCTGGAAACCAGAGACGCCATAGCTTCCCCAATTGAGATTTTTTGTGAGGCTGGAGAAAAATGGTTGGAGAAAAAATGGAAAAATGATTATTCAGATCTGGTCATCAAACACGGCCAAACCCATGTCAAGCAACATTTTGATTATGAATAAGCTTACACCAGGACGATACTAAGAGTATCTTCCACCCTGGAACGTGAAGCAAATATACTATTTATTATTTTAAATGAAAGAATTTCGAAATTACACAAAATAATCAAACAAAATTTACTTGCTGATGTCGAAATTTTAACCCGCAACCTCCAGATTTGTAGCCAAAGAACTCAACTCCGGAGGCCATATGCACACTGAATACAAAATTTTCATAAGTAGCACTTTTCTTTCAAACATTCACTTAATTAATTTCCTCCGTTTTCACTATTTCAGTCCCCGGCGTCACACGGTTAATATCAGTTTTGTTTGTCAAACATTTGCTTTGGAAGGGTAATTATTATACTGTACGCATATTTGCCTTAAAAATTAACTTTCCCAGTGAGCCAGCAAAATAACCACATGTCTTACTTGAAATTTCAATTTTATTTTTACGAAAAAATGAAAATTACACATTTATTAAACTTGTTAGATTATATCAAAATCACGGGATATTATATTTGTCGTATTTGTCAAGCTTTTTTTATTTGTGAAACCGCACAAGAGTTCCAACTGCTTCTAACCATCTGGAGCTAGTGATACTATAGCATCCCCAATTGGGGTATGTTTTGAGGGCGAAGATAGAAGAGAGGAAAGAGATGGGAAAGAGGAAGGTGAAGGAGTACCTGGCTATTCAGATACGGTCATCAAACGCGGCCAAAGCCATTTAAAGCATGTTTAAAATCTGAATTTTCATCTTACACCAGGGCGATACTAAGAGTATCTTCTACTCTGAAACGTGCCACAAATATACTATATATTCTTTCAAATAAGCACATTGTGAAATAATACAAATTAATAAAAAAAAATTACTTGCGTGCATCGGGATTTGAGCCGCGACCTCCAGCTTGCTAGTCGAGAGCCTTACTCCTCGACCACGGAGGCCGGGAAGCTGAAGTATTTATAAAATATTTGTCTCAGAATCATCGCCTTTTAAAAACAAATATTTAATTAAAAAATACCTCTCGATTGATCACACCTTTGGTAAACTAGGGAAAAATAAAAATATCAAACAAAAATTCATTTCGCGCATGCACTGCTTGCGGCAAGTTTTATTGCTGCTGGTATATTATAGTTGATACCTCCATATTGACGCAACTATATGCATATCCTTTAAACACATATTCCTGTATTCCTTTATCCTATTTCCTGTCCCTGTCTGACAGTGTGGAGTACCCACATTTAGTGGTATTGCCACAATTTACTATACACGACCAGTCTGTTAAAAAAACCGGTGCAGTAAACGTGTCTCATCAGTGCGTTTAATTCTAGTCTATTACGGAAGTTTGTACAGTGATGGCCAAGCAGTGTACCTCAAGCCCATAATATCGATCTAAAAGACCAAGGGTAAGTAAGAATTCTATTTTAAGTCTAACTGTTAACCACAGCGACCTCTATGTGTAGTTATTTCAAATATTTAATACAGTCAACAATAAAATATTTCGACTAAAATATTGCCACTCTACACCTTTTTTATAATATTTTTTACTTTATCTGCAAATTATTATAACTATGGTTTTAAAACTTATTCCAATTCTCTGTTAAATTTATACTTTTAAAATTATTGTTTTTTTTTTTAAATAACAAAACGTATAGTATCTAACAATATACTTACAATTGTACTTGCAATTAAATGATAATTTTCTCGAAACACCTGAATTTAATTCCAGTCGGAAGTTGTCAGATGACACGACAATGCCATTAGCAAAGCGTAGATTTATATTGTTTTTTTATGCCAAAACCTTATTTTTTCAAATTAAGACATTTTCTGAGCTTTTATAATTGTCGAAATTTATCCATGTTTGAACATCTAACAGTCTTGTTACAAATAAAAGGATTTTTTCTGAAATTCATCGGCAAAATCAAAATAAACGGATAGAATGGATTTAAAACGTTGCGTTTGAAAGGTTTTCTGGAAGAAATACCCTTATCAAGCTTATTGACTGAAATCGGGGATATCGTTTTCTTATTATTCTTATTGAAACCTTTGTTTCCAGAGAAGCTATTTTTTCTAAATTAACGTCAGCTCTCATTTAAGCCTCTTTACCTACTGTTCTCTTTATTATTAGTTTTTTTTACTACTGGTTGAGATTTCTTCTAACGCTAAGATGTTAATTTTTTACTAAATCACATAGCAAAATAAGTAATCTATTAAAACTGTTGAACAAATTACTATAATCAATATAAGAAAGGGAAGCTTAGATTGTTTGGGCTTGTAGAGCAAATGAGCGAAGAAAAGAGTGTAAGGAGAATATTTTACGGAATTGCGAATAGTAGTATAAGTCGGGGATGCCAGAGGAAGACATGGTCACACAAGATCATGTCAAGAATGAGAATAATAGAAGAGTATATATGAATTTGAATGATCCAAGAAGTGTGTTAACAAGTATGTACATAATTTTTAGATTTGTAAAGTGATAATAAATAATCGGAACAAAAACTAAACAAAATATAACTGTTTAAATAAGTTGTAGGTTAGCAGTGAAAGACCACCATTAAGTCATTCAACCATTAGCTGTGTTTGATAACCATATTTGAACAGCCATGTTCTTTTCAATCTTCTCATTCCGTATCTCTTTCCCCCAATCACTACCTTCTGCCTCACGATATATCCCAATTGGCCAATTTGGAAAATGAAAGAAACCTAAGCAAACTATAAATTATTCAAAACGTAGCAATGAGATGCATAAATACTTATGCAAATTTGCAATAGAATTATCATATGAGAAATAAGCTAAATTGAATAACAATAAAAAAGAGACCGCTAAATAATTGGATACTTTTTATGCGTATAATTATGAATAACCAAATGGTAAAATAATTTATGGATGAAATTTTTTTTTAATAAAATAATATAGAAAATTATAAAACCATAGATCTAAATCGAATTATATTGCCGCATTTGGTTGAAAGTCTGAAATTTAAAGCGAATTATTTAGAAAAAAATATCCTAACTGTAAAAATATAATATTATTACCAATGAAAATGTAACCACGTTCATTGGTAGCATAGCGCACAAATGTATAGTGCAGTTTTAAGTTAAAACAAAGAAGTGTTTTATAAAGCATTTTATCAAGATTTATTGCCGATTTTAATGCTTTTATGTTATGCATAAAAAAAATTTAAAAATCATCAAAAATGTTAAAAAAAAATAGAAATAGATTAACCTTTTTAATTAATACAACTAAAAAAAACTTTTACAAAAATGAAATTGGCCTGGCTAAAAAAAAATGTAAAACATCTTTGGAAAACAATAAATATAATAAATAATAGAAAAAAAACAAAAAAAAAACAAAAAAATCTGTATGGAAAAAATCTATTGACGTCATAAGAGAACCGATCATGTATGTGATAATGCCTTTCATTAGTATTTCGCTAACGTCGGACAAATCCATACGGATCGATGAAAATTATAAGATGGATAATTAAACAAAATAACATGTCTGTTTTCCAACCGATAACTATAAATTATAAAATAAATAATTAAACAAAATAACATGTCTGTTTTCCAACCGATAACTATAAATTATAAGATAGATAATTAAACAAAATAACATTTCTGTTTTCCAACCGATAACTATACATAAAAGACAGATCTGTACCAGGATTTGTCACAGGACAAATATTGAAGCGGTACAACAATTTATCAAGTATTTCAATTAAATGGATACTAAACATAAGTTTGAATTGTTGAATATTCCCATTTGTTTAATAAAATCTATCGTAACACATGTTTTTAAATACGGCAGCCCTGACGAAATATCAAATTATCCAATGACCTATATATCTCTTGTCTAAAACATATCAATTTTTTTTTAAAAGATTCTAAAATAACAACTCCTGTATCATATTGAAAATAATAAATACTCAGTCCTAGCCAATTTAGATTAAAACTTGGTGCTCATGATGGCATTGCAGAACTAACTTCAACTATATAGCATGCATTGGATAAAAAAATGCATTTTCATAGATTTGGGTAAGGTACAATTATCTAACATACAAAACTATTTAATAAATAGTACAACGAACAAATTATGGGCCATTGAAAATGTAACATACCGATATGCACTTGAGCTAATAAGACTTGGGAGCTGTACCTACTCACCTAAACGTAGAAAAAACATTGGGTTAGTTGAAGCACGGGATCAATTGTACCGGTACAATTATTCCCCACATAAATCTGTACAACTATCCCAATATTGAAATTGAAAACGTCCGGGTTCCACTGTATCCCGAGGGCAACTGGTGACATGTTCGCAAGTTTAAGGGCCATCGCTTGACGACTCATCATAAACGTGTTATTCGCTTTGTTACTAATAACCCGTGGTACAATTGTCCCCGGTCTCCCCTATTCTTATAACCGTTCTGTGATTTTCGGCATATTATGCCGAATTCTAAAAACGTCTTCAGTGATCGCACGCCAAAATATACCATTTTTTTGACCCGCAAAATTCGCACATTTACGATTTTTTTATATTTTCTTTATAAATCCTATATATATATAGCACTCGAGCGAATAAATTTAACTTAATACTCCATCGAAATATTAGTTTTTACCAAAAAAATACTCAATAGATAATTTTAAAAAGCAAGATATAAAAAAAAATTAAAACCATCTCCGGAAAAATTTCCGCATTCTGTGTAAGTGTATAGGTCAAATGCCAAGATTTTGCAGTACGGACCGTACCAGGCCATTAATAAACCCACAAAGAAGTAATCCAATCCGAAGAATGTACGTGTAATGCGAGCCCCTTGCACTCTGCGGTACTAATGTTTACTCTAACGGCGCGGAACTCCATCGGAACCCTCGTGACATTTAACCAAGTGATTATATTGAACTTTACGACTGAGGGCTCCACCAGACCCCTGGAGCTGTGGAACTAGAATGGAACTTCCACCCACTTCTACGGAACTTGGAAACTCTCTGGAACTTTTATCATTGAATGGAAGATTAGAAAGTTGTCTGAAGAAAGTATTTTTCTTTATTGATATTGCATTTTCAAGTATGCTTTATTGTGTAATTATTGCACACGAAATCAGGACACAAGAAAAAGAAAGTCAGCAAGGAGTGAAAAACGTAGGTAATACAGGTTGAGCAATGTTTTCTTACGCGTTATGTTCTGAACTTTTATTTTATTTATTTTATTTTTGTTTATTGCAGAAACAAACAGTACATAATTACATAGATGACAATAGTTACAAAGTTATAAAAGTTAGTATAATAATTGGTACCAATGACATGTCGCTGACATATATACATAGGAGGTATATTATACATTTACGGTTAAGTTACATTTTTAAGTTAAGTTAATTAGTGTGCTGGGGAAGGAGAGAGGTGTGTGTGAGTGTTTGTGTGTGTGTACGTGTGCGTGTGTGTCTGTGTGTGGTTGTATGTGTTATGTTGGCGAATTTAGTGTGCTAAAAAAGTTTTTCTTAAATAGAGGGAGAGAATCAAAAAATATATCGGTACTTGTGCTTGTTTGAATTGAGTTGAATGTTTGAAGGATGCGAGAAATAGGGGAATTGGCTGCAGCGTTTGTATTATTACTAGTTGTGTAAAAAAGGTTGGTGTGTCGAGTTCTTTTAGATGGGGTGTTAAAATTCATTTGGGATAGAAGTTCTGAGCAGTCTATTTCGTTGTGTATTATTTTATGGAGAAATGTCATGTCAGCTACCGTTCGCCTGGATTTCAGGGATTGGAGAGTGCAGATATAATTATTGTTGTATTTATAATCTAAGTACTTAATAAATTTATTTTGTATGCGCTCTATATTATTGACATAGTAAGTGTATTTGGGATTCCAGACAGGCGATGCATATTCCAGTGTACTTCTGATTAGTGAGGAATAAAGCATTACTAGCGTACGTGGATTTTTAAATAATTTACTCAGACGCAGTATGAAACCTAACATTTTGTAAGATCTAGCAGTGATTGAAGAAATGTGCGTATTAAATATAAGTTTACTATCTACGTAGACTCCAAGGTCCTTACATTCGGTTTTTGAGATCACGGGTTCATCGCGGAGTGAATAGGGAAAGTTAATTATATGCTTGTTTCTGGTGAAGGACATAGTGTGGCATTTTGAAACATTGAGGTCCAAATAATTAGCTGTGCAGTAGTTGCAGAGCCTATCTAAGTCACTTTGTAGCTCTCTACAGTAATTTAAATAACATATTAAGTGTATACATAACATTATTGTAATAATTCCTTTGCGACTAGCGCAAACCCGTGAAAATCATGGGATAGTAGAGGGGCTATTGCGTCCTAATATCTCGTATTTTTTACATTAACTACACACGGGACACCCTGAGGAAAATAATTTCCCTCAGGGCCTGTCATATTTTAGGATTCTGTGTGGACGGTCTTTTTTAAGGAAACGAAGGGGGGTAGTTCTGCAAAGGTACAACTGTGGCATAAGACGGTGGGTCAAGAGATCAGTGGAAGTGGTCAAAGGGTCTCCCCAAACCAGCCTCACCTGATCTGGTACGCCGCGTAGCTGGTTGGTCTAAATATTTCTCACCATTATCACGCCACTAGTTTCCTGTCGTTCGGCGTTAGAGCGTTCGAGGTGAAACTGGACTAATTGGAGGTAAAAAATAGGAAATCAATTTTTTCGTCGTGTCTCATCTCAATATAATACACCAATGTGGATAGTCTGAGTTCCAATTGAGAAAATGGGGAGAACAATAATTTTAAATTTAATATAATAATAAAAGTAGTTTTTTTTCCCCTTGTACATATGTGTTTTTTATTATGTCATATTATAGAAATAAACAGTACATTAGTTACAGCAATGAAACAATTTACAGATATTAAATATTAAGTAATTGTATTGTATTGTATTGTATGTGTGAGTTTGTGTATAATATGTATGCGTATTGAACAGTTTACATTAACATGATGCTAGTTTTAAATTTTGGCAGTGAATCTGAAAAAAATTCGATGTTGAGAGTCGACAGATACTATCGAATTTAAACCAAACAAACACTTCCAATTTTTAAAATTGTAGGATAACGACAGAGGTTGACTCTGGCCATATTGAGTGGTAAGTGAGAAGGGAACATCTATGGGATAATAACAAAGGTTGACTCTGGCCATATTGAGTGGTTGGTGAGACGGTATAAATTGTAGAATAATGACACAGGTTAACTCTGACAAAATTGAGTGGTTAGTGAGACGGTAAAAAATGTAGGATAATGACAGAGGTTGACTCTGGCCATATTGAGTGGTAAGTGAGACGATATAAATGGTAAAATAATGACAGAGGTTGACTCTGGCCATATTGAGTAGTAAGTAAGACCTTATAAATTTTAAAATAATGACAGAGGTTAACTCTGACCATATTGAGTGGTAAGTGAGATGGTATAAATTGTAGGATAATGACAGAGGTTGACTCTGATCATATTGAGTGGTTAGTGAGACGGTATAAACTATGGGATAATAACAAAGGTTGACTCTGGCCATATTGAGTGGTTGGTGATACGGTATAAATTGTATAATAATCACAGAGGTTAACTCTCCTGTTCCGGTCCCGTTGGCGTCAGGTATCAGGAGATTTTTTAATGTGGATGAGTGTTTCAGGCTAATATTTATTGCTTATAAAATAATTGTTACCCTTTGTGCTATGCATAAAAAAATCTTGTCTTAAACATTAGTTTACAAAAAAAATATATATATTATTTGACAAGTTCTAGTATTTTCATCAAAAATGTAGACAATTTGTCTCGACGCCATTTATTGAGAGAGTTAGCACTTACAATGCCTTTCTCATATAAAATAAAGTTGGTTGTTTCAGGTGAAAATATGTAACAAGCAGTAATTGTTGAATGAAACACTAGTATATATTGAATTATTTCGCGGATAAGAGATAAGCCGCCATAGCTCAGTGGTCAGAGCTGTCGACCGGAAATCGAAAGGACACGGGTTCATGTGCCGTTGGCGTCATGTATCTTTTATCAGGAGATTTTTCAATGTGGATGAGTGTTTTAGGCGAATAATTATTGCTTATAAAATAATGAGGTTAACTCTGACCACATTGAGTGGTTAGTGAGACGGAATAAACAGTGGGATAATAACAAAGATTGACTCGGGGCATATTGAGTGGTTGGTGAGACGGTATAAATTGTAGAATAATGACAGAGGTTGACTCTGACCATATTAAGTGGTTAATGAGACGGTATAAATTATAGGATAATGACAAGGGTTTACTGTGATCATATTGAGTGTTAAATGAGACGGTATAAATTGTAGGATAATGAGAGGTTGACTCTGGCAATACTGAGTGGTTAATGAGACAATATAAATGGTGGTAACAAGTAAAGACGTTTGCGCATTCCTTGTATTTAGTGTAATAGATATATCACTATCTATATCGGAGTATAATAGGAGATTCATTAAACCAGAGTCAGAAGAAAGAGACGCAACCGAAATTATCATTTTTAATGAGTTGATAATTGAACACACTAATAGAGTTATTTGGAGAAAAATGTGAAAAACTTTTCAATTTCAAAATTGATAAACATGTAATAATTACCTTGATTTTTAATTAAAAAGCCAAAACTGATACATTTTTGACCAATTAATAATATCAATATACTTTTGTGGAGGTTTATCAAATTTTGAGTAAAATTCTCAAAAATAATCTCAATTTGTTTTTAAATTATCTTATCGTTATTTTTATTTCGAAAAGTTTTCATGGAATGAAAAATCTCAAGGACTTAAAACGGTTAACAGGAACATTATTTGTTGCTTACTGTCATATACAACTTTCAGCATTATTCTAGATTTGAAGTAAAAATACAGGTTGAAATTTCTTTCAACTTTTTCCTCATTGTGAAAACGTTGTGGAGTGCTTAAAAATAAAAATAAAACATGTTTGTATCAGGGCGATCTAAAGCAAATGACTCATTCTGACATGGAACAGATGTTCCCAACAGAGTAATCAGATGCTCTCAACTCTAAAGGATGCTGAAGTTTGAAGATTCGTGCAAAGAGGTGCCGCGGACCCTTAAGTTGCCTGGTAATGAATATCCCTGTTGAGATAAAAGAAAAGAAAACAACATTCAATTATACGTTTCCACAAATTTTGTGAAAAGGAGAAATTTCCAGATTAAAATCAAGCCACGAATTGTGTAAAACAATGGAAACTTTTATCATGGAGCAAGATGCGGTCGCTGTAAAATTGTGCTTGTTCTTGAACACGTTTTGTTCATTTTTAACCCAATGATGACCTACGCAAATTCAGCGCAGAAGGTACTTCAAAATAATTAGTTGTTACCAGGCGTATGATATTTCTGATTTATACTGATCAGACCAGAGCTCAAGTTAAGTGCCGCCGCTCTCGAAGAAGTTTCATTGGATAACCAGCCCCTCTGCCATAACACAAGAAGTTCGATACGTTTGGTAACTTAGCTGGGGTGGCCAGGTTCAAAGGATGATGTTTGTTCAGATCTTAGACCAATGTAAAAAAATATTAAAAGCTATCTTGGGTAAAAAAAATCACTATAGCGTTATTTCTTAAAAAAACGTGCTTATTTTTGTAAGTGCTTTTACAATATTTTTTCTTAAGTTACAACGTTTTATAAAAAAACTATTGCTTTTAAACCTACTCAACGATATAATAAGAAACTCAAACTTAGTCCAGACATAGATTATAATAAAAACATTGAAATCATCGCTAAGTCAAATGACAAAAAATGCAGTTATGAACTTTTGGCAGTAACTCATCGATATTATATGGTGGGATGTATGAATATGAATGAGACGAGGAATGTGTGCCAAAACCGATTTGTTTGGCGGTCCCTCTGCGGTGAAACGGCGTGATATTTAGTTAGTTAGTCAATTTCTTGAGTAGGCCGTCTAAATGTCATATTAAATTCACATCACAGCAATTTAAACAAGTGGTGCTTTTAAACCCCAGTGGACAAATTCAGGGTCAAAGACTTGAATTAATTTGTTTTGTTGGAAACAAAATGAATACGAGATAAAAAGACATTTTGGAAATTACACGCTCTGAGGACCTCGCTGAGGTTCAAGTTAAAGGTCTGAAATTCAAACAAACGCTTTAATATTTAGTCGGAGACCTGAACCACAAGGCAAGCTGTTTGTGTCATTTAACTAACGGGAATTTTTTGTATATACAAATATAATGCAACCAATAAACATTATTCATAAAATTAAATGTAATCATTTTGTTGTTATGGGTTGAAAGATGGTTGTAGTTCATCGATGTACTATACTAGATTAGCCCTGTCTAGTTCAATTCATTTTAAAAATAACCCCACGTAACGTACGTCACAAATATGGAGATGAACTTAACAACCCAACTCTGTTTAAACTCCTTGTACAAGCGTTCAAACTCGTAAGCGAAACCACGGAGAATTTGTTGTCAGAGGTGTTGTAATATGGACATAATTCAAATTTAAATATTTGGAACTCGGTTATTTTTGTGATTGAAAAAATGAACTTGCCCAGCATAGCTGAGAAGCAAAATAGACCCACAAAAGGTAAAACGCAATGCACAGTGCCCATTTCGCATTTCGACATAATGCGTGGGCCTTTTCATAAATGTGCATGTGAACCAAACCAAATTTGTGTTGGGGTTATTTTTAAATGAATATGCCGTGTCTAGTCTAATTTAGTCTATGTTGTAGGTAGATTTTAAAATCGGACAAGAATTAAATCCAAATTTCTAGTCATATAAAATTTGCATTAATTATTGAAACAATACTATAAATGCATTCAGTCAATCAATCAAAACATATCTACATATAAAAAGAAAATAAATTTTGTTTCGAGTCACGACCGAGGGTTGAACTTGTAATGGACCTGTTTGGGGTAAAGGAACGTAAAGATTTTTTTTTATATAAATTAAAATACGTTCAGAGAATAGGGAGAAACGAACAGACTATGGACATCTTTGGGACATCCTAGAAGCTTTATTATAGAAACCTACGTCGGTAATAGGTGTTAACCACGTAATAATTGAAAAGAGGCGTGATGGAGCTCAACGAATCAGATCATTCCTAAAATCAATTAAATAATTTTTCGCCAATCACGGAGATTAAGGGCGGTCTAAGACACGATACACTCGAGGTTGATTTACTGTTGAGTTAACCTTGGGACCCGGTCTCACGACACGTGCAAAGGCACTTGGGATTCGACGATAAATTTGCATTCTAAGGCAGAAACAAAGCGATACCCAACCATCGATAACGAAAAAAGGGGGTGACGGTTTGGTGAAAGGAGAGGGTGTTTTAGAATGTTTGGTCCAGAAGACATATTACGAGTTGATCCTCGTAGAGAGAATTGTTTACGTTCGCTGAACTTCTGAGTGCTCCTTTCAAGTGGCCACAGTGAACACAAATTTTAACTTAAGATAGGACGTTTGGCCGAAATTGCCTAATTATATTAACACGGGGGAGATGCAAGTTGGGTAATTAAGAAAAGACATAAAAGTTAATGGGTCACGAAGTCTTTGATTAACGATCAAAATTTTACGACCTTTTTTGCGCGTAAGCAAAGTTACGAGGATAATATATTGAAATTCCTAGATGAAGCGAGAAAAGAGTATATGGGTTGGGCTAAAACTAGACGCAAAAAACTGTAAAAACAGGGATGTACTGGGCGTAGATCGCTGAAAAGAAAGGACCGGAAATCGAAAAGAAACCCGAAAAGTAGTTTAGCTCATGATGGAAGGGGTTTCAACGACTCGGGTAGTGGACAGCGTTGGGTTACGAAAGATTACCAGAAGATATGCGGCGGATATCACGAAAAGAGTCAAAACAGGTAGGTGAAATTACAAAAACGTGTCGGATCAAATTTTGGAACGAATGCCTACGTATGTCATCACCGAGGGGAAGGTATATGTGTCCTGGGATCACCCACGGATCGTGTAGACACCAATCAAATGCTAGAAGGCAGCACACAAGGAAGGATACTGGATTGCGTAAGGGCTGGACATAATAGGTGAAAAGCTTCCGTTAGTTGGGATAATTTATCGATTATATTATCGATATCAATAGCGAATTTCTCGGAAAGATTTCGAAAACAACGATATAGAAATGAGCTACACCTAGTCTATAGGCCGGAAATCAACCAATATTACGGACACAACACGCGTACGAGAAAAAATAATCAAATAATTTCGCGCAATAATCTACATCGCCGAAAATCATTTACGGGAGGGCGCCCGGAAGTCAGGTCACCGAGTACACGCCTGTACCCATCTCGGCAGGGTGGTAGGTGTTTACCTCAACTCGGCAGGCGGGAACAAAAAAAAAACTGAAACGGGGTTATGCAATTCTAAACTTAACGGGGAGTGAAACCTCGAATTCATAAAGGCGAAAGTCGCACAAATTTTAAGTCGATTTATTCGAAAGAACATGATTAAATAGCGTTGTTTGGAGGAAATCAGGGCTTTTTTCGTTTTAACTTGGTTGGAGTCGGTCTTCGAGATCCTTACGTCGTGACATCTTTTGTGTGCCATTTTAAACTAAACTTATAGAGTTTTAAATGTAGTGAAGTTATTCAACCAAAGGAAAAGGGGTGACTCATAATTAGACAATACCAAATTCACGGGTTGGAGTCTCTTGGTTTGGACTATTATAGAACGATGAAACTCAACTGCAGTAATGTTTAATAATAACGCGTGTGCCATTAGAGGAGAAAAAAATAGAGAACCATAATAACTATTAAATGACCTGACGAAAACGGCTAAGACAAAGTTCTAAAAATTTTGTGAAATTGAAGAGACAGCTTACATTAATCAAAAAATAATAATAAAAATCGTGTAGAAACGCGGCGAATGAATTTACTCGGAGAGAAGAATTTAATAAGAGCTAAATACATCATTCGTAAATCACATGTGGGCCTTCTGGTCAAAATTAATAATAATTAATTTCCAATATATAAAACGTAGAGTAAATTGCTCATTTGAATTGGGGGTATAGACAGTGTTTTCCTTGCGAACACGGAAAGGATTTTAACGGTTTACACGATATAAGAATTTAGTGAAAAAATCGAAGTGAACGTGGCAAATAATATATGAAAGGTTCTAGGAAGGGGGAGGGAGTTTGGGTAGATCTCGGCAAATGCTTACTTAGATGCTCTAAAATAGTCGTTAGGGGGAGATATCTAGATTAGGTACAGTGGAGGCCAACAGATACCGATGCATGTCAACTATCAATTTACGGTTAGGGAGGAAGAGATCATTCTATTGAAAGAAATGATCCGCTTAAACATTCCGAATTCTAGTATCAGGTAATTTATGTGCTATCTACGGAGCGGCGTATGAAAGTAGAAATTTTAGCTAGAAAAATTAGATACAATATGGTTATAGTTTCTACCGGCGAGTAGACGGGTGACATAGAGAACCGATTTCGAATTTAATACGAACCTTTAACGGCTTAGGGGCTTCTACTCATACCTACAGTTCCTGGACGCGGATTAATGTACATGTCGTCGATATCCCGACTGGACTGGTAATATAACGATTTTGGGTGAGTGATCTTGCATGAATATATATTTCCAGAACGTTAAAATTGCGACGAAGATGGGGCTGCAACTGATAAAATAGTATCACATTTAGAACTGTTTGCTTGCTTCTAACAGCTGTGTTTAGCACGAGGCCAATGACCTACTTATTTGTAAGCAGTTAGTGGCGACACACGACCCAAAAGGAAGAAAAGGGACCCCATAAATCACTCGACGTCCGTGCCTGACGACAAAAGTCGTACACTCTACCGAGTTGGCGGCCGCGCAGAGGCACCTCAAATCAACATGGAAGCGACTAGCTGCAACCAACTCATGCTCAAAACAAATAAAAAAATAAAATTAATAATATTTGTATAACCTTATATGTTCACTAACAAATTCCTAAATACCTTTGGCCTCGGCTTAGAACTCACCGTTGGAGTATGTTGTCCGTAAGCTGTCTTGGGAAAGCACACAACTTCCTCGGCTCAGAAGATTTTCTACTTTCCTCATCACGCGATTTCGGGGCGTCAACGTTGTATGGAGAATCACGAAGAGTTCGGAAGGTCATCCCTTTTCGCGGAACCGGGTCGGATGAGAGGACACGAGAGGCAGTATGAAAATTAATGTCAAGTTGGAATGTTTGGGCCTTGGTTCGCTGCGAAGGCGTTTAATTGAACGGGCTCCAAGTCTTTCAAAATCGCGTGGAGGGGACGTCGGCGTGATGAACGAGGGTTCAAAATCGGAGGACGAACACATACTAAAGCGGGGTTTACCCGGAGGTTGATGCAACTCGACTGGAAAACCCTCGAGATCCTTTGCAGCAACCTTCGTGAGGTGGATAGTAGGCCTGGCGGCTAGTGGACGTTGAAAGCCTCACCAGAACAAACCTATTTGAAACATGCACGCGTTTAGCATCATGACAAGGGACGCAATGAAAAATTCCCCTTTTACAGTCAGTAAAGTAGTCCGTTGGAGGAAGCGGGGCGGGGTGATTTGGGATATTCCAACAGGTGCATTATCTCTCCCTCTGACGTGAGCGGTCCGGAGGTGTCAAGGCGACTATAAGAAGAAGTTAGACCAGACCTCGGGGAAAGCCAGACACGTATTGGTTCTTGGGGTTTTGCATTTGGAAGAATAGCGACCATTTCATTTGGGGCAGTGAGGTGCCGACCCAGTTTGCAAAAAAAACCTTTTTCTCGTCATTCAATCCGTTCCCATCTCCTTTTCTCTCGTTTCCACTTCCATCCGCAACACCCAAAGTTTACTAACCACAGCTAAATCCATTTATCTAGTTTCAGTACATCGTTACAGAGGTCGACGAGAGAGTCCCAGTACTTATGCGGAAACAACACACTATTCAACGAAGGGTTTAATAGCCCGTACACAAGAGGGGGGGGGGGTACGGTTCTATGTCACAATCTAGAATTTATAAACACGGGGACATTAGGTAAGGGCGGGGATACAAGGAAATTGTAGAGATATGATAGAAACTACTAGGTCAATTAGCAATAGGGTCCAGTATTCGAAAGTTAGGTGAGACACGTACTCGTTTCTTGTAGTACTCGCTGAGGGTCGATGGACGTTTTCCCCACACTTTGGCTAAAAAGAACCGGGAGTTACCATGGAAAGGAGACATTAAATACCTACCACCCCATAACGGTGGGCTTCGAATTAACAAATCACACAACGTGAAGTTAAGGGATTTATTGTAGATCAACCCCAAAGCGAAGGCCTTATTTTACTGTGTCCAATATCGCAGGGGCGGGGGATGTTCAGAGTTAGCTAGGCTCAGCACGATATCATTTTGCAAAAGCGAACTGAACGCTGGGGATAAAGAGGTATAAAAACCTCATTCAAGCGAGTTAGGACAATTAGGAGGTCGAGTCAACACATTTGGTGCCTTGAGAACCAGGAGCCGAGAGTTTTACAAGTTGGGGTGGCTTCATTGACCTTATAAGCGATAGAGGTACGAGTATGGTGTCTCAAGAAAAAAAAAACATGTCAGGAGCGAATAGAAAAAAATAGGTCGAAACGAATGTGGGTCAGTTGTAAAATAGTCTAGACAGGTGAACAAAAATTAAGCTGGACGCACTGTTAGACTCTAGTGTCATTTATGATTTAATTACTTACGATGGAGACGGCGAGGCGCCGGACAATAGTGGAAAAAAAAAGGTTACCTACTCTTACGTATCTACAGCCGGTGGTAGATTTATCGCTCTGAACACGGCAGGGATGTCGGTCGGCTGTTTGTTGGGACTCGTGTGGCGCCGTTTTGGGTAAAGTCGCCTCAGGCGCGCCGTACAAATGAATAAAGAGAATTAATACACAATACGGTAGTTAGTAATGAATAATATAAATTGAGTACTTTCACGAGACTAATAATAAAAGGGAAAGGTTACACAGTTAAATGGAAAAAAAAAAACGTAAGCTGATGTTAATCAACATTTCATGAGAAAAAAAAAAAAAAAAAAAAAATCAAGATCATTATAAGATTCGGGTAAGGAAGTATATTCGAGGGGCGACAGGGGAGTATGAAAGCAACGGATGCTAGAGGAGTTCCGCATCAGGCAGAGTAAAATTGTTAATTTAGAGGTAAGGGATTTTTTTTGTTATCTTAGCGTAAGAAAAATTTTTTTAGTTATAATCATGTAAACCACATGGGGTGCGTATGGGTAGTGAGCCGAAGTGGATTCAAGTAGACTTAAGTTTTGAAATTATCTACACCATAATAATGCTGCAAGTTATGCACATAGACATAAGGAAAATTTAAATACGTCATTTCGGCGCACCTACCGTAGCTCATGTGGTCGGATAGGACCGCGAGATTTCTAACGATCTTATATTTTGACCATGTACAGGAGGCTTCGGTCCACCTTAGGTTGGAAGTCACTTGGTGGCGCGGGCGGGGGCGTTACCATAACCACAACAAGATTAAATAAATAATCTATTTATATGTATGAAAAAAAAAACAAAAAAAAAAACAACGCGGAAATTACAACAAAGAACTGGTCACGATCTAGGGTCGTTTGAGATCTCAAGGACTAACACAAATAGGGAGGAAGGGAGACGTTAATGGAGAGGTGCGTAAATAGATTCAAGTTGCGTGCATATAAAAATGGAAAAAAAAACATACAACCAAAACTTCGGTCGGGTACCCATAGAACTTTGCTTCGACCTTTTGGGGGTGCAACAAACTATAAATCTCTCGGAGAGATAATGAATGGCATTGTGCCTTACGTTTTGTTTGAGAGCATTTGAGTTAAGACACGTACAGGGGCGAACTTCGTGAAAAGAAGATAAGCCAAAAATTAACGGAAGATGGAAAAAAAAAAAAAAAAACCCATTCTAGAATTTATTGTGCATTTAAGGAAAATAGGAACATCTTCTCTTAGGGAGGGATTGGGGCCGGTAATTTGGTTAGTGAATTTAGGCATGTTTAGTGCAGGCCATTTTGCAAAAGGAAGGGGAGTGAGAGCCCCGAACTAGGGATAAATTTGGGCAATCACACGTAGGGAGGTAAGGGGTACGCAACCTTTGGAGTACGAAAAAAAAAATTGAAAAGGAAGGAAAATGAGTAATCTAAAACTATTGTTAGTAATGGTTTCACCAACTAAACACCAAAACGTGTTTATCCGCTGTAATCCTTACTAAAGGGAGGCTGTAATGGACCTGTTTGGGGTAAAGGAACGTAAAGATTTTTTTTTTATATAAATTAAAATACGTTCAGAGAATAGGGAGAAACGAACAGACTATGGACATCTTTGGGACATCCTAGAAGCTTTATTATAGAAACCTACGTCGGTAATAGGTGTTAACCACGTAATAATTGAAAAGAGGCGTGATGGAGCTCAACGAATCAGATCATTCCTAAAATCAATTAAATAATTTTTCGCCAATCACGGAGATTAAGGGCGGTCTAAGACACGATACACTCGAGGTTGATTTACTGTTGAGTTAACCTTGGGACCCGGTCTCACGACACGTGCAAAGGCACTTGGGATTCGACGATAAATTTGCATTAACTTAAGATAGGACGTTTGGCCGAAATTGCCTAATTTTATTAACACGGGGGAGATGCAAGTTGGGTAATTAAGAAAAGACATAAAAGTTAATGGGTCACGAAGTCTTTGATTAACGATCAAAATTTTACGACCTTTTTTGCGCGTAAACAAAGTTACGAGGATAATATATTGAAATTCCTAGATGAAGCGAGAAAAGAGTATATAGGTTGGGCTAAAACTAGACGCAAAAAACTGTAAAAACAGGGATGTACTGGGCGTAGATCGCTGAAAAGAAAGGACCGGAAATCGAAAAGAAACCCGAAAAGTAGTTTAGCTCATGATGGAAGGGGTTTCAACGACTCGGGTAGTGGACAGCGTTGGGTTACGAAAGATTACCAGAAGATATGCGGCGGATATCACGAAAAGAGTCAAAACAGGTAGGTGAAATTACAAAAACGTGTCGGATCAAATTTTGGAACGAATGCCTACGTATGTCATCACCGAGGGGAAGGTATATGTGTCCTGGGATCACCCACGGATCGTGTAGACACCAATCAAATGCTAGAAGGCAGCACACAAGGAAGGATACTGGATTGCGTAAGGGCTGGACATAATAGGTGAAAAGCTTCCGTTAGTTGGGATAATTTATCGATTATATTATCGATATCAATAGCGAATTTCTCGGAAAGATTTCGAAAACAACGATATAGAAATGAGCTACACCTAGTCTATAGGCCGGAAATCAACCAATATTACGGACACAACACGCGTACGAGAAAAATTAATCAAATAATTTTGCGCAATAATCTACATCGCCGAAAATCATTTACGGGAGGGCGCCCGGAAGTCAGGTCACCGAGTACACGCCTGTACCCATCTCGGCAGGGTGGTAGGTGTTTACCTCAACTCGGCAGGCGGGAACAAAAAAAAAACTGAAACGGGGTTATGCAATTCTAAACTTAACGGGGAGTGAAACCTCGAATTCATAAAGGCGAAAGTCGCACAAATTTTAAGTCGATTTATTCGAAAGAACATGATTAAATAGCGTTGTTTGGAGGAAATCAGGGCTTTTTTCGTTTTAACTTGGTTGGAGTCGGTCTTCGAGATCCTTACGTCGTGACATCTTTTGTGTGCCATTTTAAACTAAACTTATAGAGTTTTAAATGTAGTGAAGTTATTCAACCAAAGGAAAAGGGGTGACTCATAATTAGACAATACCAAATTCACGGGTTGGAGTCTCTTGGTTTGGACTATTATAGAACGATGAAACTCAACTGCAGTAATGTTTAATAATAACGCGTGTGCCATTAGAGGAGAAAAAAATAGAGAACCATAATAACTATTAAATGACCTGACGAAAACGGCTAAGACAAAGTTCTAAAAATTTTGTGAAATTGAAGAGACAGCTTACATTAATCAAAAAATAATAATAAAAATCGTGTAGAAACGCGGCGAATGAATTTACTCGGAGAGAAGAATTTAATAAGAGCTAAATACATCATTCGTAAATCACATGTGGGCCTTCTGGTCAAAATTAATAATAATTAATTTCCAATATATAAAACGTAGAGTAAATTGCTCATTTGAATTGGGGGTATAGACAGTGTTTTCCTTGCGAACACGGAAAGGATTTTAACGGTTTACACGATATAAGAATTTAGTGAAAAAATCGAAGTGAACGTGGCAAATAATATATGAAAGGTTCTAGGAAGGGGGAGGGAGTTTGGGTAGATCTCGGCAAATGCTTACTTAGATGCTCTAAAATAGTCGTTAGGGGGAGATATCTAGATTAGGTACAGTGGAGGCCAACAGATACCGATGCATGTCAACTATCAATTTACGGTTAGGGAGGAAGAGATCATTCTATTGAAAGAAATGATCCGCTTAAACATTCCGAATTCTAGTATCAGGTAATTTATGTGCTATCTACGGAGCGGCGTATGAAAGTAGAAATTTTAGCTAGAAAAATTAGATACAATATGGTTATAGTTTCTACCGGCGAGTAGACGGGTGACATAGAGAACCGATTTCGAATTTAATACGAACCTTTAACGGCTTAGGGGCTTCTACTCATACCTACAGTTCCTGGACGCGGATTAATGTACATGTCGTCGATATCCCGACTGGACTGGTAATATAACGATTTTGGGTGAGTGATCTTGCATGAATATATATTTCCAGAACGTTAAAATTGCGACGAAGATGGGGCTGCAACTGATAAAATAGTATCACATTTAGAACTGTTTGCTTGCTTCTAACAGCTGTGTTTAGCACGAGGCCAATGACCTACTTATTTGTAAGCAGTTAGTGGCGACACACGACCCAAAAGGAAGAAAAGGGACCCCATAAATCACTCGACGTCCGTGCCTGACGACAAAAATCGTACACTCTACCGAGTTGGCGGCCGCGCAGAGGCACCTCAAATCAACATGGAAGCGACTAGCTGCAACCAACTCATGCTCAAAACAAATAAAAAAATAAAATTAATAATATTTGTATAACCTTATATGTTCACTAACAAATTCCTAAATACCTTTGGCCTCGGCTTAGAACTCACCGTTGGAGTATGTTGTCCGTAAGCTGTCTTGGGAAAGCACACAACTTCCTCGGCTCAGAAGATTTTCTACTTTCCTCATCACGCGATTTCGGGGCGTCAACGTTGTATGGAGAATCACGAAGAGTTCGGAAGGTCATCCCTTTTCGCGGAACCGGGTCGGATGAGAGGACACGAGAGGCAGTATGAAAATTAATGTCAAGTTGGAATGTTTGGGCCTTGGTTCGCTGCGAAGGCGTTTAATTGAACGGGCTCCAAGTCTTTCAAAATCGCGTGGAGGGGACGTCGGCGTGATGAACGAGGGTTCAAAATCGGAGGACGAACACATACTAAAGCGGGGTTTACCCGGAGGTTGATGCAACTCGACTGGAAAACCCTCGAGATCCTTTGCAGCAACCTTCGTGAGGTGGATAGTAGGCCTGGCGGCTAGTGGACGTTGAAAGCCTCACCAGAACAAACCTATTTGAAACATGCACGCGTTTAGCATCATGACAAGGGACGCAATGAAAAATTCCCCTTTTACAGTCAGTAAAGTAGTCCGTTGGAGGAAGCGGGGCGGGGTGATTTGGGATATTCCAACAGGTGCATTATCTCTCCCTCTGACGTGAGCGGTCCGGAGGTGTCAAGGCGACTATAAGAAGAAGTTAGACCAGACCTCGGGGAAAGCCAGACACGTATTGGTTCTTGGGGTTTTGCATTTGGAAGAATAGCGACCATTTCATTTGGGGCAGTGAGGTGCCGACCCAGTTTGCAAAAAAAACCTTTTTCTCGTCATTCAATCCGTTCCCATCTCCTTTTCTCTCGTTTCCACTTCCATCCGCAACACCCAAAGTTTACTAACCACAGCTAAATCCATTTATCTAGTTTCAGTACATCGTTACAGAGGTCGACGAGAGAGTCCCAGTACTTATGCGGAAACAACACACTATTCAACGAAGGGTTTAATAGCCCGTACACAAGAGGGGGGGGGGGTACGGTTCTATGTCACAATCTAGAATTTATAAACACGGGGACATTAGGTAAGGGCGGGGATACAAGGAAATTGTAGAGATATGATAGAAACTACTAGGTCAATTAGCAATAGGGTCCAGTATTCGAAAGTTAGGTGAGACACGTACTCGTTTCTTGTAGTACTCGCTGAGGGTCGATGGACGTTTTCCCCACACTTTGGCTAAAAAGAACCGGGAGTTACCATGGAAAGGAGACATTAAATACCTACCACCCCATAACGGTGGGCTTCGAATTAACAAATCACACAACGTGAAGTTAAGGGATTTATTGTAGATCAACCCCAAAGCGAAGGCCTTATTTTACTGTGTCCAATATCGCAGGGGCGGGGGATGTTCAGAGTTAGCTAGGCTCAGCACGATATCATTTTGCAAAAGCGAACTGAACGCTGGGGATAAAGAGGTATAAAAACCTCATTCAAGCGAGTTAGGATAATTAGGAGGTCGAGTCAACACAAACTAGGTACCTTGTACTATAAATACGCCTTATCCAACTGAGGAATTGAATACAATACGCTTGGATGGGACCCAAACAGGTATTTGTGAGATTTTTTTCGATTTCAGCTTTCGTTTTCAAATAATCCAGCCAGAAGTGACAATTTCTTAGGCCAAATTTGAAAAAAAATCTGTCACTGAGGGTTTATTATCAGCTGTATAAAAGCGTTGAAACGTAGAATAGGCTCCAGAAGTATTTAAACCTTTGGTGTCCGAAAAAATAGGAGAGAGAAAAATTAAATGCACAGAACGAATTTTTTGATGTTTCTCTATGTTTAGATTTACCAGTTTTCCGCCAGTACTACTAGTTTTCGGACACCGTCTATAAGCTCACGTAATTAGAAAATAAATAGTTGACAATTTACAACCAAAACAATGTACTTACCATGCTAGAAAACGTTTAAACCTTCTCAATATTCTGTTTTTCCTCCATCATATTATAATTCAGGCCTCTTCAAGACCTGAACTGGCCTCACAACGCTACCCAACCTGATGGCGACATAGTTCCTCTGCTTTTACACTATAAAGACGGGCGCTTTTGTGAGGTGTCACGTAAAAATAAAAAAAAATAAATTTATGTAGAATTTGAAGAGAATATACTATACATATTAACATCAGTATTATGTCATTCAATTATTGAAGAAGCTCAGATTTTTGCTTAAGTTTCAATTTAACGAACTGAGAGAGAATCAAAAATTGATAGCTTTAAAGTGAAAACGAAATATAAAAGGAAAAAGAATTGTAAAACAGAAAAGAAAAAGTAAATGAAATTTACGACACTGACGGCTGATAGCCCAAATAATCTCCCATCTTTCTTTACTCCCCTTTTCAAACTTCCTCCCTCCTGAGGAATTTGAAAAAAGAATGATAAAAACCCTTAAGAGACTAGAGGCTGGTGAAATTTCGTCTGAGTTATCTGTGTTCTAAGGATGAAGTCCTTGAGATTACACGAACATCAGAATCTTATCAGATAAGCTCCTATAATCCTGGCCGCTTACGACTCAAAAGGAAGTTTAATGGACGCCTTAACATGTCCTTTGAGTTTTTAATTACGAATCAGTGATATTTTATTCAAATGTACGAATGTTAAATCTGAAACTAGGGCGATCTAAAAATAATTTTAATATTTCATTAATTATGAAAAAATTAAACTAGAAACCAACTCACGGGGGACTATTTTGTACTAATAATTTAGATAATAAATCCAAGCCACTCGGGCCAAGTAGTACTATATATGTCACCAAATGACACATCCTCATAAAACTCATTCTGTTTTTTTTTCTATTATGGTCAAACAAGTGGAATAAACAGATTTAGAATCAGGGAACAACAAAATTATTCGTTGCGTGTAAAAGTTTAATTTTGTTTTTTTCATATAAAACTAACTAAATTAAGTCCAAATTACTTTATTAAACGTTTATATATCTAAATGCGTTTTCTTATGAAGACCACTATATTTTATATGTTTTACCAGAAAAATATAGTTTACAAAGAAAAAACCATCCAGTAAGCGATTATTTCGTATTTTCGTTTGTTATTTTAAAATTGGAAAGCGTTTTATATTTAATGAAATAAATTAAAACACTTTGTTTTTACCACGATAATCTTTATTTTTAAATATTGAAGACAATATTAGTGATTCTTAAACGCAAATCTGAAACAGAAAAATCAGAAAAGGAAACGGTCACATCTGGGACTCGAACCCAGGACCCTTGTCTTTCCGGGACAATGCTCTACCAACTGCGCTAATGGGACCCTATCCTCATCGGTCACTTTTAACTGTATCATACTTCGAATAAGAACTACCAACGTTGTCTTCATTTTTTCACCGCACATTTTTATTGGCAACTATCTTTATGTATGATCGCAAGATTCAACCCGAACTAAATGCAATCCTAGACAGCGTCTTATAGATAAACCTATCTTATTGTTTTTATTTTTAATGTGCGACATCTATTGACTTTTTCTGCAAGTCTAGAAATGAATTATTATTTTTCGGAATAACTTATTGAGTAAAACCTCAAATTATAATATTTAAATATTGAAGACAATATTAGTGATTCTTAAACGCAAATCTGAAACAGAAAAATCAGAAAAGGAAACGGTCACATCTGGGACTCGAACCCAGGACCCTTGTCTTTCCGGGACAATGCTCTACCAACTGCGCTAATGGGACCCTATCCTCATCGGTCACTTTTAACTGTATCATACTTCGAATAAGAACTACCAACGTTGTCTTCATTGTCTATTTAAATATTATAATTTGAGGTTTTACTCAATAAGTTATTCCGAAAAATAATAATCTTTATTTTTTTTAAAAATCGACATGTTTCGAGAACGATGTTCTCTTCATCAGGACATAAATTGTACTAAAATTATCAAGTTTAGAAAAAAGCGTGGGTAGAAATGAAAGTAAAGGTGGAAGAGAGGTGGAAAAGGGAGGAGCTTAGAAGATCAAAGACAAAAAAATACAATGGAAATATGTTTAGGATAGGGTTATTCACAAAATTAATTTGATTTTTAATAATATTTAAATTTCTATTGACTTTTTTCCTAATTTCTAATATTTCTAAAAGATCTAAGTGAAAACCACTAACGTTAGTGTGTGAAATTTTTAAACCTGTATTTATATCAAATGAATGGTTAAATTCAATTAGATGGTTAGCAAATTCCGAATAATTATTGTTATTTAGAAATCTCAAATGTTTCTTAAGCCTCGTTTCAAAATTTCTAAATGTTTTACCTATTTATACATAGGTAAAACTTATATTTGCTTTCGAAAACAGTGGTGTACGTTGTCTATAATATATTTTGACGACATAATATTTTATGCCAAGATCCATTCTTATTTATTTTAAAGTGTGACATTTCTATTAAAATGTTTTCTTTATTCAATTAAAAAGGAAATCGTTAACGAAAATAATTTTACTTGAAAATTTATATTCCCATTTGATCATAGGTTTTAAAATTACTCAAGAAAGCCGTCACGAGACGCCTCGCAGATGTGAAACATCGAAATTGATTTTTGTTGTAAGTCCTTAAATTCTTGATACATAATAAAACTATATTTTTTTGAAATATACACAAAAAATCTATGAAAAACCTAAGCTCAGCATCATTTAGAAGATCGATTTGAAATTTTATTGATGAAAGAAGCTGGTCGAATCAAGCGTCACGTCGCTCGGTGTAAGAGCGTCTTTTCGTCTTCCACGCTTGCCTAGTAAGAGTTGGTTTCACATCAAAATGAATGCCTGGTCAGCTTCTCGGACCTGTGCATTGGACAGGCCTACGGTTAAATTTGCCCTGTCAAATCTCTAAGAAGAAGTGGGAATAATGGACAAGTGAAGAAGTCATGTTAAAAAAATTTGGCGCGTGGCCCGGCCTTACAAAAACGGCATAATCTAGCAGGCCTATAAAATAGATCTTTCCGCTGTTTTTTTTTCTTCTAATGAACAGATTACTCAAATCTCAAATGTTTCTATATGAATCCTTTGGGAAGTTACTAATTCATCGGGTAGAAAAATAAAACCTGGTGTTTACTGCTAGTTTTATAATTTTCAAACCTTTTTATAGAAAATATTTTAATCGTAACGTACTATATTTATTAATCTTGAATATAAATAACTTAGATCCGTAGAGATAGCTCTAAAATTTAATATATTTATAATCGTAAAATATAATCGTTACGATTTCATGGGAATTAATTAAAATGTGAACCCCCGTTATTGGTCGTCTCGTCTTAAAAGGTTGTTTGCGAGAGGCGTGTAGGTTGAAAACGAAAGTGGACATGAACGGTTCGATGAATGCAAGAGTCGCTAATGAAAAAACTGTCTTATGAAACAAAACTGTGGTCTACAATGGAATTATAAAAAATGAATTTGATTCTTTTCACAGGTACCTAGGTACAAAATTTTTTGCACCCATTAGATTAATATAATCCATGATGTTTTCGTAATTTCTAGCAGAATAATAAGATATTGATTTGAAATTGATATAACAGCTTCTGATGATATCATATGAACTTTAAGAAGGAAAAACCTTCATTAAAGCATTCCAGAAATAAACAAAACATTTTTATATCACATTATTCACTTATTAGAATCCATATTCAATTTGTGAAATGTTTGTTATTAGTAAGAATAAAACAAATCGAACACCCAAGTTTTCTTACCTGTTTATAAGTTTTATCTACCTATAAAAATGTATGTTTCTTTGTTTGTACCCTATAGACTCAAAAACTGCTGAATTGATATCGCTGAAAGACGTTTTGCTGTTCGCAACCGACGACTTTTAGTAAATCAATAAAAGTTTTACATTCTTATATCTAGATGGCGTTAGTAATCTATAGTAATACTATATATTAATTTTGATACAGATATCGACCACTTCAAAGTTTGTTCTTATTAGTGCCAGTAGTGTTAAGAGATGTTTAAATGGTAGAAGAAGACGAGGACGCCCGAGAAAGACATGAATTAAGTCATTTTTAGTGGTGAAATGAAGCGTACATGATGATCGGAGAAGGAGGTGTAAGGAGAATGTATTACTGAATGGTTGAAGAAGTAGAGAACGCCTGAGGAAGAAATGCCACGATCATTTTTTTTTGTTTTGTTTTGTTTTGTTTTTTTTTTTTTTTTTTTATTGAATAAATAGTAAATACATATCAACAAATAAGTCCTGCTAAGCCAATTGAATTGGCTTGTCAACAGGTGCTTAAAGTTTAGTTACATATACATTTTTATAAGTTATAATTTACATCTTATATCTACAGAATCAACAATTTTTCAAACATATTAAAGTAAATATTTTTTTTCCGATAGCCAATTTTTCACCATATATTTAACCTTATTCATAGATTTACATTGCTTTATAGTGTCAGGTAATAAATTAAATATCTTCGGTATGTTGTATTCAAACGTTCTTTGTCCGTATTTATTATAAAATTTCGGAACTATTAACCCATCATTGCGCGTGAATCTAGTACTGTATTTATGTTCTAATTTTTCTTTTGCTGCGGGGTAAATATATACTGAATTATGATTTTTTGCCATAGAATAGCGTTAACAGGTAAAATTTTGGAACTCTGAAGCAGCAACGGCGTATTATGTCTCCGTTTAAAAATATTAGGGACGACTAGTAATTTTACAATTGCGTTTTGTACAACTTGGACTTGTTTCAGATTGGTTATAGTTGTATTTCCCCATATGGTAAATCCATATCTTATAATAGATTATGCCATTGACATATAAATTATTTTAAGTGTTTCAATTGATAGGAAAAAAATTAATGTGTACATTCTGCCAGCAATTGATCTGAGTCTTTTACAGGTTTTTTTAATATTTTTGTCCCATTTGAAAAAGCAATCTACTGTAACACCAAGATAGACATATTCCGTAACTAATTCTAAGCTTTCATGTTTACAGAGTGGAAGATACTACCAGTATCGCCCTGGTGTAAGACCACCATTCAGAATTGAAACGTTGCTCCAAATGGCTTTAGCCGTGTTTAGTGACTAGATCTGAATAGCCAGGTACTTCCCCACCTTCCTCTTTCCCTTCCCCACTTACCTTCAGCCTCACAACATCCCCCAATTGGGGATGCCATAGTCTCACTGGCTCCAGACGGGAGCAGTTGGGACTCTTGTGAGGTATTCACTATAAAAAAACAATTAGTCAGGATATTTTTATGGATGCAATTAAAATTATGAGAAATAATATTATGATTAAATTTAAATCTGGCATTAGGTGATCTTATATGCATAACTTGGGTTTTTTAGCATTTATTAATAGTCCTGCATCATGTGAAAATTTAAAAAGTTGATAAAAGTCAATTTGCATGAATTCAATTGCAATTTTTAGATCTTTATGTGATAAGACCAATGTCGTATCATCTGCAAATACAAAATGTTTAACAAAAGAGAAAAGTTTTTTCACTATAGTTACATAAATTATATATAGTGTAGGTCCCAATATGGAACCTTGTGGAACTCCTGCAGATAGATTCTTTGTTTTACTAAAAGTATTATTTATTTTGGTACATATTTTTCTATTTCAAAGATATTTGGGATGATATCCGGGATATTTTTATGGATGGAATTAAAATTATGAGAAATAATATTAGGATTAAATTGAAATCTGGCATTAGGTGATCTTATATGCATAACTTTGGTTTTTTAGCATTTATTAATAGTCCTACATCATATGACCATTTGAAAAGTTGATTAAAGTCAATTTGCATTAGTTCAATTGCAATTTTTAGATCTTTATGTGATAAGACCAATGCCGTTTCATCTGCAAATACAAAATGTTTAACAAAAGAGAAAAGTTTTTTCATTATAGTTACATAAATTATATATAGTGTAGGTCCCAATATGGAACCTTGTGGAACTCCTGCAGATACATTCTTTGTTTTACTAAAAGTATTAATAATTTTTGTACATGTTTTTCTAGTTCTAAGATAATCTTTAAATAAATTTAACACATTTCCTCTTATTCCATTTTTTTCTAAGGTTAATAATTTAATTGAAACGAATACTTACTACAATACAATAATATTATTTCCACCCTTAAAATGCACCCATTTATCGGGTACACTAGAAATCAAAACCTCAAAACTTTACCCTAAGCAAATCATAAGTGCCTGAACAACGCCGGGTACAAGTCAACTAGTATCTAAACAGCAATTGTCTTGTAAAAATTGATTTACTTTTTCCTTTTTATATTTGTTTGAAATTTTGTACTGTAAACTGCCCCTGCTAATACAGGTTTTTGTAGCGTGACAGGCACATTTAATTACTTCGTACGTTGTATACTTGAATGAATTAAAAAAAAAAGATACATTATTTAGTACCAAGGTTCGAACCCAACTACGCCATTGTTTTGTTCCTAAATGTCTTACGTGATATTATTTTTGTCTGCTCTAATGATGCTTCGCGTATACCGATATGTTTATTGCACGGAGAAAACTTGCGTTTATGAAAAACTGTTAATTGATTAAAAATCTAGTAAAATTATTAATTTTCATCTCAAAAATGGACTGCAGGTCTTCAACAAATGAATTGAAAGAGTTCCCAACAAAGTATTAATCAAAAGCAAATGTTTCTCCTGTTCTTGACATTGATATCGCATTACGTCATGATATTTATTAGGAAAGGAACACGTGTTCTTGATATATTCTGAGTGAAAAAATTTTTATCAGGAAAGTAGCATGCTATCACATTTTTAACAGGATCATTTTTGTCTGTTTAGCTTATTTTTACTTAATTCATTTATAATATTACTAATCACTCGTTTCCAAATTATTTCGTTTAATCGTACATTTATTTCAGCTTTGATACTTTCATGTATTATATATCTTGCAAAATTATTAATCATCTTCCTAATCATTAATAATGAGTGATTTGAAATAAGTACAGCCGAAACGTAACTCCTGAAGCGCTTAAATAGGAACAAAAGTAATTAATAACCTTTAATCCAATTTCCGCTGAAAATAGTTTGCTCCGGATCAAATAAATAATTAAAATATAATATTTTATATAAGAACAAAGCCGAAACAAGTTTTATGAGAATCCAATTAGTAAATGAAACTCATTAAGTAATCCTGTTTTTTGATTGACGGAATTTATTTATTATTTTGCCGTAAAATATCAAAAACATTGCAAAAGTGAAAAGAGGTTATTATTTTGTTTTTGTTGATGCGTACTAAATGAGAATACGTATTTACTATGTAACATTTATCGGATGTGTGTAATACAGCGTTTCTCTTTCCATTTCAGATACGATACAAAACGTACGATTGTACCAACACATCCAGGAGCACTCCTATCCCGGTGAGACTGGTACACCAGAAGGCAATGATTTGTCAGGACTCGGAACACGTGCTCCAAAGTACATGGCAACCTAATGAACTTAAAAGAAAAAGGCTTTCTCGTAAACCATTACAAATACAAGGTGGGGCAAAAGTAATGCCATAATATGAATATTCCATAGTTTTTATAAATGGCGTCAAATTCCATTGGGCTTTGACATTTATGCTGTAGACAGATATATAATTAGTTTACAACAAGCAATAAAGCGATACATACCTAATAAGCGCGAAATTATTGTAACTGCTTGATTAACCAATATCCGGTCTGTTGTTTTAACGCAGCGTGATTTTTTTTTTTGGTACAATATTTTACATTTATTATTATAATTTAGTAATGTTGGCCTCACTAGGTGGCTCACCCGTGCTGAGGTTTCCATTTTTTAACACAAATAAATATTCATAATACATTTATAAAAAAAATATATAATGTTAATGAAGAAAAAAAAACAAGATTAAGATAAATTTGGATTAAAATTAAGTAAAATAAAATTTAAATAAAATAAAATTTAAATATAATGAAATTAAGTGAGAAAATCGGCATATTTATATTATATGTTGTGTGTTTGTGAGTGATGTATATTTTATTATTTTTGTGTGTTACATGTAGGTTTTACTATTTTATGTTTTGAAATTTTGGTAATATTGTCTTTTTTGTTCTTTAATTTATTTTGTAATTTTGTTTATGAATTTATTCTTGTTTTCCTCAATTTTATTTTCAAGTGTTCGACTATTGAATGCTTTTATAGCATGGTATTGGTAGTGTCTTTTTCCAAAGCTTGTATTTATCGTCGGATTTTTTATGTTTTCTTTGTATGCTTGTCTAACTGGTCTGTTAGTGATATTTTGGTTATGTTTAATTTTTTTTTGGTAAAAAATGTATTATAGTAGTATATTAACGTATAATTTTCTGTGCGATTTCTAATGAATTGATAGCCGAATTTATTGCTCCTCCCCAAGCAATAATTCCATATTCTATAATTTTGTCGTCGTTTTCCTCATCGTGAATGTGCATCAACTCAGGGGTGGTCATTTGTGCGATATCAATTTTTCAAATTAATATCGTCAAATTTGTGTGCATTCCGTAAAAACAGCGCAGATTTTTTATTTTTTTTTCAACAAAATGACAGCCAATTCAGATAAAAAAGCCTGGAGAGTGAAAAATGCCTGGGACTTCATAATGATAAAAACTTGTCATTTTAGCTTCACATACAAAAACCTCAATCAGGTTTTTAAATCCTACTAATTTTTTTTTTTTTTTTTATTAACGACAATTATAATTACAAAGTTAAGTATATTATTCGCAGTCCTCCTCACTAGGTATTCCTGTTCCGAGGCGTATAATTGGTGTACTTAGTAGAATAGCTCATCTTCTACCAGCACAAGCAAAGACAGGATCACATTTTAGTTTAATCCAGTCTCATCTTAATTATCTAATAAGACCACTCGAGCAATTTTTGGCATATTTTGCCAAGTTTGTAAAAATATTTTGAGCCATAATGTGTCAAATTAATACAATCTAAAGATATGAGATAAACATGAAATCTAGTCAAATTTAATGGCTTTAAGCCGCAGTAAGCCGTTTTATATGTTTTCATATTAATATTTCGAGGAATAGTTTTAATTATTTAATATGGTATATGTATATATATGACATCAATTTCTCCAGTAGATGGAGAAGCACATACAAAGCGTATTAATACATAGCGTATTTCAACATAGCGTATTTAAATGACTCTTAAACTTATATTAAATAAATCAGATAAATGTAATAAAATATATTTTTAGCTATAACCCAGATACCCACATCAAAAGAGTATATCAAGAAAGGAACTTAATGCAAATCAAAAACTTCGCAAATAAAACTTATACCAAATAATCTATATTTATTCACAAGAACACAATATCTATAAAAACATTAAAAGTACAGGAACACTGCGCGAAAAAACATAATAAATTATATACAAATTCAATAAAAACTGAAAGTGTTAAAAGAAACAGGCCACGAGGGTGTTGCCATATACAATCTCCTTTCCGATAGACTAAAAACAGAAAAAAAAATATTTAAGGAAAAACTGTTTAATCTTAAGATGAGTGAATAAAATCTCTTTGCATTTAAGATTTTTAAATAAATTGATATTTAATATTATTTACGTAAATAATAATTTTGCACTATTTTGACAAAACACCGATATGAAGTTTGCGCATAATACGCGTTTGTTTGTCGAAAGTGTAGGCACTGCGAACCCAATAAAAACATGAAAATCAATTTCTCAGGAAGCCAACATAATTATACGAGCAATACCAAAGTAAATATGTTCAAATGGTCGCCATAAGCCGCGCTTATTTGGAAGGCGGGTTTAGGTACCGCCGCCCAGGGAACCATTTATAGGATAACCAAAACCTCTGCCATAGGTCACCTTATGTAGTTCGTTACGTTTGGTGATTTAGCAGGGGTTCATCGGGTGAGGTGTGTTCAGAATAAGCCTGCCCACTAGCTGCTTATCATATCGAGAGAGGCTGGTTTGGGGAGACCCTTTGACCTTTCCAACCGGTCTCTCGACCCATCGCCTTGCTCTGCAGTGGGAGGGATATATTCATATTTCCGTCACACACGCTGATCCCTAGATTCCTACCCAACCTTCTTACTTTTTGCCTTCGCGGAACTTCCTCTCTTTCCTTTCCTTAAAAACACCCTCCACACAGCATCCCAAAAGATGATATAAGCCCTTAGGAAAATAATTATGGCCTCCTGTGTGGGGTTGATGTAAAAAAAGCTAGGAAAGTCTTTTGTGATCTGGGGCCACTGATGTATTGCGAGAAAGGACGCTGAGGGCAACTTGACTTATTGAACCAAGAGTCAAGAAGGAAAAGTGTATAAAATGATGACGATGAACTAACGAACGTCGGGGATTTTACTAGGTATAGGTTAAGAAAAAAATACTAGCCAAAATGCTTACAAAGGTCTACAAGATAAGGAATAATGAGATTGCTCCCTTGCCCGGAAAACGTTTAATACAACAAAAAAAAAACAAATTGTCTTTTTTGATAGAAAAACTTTAAGTAGGATTTTATGCATGGTTAAGGATGAGTTGTATGGTCAGAAAAAATATAAACGATTGTAACACTGAAGAGAAAATAACTATAAGTGTTATCAAACACCGATTTGAAATAAAACTGATGTCCAAAAATTTTGTCGACTCCTAGGCTCCAGAAGGTCTATCACGGACCATACATAAAGCCCTATGTCAATATAATTTTGACAAAATCCGTCATCTATGGTCAGTTCGCGATATTTGCGAGCACGGTCAGAATTTGACTTTGACAGTCCGTAGACAAAAACCTTTGCTTTTAGCGGTGTCTGCAAGGCGTCGGAAACTATGAATATGCACAACTTTTTTTGTATAATGACGTTCACCATGCAAAACAACTGGCTTATAATTTAATGGAGGTAAACTAATTAAGCTTTTAGAATTTGTAGAAATCGTATCATTATTCATAGACTAAAACCGATTATAAATCCGTTATAACTCAAAAAAAAAGTTAGTTTTGATTAAAAACCTCACGAATAATTCACCTTAAATCCCTTTTAAGTGTCAATAAGTAAATGCGGACTGACAATGTATATAAAAGTTATTATTTCAATTCCACGTTGTCAAAATATCAGTTTTTCATAACTTTCACATAGCCATCTGATGTTTTGGAATGTCAATTCATCGACAGATGTGCCATTCGACATCTTATTTATTGCATTATCAATATCGGTCTAGCTATCAACAGCGCTACTGTGCTCGGGAAATTGGTATGAAATCGATATGATATTGTAAAATTATCGATTTAATTGTCCATCTGGGGGTCAACCATGGACAAATGTTTTCTTTATTATTTTTATTTCAATAAGAATTTCGATATTTTAAAATGCGGAACCAATTTCACCCGATCTTCTTCTTCTTCTTCCTAGCACTATCCCAACTCATTGCCTAGGTAGGCTGTTGGGGTCGGCTTAAGAATTAATTAAGTAGTTAATTAACTTAAGTCGGAACCAATTTCACCCGATGTAAGGGAAAAATATACTTACTAGCTCGAGCCTTCTAACTCACATCCATCAGTGTTCATTGGGTTATGACGACAGTATTAAATTAAAAGTTTTTTTCTTGCTAAAATGTACAAGTTTACGCGGTGACCTAAATACATTTTCAGAATAAGAGTATTGTGGTAATACCACGCTAAAGGACTCAATTACTGTCGCATCTGTAACTTTGTGGGACATGGCATGATAAAGTGAACTACGTTTTGAGATGGGTCTCGTTAGGTGTGAGGAAGACTGTTGAACGAGCAGGTACATCCATTTTTGGTGATGATAATGCCTTCGAAGAGCAAAACATTGACCACAAGTTATTTTGATGTTATAAATTAACGGTTATAACTTTAAAAAAATTGCGCGATTTTGTGAAGTTTAAAAGCAGTTAAGTGGAAATTTTTTCACTAGAATTGTGATCATGTAAAATTTTTGGGTTATTATGTCTTGTAGCGTTTCCTCCTTTAGCCAACATTTCGGACAGCGTTACAGTCTCCATCTTCAGTGGAGATATGTAAATTTTGGTGAAGTGTGTGTAAATGTGGTATTTAGAAGTGATGGATCTGTATTAAGTATAATTAATGAAATCAATGTGGTTTTTGGCATTTAGTTTTGGTATAACCGTCAAGCACCGGATAACAAGAATTACACAGATTAAAAATATTAATTAAAGTAATTGCTAATTGGTAATCCGGTTAAAAACAAGTATTTTGACATCGTGACAATGTACACGAAATTTACTAATAGTTTTTCAAAAAACCTGTTAATTTATTCGCTCAAGGCCTGCAGTCCAGTTATTCGACGGAAATTACAAATAATTTGAAGAGATTCTTAATAAATGAGCAATAATAATTTTTCTCCGCGTGGTAAGATTAGCTCCATTTAGTTGACTATATATATTGGTATGCTCGATGTGTTTTGGATTTTCTAGAATTTTAGGAACAAACCCAAAGTAATTGACAGTTTCACCAAAACAAAACGACGAAATCCACATTAATTTCACTTCATAATGATGTTGACCAGTTTGAAAGATGATTTGGGAGTTTTACAAAAATCCCTATTTACCATATTTTTTATCAGTACGTTTGGTGCGAAAAATATTACAAGATTATATATTAAAGTGTTGGTGTTAATAGTACAGTTGATGTCTATTCTAGAAGAAGTTGCAAAGATTTTAGGCTTCCTAACGCAAATTTATCGGAAGCACAATAACATATTCCTTATAAAGGTTTTAAAATGTTAAATGAACTCTCTTCAAATGTAAAGAAAACTAAAAGTCTTGCAGCGTTTCATGGGTTATGTCTCAAGTCCAAATTTTGTACGTTCTATCTACTTAGATATTAAAATATTATTATAGCAGTGTTAGAATAGATAAAACCTAGATAATATAACATTAAATGTTATTAGATAAATAAAATGTACTTTTAAAAAAAGAATAATTTCTACTTAAGATCATTTTTTTTTACATTAGATCAACACAGGAGGAACTGTAGAAAAAAATCCTCAGGGCCTTTGTCATCTTTGGGGATGCTGTTTGGAGGGTCTATTTTGGGAAAGGTAGGAGAGGAAGTTCTGGGGAAGAAAAAGGTATGATGGGTGTTTAGGAATCTGGGGGTCAGTGTGTCCAGGATGACGGACGTATGACTCCATCCTTCCCATTGCGGTGTCAGGCGATGGATCGAGAAAGTCCAGCTGGAGAAGTCAAAAGGCCCCCTCAACCAGTCTCTTCCGATACGGCCCGCTACGCAGTAGTTTGGCAAGTACCGCCGCCAAGATCTAGACAAACCTCAATCCCATGAATCCGGGTACCCCTGGTAAGTCACCAAACGTAGCAAATCATTTCGGGTGACTTATGACAGGGGTGTTGTTTCCACAGAGGCTGTACCCATACCCGCCTCCTAGTTTGAAATTTATGACAATTAATATAATATCTTTTTTTCAAACGTTATACCTAGAAAGCCTAAATCAAGTAATAGTATAATTTTATTGGTCTAAAATAAATAAGTGGAACAAAGCTATTTTATTAATATATTTTATTGAAATTCTTCAGCTAACTATCGGATTAAGAAAAAAGAGATAAAAAACGTTTTAAATAAACACGTTTCTGAGTTTGTGTTTTAAATAGAAAGTTTAAGGCCACGGAAAATATCACAGATAGTCAAGGCAGCTACACACTTTAATCTGATTTCATTATAATTTTTCAAATTTAAAGTATGACGGTTTTCAAAAATTTTAAAAAATGTGGAAAACAACAAAAATAAAGCTAGAAATTAATTGATGCATTAATTATTAATTGATAATTAATGCCCGGGGATAAAGTGCACAAACTTCAGGAGGTGATTCTACACTACATGCCAGTAGAAGTGAAAGTGCACAAACTTTGGGAGATGATTCTACATGCCAGTAGAACTAAAAGTGCAAAAACTTAGGTAGGTGTTTCTACTTGCCAGTAGAAGTAAAAGTGCACAAACTTCGGGAGGTGATTCTAGATACTGGTAGAACCAAAAGTGCACAAACTTTGGGAGGTGATTCTACATGCTAGTAGAAGTAAAAGTGCACAAACTTTGTAATGATCTGCACTTTTCAAACTTTTCTTTCTTCTCTTTCAACGATAAATTTTCTTTAAGTCCCATAGGTAACCTTTCCGTAAGGCTTTGGGTATGTATATATCCGGGGTAGGAATATCCTCCCTGCCGTCTTTACAAGCCTTTGCTCCTCTTTTTATTACACACCCCTTCAACTGTGTGCATCATAATTTGTTTACGCTGTTTACGACCTTGAACGTAATCATTTCTGGTGACGGTTCAGTGTAAAAAGGTTTCACCGAACGTTGTGTTGGTTTTTTGTTTCTCGGTATCGAAACCTAGTTATCTTTGTATGTGTGTGGTACCCCTCGGTTCTTTTGAGATAGAGTGAGTTGAATCCATTACCGCTGTGTTTTAAAGCCATTTCATAAACCTTATTTTTCTGAGTCGTCTGCTCTTCAACTAGCTACGTGATTCTACCTGTCATAGGGTAATGTGAGTATAATAAAGTGTTAGATTTTATATATGTGATAAACATACGATAAATTTATGGTGTTAGTTGTCGGCGCCATCCATGTATATATTTTGGGAGGGAAGGGAGAGGAACGGGAATGAATTTGTTCAAGCTAAAGTTGGCTCCTCCTCTTTACCAAACAAATCTGATGGATGATAATTTGAACAAGGCGATCGATATCTGCGTGTCTGGATATCCGAACCGGCCGGGTCTCCCCTTGTTCCAAATTGGCAACCGTCACGCCAGAATAAAGAAAACCAGGTCTCCTCACCAATTTCAGAAATGCCCCAACCTCATTGCACCTCCAGGAAAATCTACTTTACTGAGTGTAGAAGGGGAAAACCATGACATCCCTTGTCACAAATCTAGTCGCGAAAATGTGACACGTAAGGCCCTAAGTTACTTGCCACCTCCAGAAAACGCTGTAACTTCCTCGTCGTCGGGAATTTACATCCCTTTCTAGGTCAATAACATAGATAACACACGACGATCTTGTCGACATTTAGCCTGCTTCTATCGATAGGTTGGGTGCCTATCTATTCAGCCAATTATCATGTGAGATATATGTAAGGTTTACTCGAAATGCCAAATTTAGGGTGAGGACTGTCTGTATTTTAATATTTGGTTCCAGTAATTATTTAATGAGGTTACTAGCATCCTCGTGTATTAGGTATGGGTAACTTCTATTGAATACCTATCCTCTCAGGTAGGTATAAACGGATAATTGGTTTGATTTTTTGCATTTAATTTAAAGAGGCTGCCTACTTCTCGAAAGGTACCTGTTGAGAAAAGTTGTTCGGTTGGTAGTTTTATAGACTCTAGATTTGTTTTTGTGCATCCCAATTTGTAAATCAGAAAGTCAAACAATAGATGAAAAGTATCAAATTAGAAAGTCAAATAACAGAAGAAAAGTATTCATTTTTGTTCTGTCTGGTTGCATCCGATCGCTTTCTATTCGGGCGATCATACGCTAGCAAAACTTCCCCTTCGACTGCCTGTACCTGCGTCTTGTCCCGGCTGGTGGTGATCGCCGTTTTAAATGGTACGCCAGTGTTTTGGTAGGTACTTTGTAGATAGGTGTTTTTTATACTGCGAGTTTATATTGCTTGGCCTAATTTGTAATAAGTACCTATTTTAATGTTTTCGTCGGCTATTCAATACCTATGGCAGGGACAACGCCACGATTTGATTTGTAAAGGTTTTAAAGAATAACAGACCGGCAGTAGGTAAATTCTCAATATGACCCTCGGTCCGAAGCATTCCCCTGAACAAACGTTATCGGCCTACATATGAAAAGGTCGTTGGCTCGTCCCCCGCTCACAGCTGATAGATAATACTGTCGGGCACATTCCTTTTTGAAACATTAATTTGGGTGGCAGGAGTTGTAAACTTGGTTTCTGTTGTTCGGATGAATCCGTCCTCTGAAATTTAATAAATAATATTAAAAAACTCACCCAGTTAGTCATCTCCCAATCTCAGCGTGACCTGGTAACACACTAAATAGCTAAATCAGTTTAGATTTACGGTCTCCTCCCTACCGGCATTCCATTACATTAATCATTTTCTCCTTTTAGCGAAATCCTTGCAATTTGTTCAATTTTCGATCCCCTCCCCAAACCTATAAAAGGGTAATTAACTAATTCTGTAAATAAAATTGTACCTCCCTAATCTCTGTCAGGATTCAAACCCGCAGTTTATGATTCGTTTGATTCTCTGGTTTCGGTCTCCGTGGATAGAACGCCATCTCGCCAATCTTTAATTCCTCCCTAATCCGATCAAACCCTTCCTGCCTTTAAATACGTTCACTCTGTTTTAAACGCAATCATTATCATTATTATTTCCATGTTTTTAAGACAAGTAATTTAATTCGAACCGTATACGAAATGACTCTTAAATCAACACAATTTTATAACACAATCGCGATCGCAGAACACCTAGCGCCCCTGAGGTGATTTTTCACAAAACGGCGCTCTACAAATTATCCAATCATTATCACTGTTATTATTATCATTTCTAATCCTCACAGAGTACAGCCACTTTCACTTCACACAAACACCGGTTCAATAATATTTCACTTTAATTCAATATTCAACAATACTTTCTAACACCATTTGAATTCACTAATTAACTGTAATTTCACACATTGCTTCTGATTTGTATTGATTTCTCGGAGCTGTCAACGTATCCAAGTTCAAAGACCGACTGTCTGTCCTGCGATCTCTGCTCCCTTCCCGTGGGAACGTGTTTACTTAAAAAAAACCCTGCCTGTCATCTATCCTACGTTGCTAGTCTAGACAAAAATTTTTTGGAGCACGTTCGTTTCGTTAATTTATGAGTATTCAAATCATCACAACTTTGGGAGGTGTTTTTACTTGCCAGTAGAAGTAAAAGTGCACAAACTTCGGGAGGTGATTCTAGATGCTGGTAGAACCAAAAGTGCACAAACTTCGGGAGGTGTTTCTACATGCTAGTAGAAGTAAAAGTGCACAAACTTCGGGAGGTGATTCTACATGCTAGTAGAAGTAAAAAAAATCGTTATATATTCGAATATTCAACGTTTTAAGTAGTTTTCAGGTACAAAAGTTTTTTTTAAAAAAAAGCACCGTAGTCTTATTCTAATATTTTTTAAACATCAAATATATTATATGTTTGAGATTTTATTTTGGATTTGAAAATACATAAAATATATAAAAAAAAAATTTTTCCGTATTTTGAAAATATATATTATATATATATTTTTGAAAATACGAAATATTTTTTGTTTTGATTTTCAAATGAAAACAAAATACCTCAAATGAAAACGAAATGAGGTATTTTCAAAAACTACAAATACCGTTTAAAGTGTGTGGAAGATTTGATGATATTATCGTCTTGAGAATATTATTATTATCAATATTTTCACTCATCATTATTGATTTAAAAGATCTAAAAGCTCACATTTCGAAAGGATTCCGACTGGCTTCAAATTCATTTTTTTTAAAGAAAGACAAACATTCCCGGGTTACGAATAACCTGAAAATATTTGAGAATGGGACCCAAAAGCGATGCCAACTCAGCCACTGACCGTCATTATGTCATGAAAACCGCCGGAGAGGCTGGTTTGGGGAGACCCTTTAACTTATCCAACTTGAATCTCGACCCATCGCCTTGCGCCGCAGTGGTAGCGATATATTAATATGTCCGTCACTTCTTATAATTTATACTGATCCCTAGATTCCTACCCAACCCTTATACACTTTACTTTCAGATAACTTCCTCTCTTTCTTTTCCTTAAAAATACCATACACACAGCATCCCAAAAGATGACATAGTGTGTGGTGTCAATATTAAAAAAGTGGCTGTCACGAATGTCGCCCGACGTGATGTCAATCAAGCCAAATTCACGAATAAAAACTTCATTTAGTAAATTTTGTTTTGGCGGAAAATCGAAAATGGCAGCTCTTAAAATTTATTCGTCGATATTTAATTTTTAAATAAAAATACCATAACAATTAAAATTTTGTTGATTTTAAAAACTAAAAGATTTTTTGGATAGTGCACAAAATCCCTTAATTTTTAAGTTAAGTTAAGTTGTCAATTTTCTTCTCATTATTTTTTAATCACAATATTCATTTATATTGTCAATACAATGTTTTTCTTTTTTCCAGGACTTTTATTTGACAATTCACTATCAAACATTTTCAAATTTACATGATGACTTTTGCATACAATATACTAACATGAAACGGTGGTTCGATGTAGGTAAGTACGATTAAGGTGAATGCACATAATATTGCATCAATTTTATTCTGCAGGCAGACGAAAGAAAATTTGAAAGAAAACAATAGTCAGCGTCTGAAATCTGGAGCAGAAATGGCACATCGAGGAATAATTTACAATATTACATTATTGAAGAAAACGAATTCAGGAATTTTGACATTCTGTTTGATTCCCTGAAAATCAAATGAAGTCTCGGCCTTGTAAAAGTATTGAGAAATCAGAAATCACAAAAAAATCGAAAATAAAAACATTTAGTGTGTATTTTAACTGTTTTTCATAATAATACTTTTGATTTATATAGTTAAAACCTTATGGCTGGGACTAGTTTTCCCAGACGTCGCACGAGACGTCATTATTCTAGTATCTTCTTTCTTTTTAGTTTTCATACAAGACATGTGAGAAGGAAGAAGATTATCTTCGATGACGTACGTATGTAAGTATGCTCTCGCTGGGACTGGCTATAAACATCTGACAGCCTCCGTGGTTGAGTGATTACCACCGTTGTCGATGAATCCGGAAGTCACTGGTTCAAATCCTACACAGGTAAATTTTATTCGATTACTCTATTTTATTTCACAATTTATTCATTTACAATAATATATTATGGTACGTACTAGAATGGAAGATACTTTTCAGTATCGTAAAACGACCGGATTTCAATAGCCAGGTACTTCTCCAACTTTCTCTTTCCCATTTCTGCTGAAACCTTGAAACTAGAAGCGGGAGGCTGAATGTGGGAATCTGGAAGCGGGAATCAAAAATTGAGAAGCACAAAGCACAATAAGCGAAAACCGAGGAGCGAAAACTAAAGCTCAACCAATTCCTTTATTTATTCATTAATTCATTCCCATCATTCATTATTATTATTATTGATACATTATTTTACAGTATTTCATATTTTAATTCAGTAATGTTGGCCTCACTGGGTTGTTTACCCGTGCTGAGGCCCCCATTTTATAATATAAGAATTTATACATTTAAACAAAAAACAACAATAAAGATAAATTTAAACTAAAAATAAAGATTAGAAATTAAAATCTAATTATCACACTAAAAGAAAAAAATTAAAAGAGAATGGAAATCGGCATTTATAATGATTTATGTGTTTGTGCGTGTTGCGTGTTTTATATATTTTTTTTTGTGTTGCGTGTAAATGTTTTATTCTTTTATGTTATAGAATTTTGAAAATATTGTCTTTTTTGTTCTTCGTCCATTTTTTATTTTGTGTTTGAATTTATTTTTATTTTCCTCAATTTTTGTTTCAAGTGGAAGACTGTTGAATGCTTTAACAGCGTGGTATTTATGGTGCCTTTGTCCAAAAGTAGTGCTTACCGTCGGAGTTTTTATGTTTTTTTTATACGCTTTTCTGACCGGTCTATCAGTGATATTTTGAGTTTGTTGGGGTTTGGTTTTTTGGTCGAAAATGTAGTTTAGTAGTGTTTTTACATATAATTGGCGTATATCAAGTATGTCACAGCTTTTATATATTTGGTCTGTGTCGGTTAGTTTATGTTTTTTGAGTATTACCTTTGATATCGTTTTCTGTGTGATTTCTATTTGAGCGGTAGCTGCGTTTGTTGCTCCTCCCCAAGCAATTATTCCATATTCTATTATTGATTGGCATAGTGCATAATATATTGTTTTCAATTGTTTTATTTTATATTTAGGAAAATGTGTATTGTTCTGAGGAGTCTATTTGTGATTTGTTTGATGTGATGTGTCCATCTAAGATTATGTTCAATTACGATTCCTAGATACTTTATGTGTTCTGTTTTTTTAGAGGGGGGCAATCGCAGATGTTGGTGTTTATGCATTCGTGTATTTTTATGGTGTTTGTATTGTTTTTTGGCTGTCCTGTGTTGGTTTTGCTGTACGTAGTGAATTTTGTTTTCGATATGTTTAGTGTAAGTGTATTTGAGTCCAACCATTTTTTCACTTGCGTGATTCCTAGATTCGCTATGTTATAAACCTTATTCCAATCCTTAGATTTAAATAATAAAACTGTGTCGTCTGCGTAACTAATTATTTCTCCATCTATTTCCTTCATTTATGTAAATTGTGAAAAGAACGGGCCCTAGTATGCTTCCTTGTGGAACTCCGTGTGTAATCGGCAGTGGTTTGCTAGTATAGTTATTAATTTTGACTTGTTGTGTTCTGTCGCTCATGTACTTTTTTAATAGTTGTAGTTCTTTGTCTTTGATACCCATATTTTCTAATTTTTTAAAAAGTGTTTTGTGGCATATTGAATCAAAGGCTTTAGCCAAATCTAGATATATCGCTATGCATTTAAACCCTTGATCTAAGTTGCTATGTATATAATCTATTGTACTTGCTAAAGCTTCTTTTGTGCTTCTTTTTTCTCTAAATCCATATTGATTGTCCGAGATTAATTTGTTTTCTTCCAGGTATTTTATTATTTGGTTTTTTAATAGTCTTTCGAAAATCTTTGATAGAGAGTTTAACAAAGTGATTGGTCTATAGTTAGTTATTTCCATTTTATCTCCGGATTTATGCATAGGGATTACCAGTCCTTTTTTAAGAGTATTAGGAAAGCAGGCATGTGTTATGCTAAGGTTGATAAGGTGTGTTATAGGTTTTAATATTTCATTTTTTTATTATTTTAATGCAATCCGTTGTTATCTCATCTAATCCAGGAGCAATCCGGTTTTTTAATGTATTTATTATTTCGTTAATTTTCATTTCCGAACTTGTTTTTAATATAAATCTGTGTTGTGTTGGTTGGGTATCGATGTTTGATCTGTTTGTTTGTGTTAGTGTGTTTGTGCTGTGTTTTTTACGATTCGCTAAAACTTTCCCTATAGTTGCAAAAAAGTTATTGACGTGGTTTGCCATAATTTCTATATTTGTTTTGGCATCTATTTTTTTCGAGTTAATATTTAGATGTTCGATAGTATTTTTTTGTTTGTATTTTTGTGTGTATGTAACTTCTTTTAATATTCTCCATATTTCCTTTGGGTAATTGTTTGCTTTTTTAAGTTTTTCTTTGTAGTACAACTCCTTAGCTACTCTAATAATTTTCGTGCATATGTTTCTATATCTTTTATAGTAATTAGGTTGTTCCATTTCATACGGTGTTTGTTTGTGAATTTTGTCTCGTTTACGAATACAGTTTAATATTCCTTGTGTTATCCATAGTTTAATTTTTTTTGCTTTGTGTTTAAGTTTTACATGTTTTACTGTAGTGTAATTATTTATTTCTTGCGTTAACGTATTTGTAAATGTATTCCAGGCTTCCTAGACATTATCTATTTGGTATATTGTATTCCAGTTTATTTTTTGGAGTTTTTCTTTTAAGTTTGAGTAGTCAATTTTTTTTTTGTAAATATTTTATGTTGGTTCGAAATAGTGTTTTCGGTGTTTTTTTGTTTTTTTCATTCCAATAAATGTTTATCACATTGCCATGTATATTGGTTGATTAAACTTTAACCTCCTTCCCATCCTCTGACCATGTGTTCCGATTCATAAAAAATCAGTGCCCCTTGGTGAAGCTGTCTCGCTGGGACAGGAGTACTTCTGGCTAGGGTAGTACAATCTTTTCTAAAGACGAGACGTGCGAGAACGAATTTTTTTTGTCAATAATTTAAGTAATTAAGCCCTCTATCTGGATACTTTTCACATGGAACATGTTTCCATTATCTGAACAATTCCAGTGTTAGGTTTGTATGTTCAGTAATTAACTGATCTTTATAATGAGCGCAGTTCTCAAAATCCTCTTCTAGGCTCTAGCCTATGTAATACCTGATACCACGTGATAATCCCATAAACAAGGAAGATAAATCTTGTAGCTAGGGGTTTGCAACCTTTGTCTGTTCGAGAACAAAACTAAATTTTAAATACAACAAACTTTATTAGAATCGCTTGCTTGGAAAAACTGATTTTTCTGGTAGATCGCTTTATTTCTAGATACGCGGAGACAATTGACTGATATAAAATATTGCTTATTTATTAAGAATCTCGTCAAATTATTCATAATCAGGTTAAAATGGATCTGCAGGCCCTTCATCAATGAATTGATAGGTATCCTGTTAAACTTTTAGTGAAAAAGGGTTTTATCGCGATTTCGGAACACGTGTTCATAAAAATCTTTTATTATCTCATTTCGTCATTATATTACAAGCAGAGATTATATGACACTTAGCGTTTCAGAATGAAATAATCTGCCCTGTTGAAAAACACTGTAACGCTGTATTTTTTTAACGTTGTTTAAAAAAGAAGAAGTGCAACATGGCGTAGTAATCCAATAAATTTTTCACGATTTTTCTCGAGGCTTATTTCACGACAGGTAGATGAAAATATTCCAATCGAAGGAATCCATTTTACTAAATTTAGTGCATCATAGCAGAAACGAATTAATTTTTTTAAATGGACTTTTTCAATGATATGCGTTACCTTTATTTATTAAATTACTAGTACAGCCCCATAAAAATCACGGAATATTATAATTATGGGATTTGTGATACGTTCCTTTCAAAAAGACAAAAGTTATTAATTCTTTAATCAGATTCTATCAGAAAATTACATCTCGATTAGAAAAACCAAGAATTCTGTCAAAAATTATAACAAAAGAAATATACATTGCAAGTATAGAATTAGTAATTTTACTTTATCGCTTGTCTGAAAAGCAGTTCATATTTTGAAAATTACATTAAATAATTTTGATTTCATTGGAAATAAAAAAATCATCCAGGAATAATTCACGCAGCAATAACTAATGCACATCATCACAGACAACCGAATTAGTGAATTGATTAAATTATTAAAAAAAAATCTTTTCACGGTTTACATCGGTCTAAAATAGTTATCGATTCCCAATAGGTCCTGTTTCATTTTTGGATTTTCCGTTAAATTTTCTTTAAGTTCAAGTGAAAAAAATAAACTTCTTATTGCTCGCGCATATTTGGTCGACAATCACTGCACCATACTTTGCTGTCGGCAACTCGGTTGTCTAATTAATTCATCTTAGTACTACACTTAGTTAACGGAGTAATGTATTGCAGTCCTTATTGAAAATTCAGGTGCCCCTTGGAAATGTACTACATACTCCCCTCTTTAGAGCGCTACTTATGGCCATTAAAGGTTAAAATATGGCCCCCTATTAAAATAATTAGGACTTAATGGATACTTTTCACGTTCTGCTTGGATATAAATAACTATAAATAATTAATAAGTGAAGAAAATATTAACGATTCTTAAACGAAAATTTGAAACAGAAAAAGATAGGTTACATCAAGGACTTGAACCCAGGACCCTCGTCTTGCCGAGACAATCTCGACGACGCGACGACGGCTTTACTAACTGACCTAGTGGGGCTCTTAACAATTTTCTTCGTATATCTTATTTAACTTACTTGATCAATGCAAAACGAACTCTAAGGAGAATTCTCGCCTAAACAGACTATGCAATAATTACAAAAGCGTATTATCCAAGGTTGATATTTTCAGTTGCAAACTTTCCACATACAAGAGGTCCATAAAATAATATGTCTCTGATAGTTTGTGAAAAATGTTTATATCTCTATTGTTTATACCTCTATTATGATTTGATTTATATATACAACCTCTCTCCATGGCTATAAAGGTATTGTTTTGTAATTTTTTCGTTTTATATAATCTTTTGTTTTGTATAAATTTAATTTACTTATTCCATATTATACTGTCTCAGTAGAGGTAAAGTCATAAGAAGGAAATCCATAATTGGTTTAAATTTTGACTCTATAATTTTTATGTACAAACTGATTAAATGTAAACTGTCGATTTCCCGAAAAAAATAAATAAATAAATAATTCTTAATACTTCGAATAAGAACTGCCAATATCTTATATATAATCTTAATTTTCTCATAGCATATTTTTATTGACTGCTATCTTTTTGTGATTTTTTTTGGCAAATTTTCGTTTTGAGAATCGCTTGTATTGTCTTCAAAAATTAAATATTACAATTTGAGGTTTTACTCACTGAGTTATTTAAAAAATATATTCATCCTAGACATGCAGAAAAATCGATAGATGTCACACATAAAAATAAAAATAGGATATATTTTTAATATTATTTGCGGCATTTTTCAGATTGGAAGATACTCTCATTATCGCCCTGGTGTAAGATCACTATTCCGAAGTGTAAAGTTGCTTAAAATGGCTTTTGCCCCATCTCTTTCCTCTCCATATTAATAATAATAATAATTGGATGACTTGTATAGCGCCGTTTTAGTGCAAAATCACCTCAAGGGCGCTGTACAAATTTATAATACATTTCTACAGTGATCTATGTTATTACTTAACTATTTATGGAGATAATATACACTTCAATACCTACCTGGTAGGTCACTTGAGATTAAGTATATTTAATTTAAGGGTACGACAGCTTAAAAAGGTAAGTTTTTAGTTTAGACCTGAATTCTGTTGGACTTGTTATGGATCTTAGTTCCGGAGGGAGTTTATTCCAAGCCTTCGGCCCAGATACTCCGAAAGCGCGATCACCAAACTTAGTATTTGGCTTGCGCTTATGTTCTATCAGTCTGCCTACAGCTGATGATGTTGCTGATCTAAGAGTTGACTGCCATTACATTGACACATTACCTTCAACCTCACAACGTGCCCCAATTGGAGATGCCATAGTCGTACTGGCTCTAGACAGTTAGGAACAGTTGAGAAAAATCTACTAGACAGGGAGAAACTTAGCAAGTTGGTGATGAACACTCTTTAAAGAAAACTCAATCAACGTCAATTGAAAAAGTTTCTCCAAAGATTTCCAAAAATCTACCCATTATCGTTCATCGACTTCCCTGAAATTCAATCATTTCCGTCCTAATCTAAAAACGATAATCTGATTCTACTTATTAAAACCGAAAAGTGTCGGATACTTTGAACGCCATAAATTTAAAATCATAAAACCGTGATATAAAAATGTCATAAATCTTAAATGTATTTTTTGTTCAACGTTCCCGCATTTGGCTAGGTACTCGTAGGTAGATATTGCGATCAGGGCATTACGCACTGAACACATATTCTCTAGAAGTTTGAAATCAGTAATAGATTTGACAGAAAATCGACGTCGCCAATTTACATTCGACTTTTCCATGACTTTTACAGATCAATATTCCCAATTTCTACAGTTCATATCAAGTTTCTCTTTATATCTTTATGTTTTTTTAGTTCTAAAAAAATAAATGTTAGTTTTGAAGATAATATCGATACATTTTTTATGCGGAAGCATTAATTATTTGAAATTCTCTCGATAGAAAAAAATCACAAAGTAAGCTCTGAAAACTACTAAAAACACTTTTTTTCAGTTATTTATTATGTTATAGGCAAGAAAAATTAACAGTGTATCATTAAATGCAACCAAAACGTTTGTCTAGAGATATTGCTGTTTTTTTTATTATTTATCTTGAGGTTTCCAGTGCGGTGATCATTGAAAAAGATGAACGTGAACAAGCCCAAAATAAACTTTAAATTTCCAGATACGTTAGCATATCCTTAATATACACAAATCATTTTTACAACACTTCTTATCGGTTCAATTACATACAATGCATCTATGTCAGTGTCTGGTTTCACTAATCAACGTTAGAAAAAAACTCCAATTCCCCATGCGCAGTATAACGTATACCACACAATTTCATAATGTAGACATTCCTATCATAAATAATATCCTTCAGAAATATCGAACAGAAATAACCCGCACGACCATAAATTAATACGCGAGTACAGAATGTGTTGGGAGCATCTACTGTCCTTATCCTATCTTCCTGTTCCTCTCCCCTTCATCTACCAATTAGTTAAGGCGAAGCTTAGTGCTAAATCAATATTTTGATTAATCTTTGCAACGAATTGGTGTACATTATGATTAACAAAAAATATCTTTAGAATAATTGAAGGTTTTCATATCGTTTCGCTTGAGTAGAATACAAATAAAATAATAAATTACTCATTAAAAAATATAAATGTAAACAACTAAAAAAAAAAATTTCAAAAGAAATGTATAATCGCGTAAACGAAACAACTTCAAACAAATACAGTTTCATTTGATTATCTTTTTTGCTTTCTTATAAAATTATTTACAAAATAAATAAAAACCAGTTTTGTGCTTGAAATCGAACGTTTCTCGACTCAGTTTGTCAAGCGATTTTAGTGCCTATTACCTACAGTATAAGGTATACCAAGAATATACACATTTTTGGCAGATTTTTTTTATTATAATATAAAAATAAAATAAAAAATTATAAATTTTTCGTGTTCGCTTAGCGGCCATCTTTAGAGTCCGTTACTAATAATTTATGTGAAATATATACAATAATAAGTTTATCGGTTAGTTTGGGTTTCATTTTTTTATGAACTTATAACCTATCTTTATATATCAGAACATGTCGTGATCAAAAGACGTTCGATTATCCTTATATTAATTTGAACGAAATAGCTACGGGGTGTAAAAGCTCGTACCTACACGAAGGAGTTTAACCAGTGATTCTATGCATTCATTGAGCAAAATGTGGTTGTCATGTCAAACGATTTAAAAAAAAAAAATAAGTTCGATAGGGTCACGTGATACGCACTCCATCTCTTTTCAGCAGCACGGTAACAGGCGAGAGAGAGAGAGCGCGTATCAGGTGATCCAGTGGCGATAAAAGTGCTTAGGAATAACAATAGTTAAAATCCTTCGGGCACAATCTGTTACACCGTGTAAACGAATTATCTTGCTTCTCCAAACACTGAAATGGCTGCTCTGACATGTGACTAAGTGTTTTTTTTTTAACATAATTTGTGCTAATTATTTTATGTCCATCTCTATCTACTTACAATTCTATCGTCTTATCTGTTCAGTGGTTTAACGATATTACATTCCGCTTATCAACGGCCAAATACCATTTACTCGCTTGCTCCGTTCAAAGTCATTTATTCCCAACTTCATACAGTGTGGCGGAAATTGATTTCAATTTGTTATATAAATTACTTCCTTGGCTCATTATGCTCTGGGGCTGGGAATGAGGTTTGCTTTTCGAAGTAGATTTAATATTGAATTAAATGATATTTACGATAGATTGGCTTCTTAGCGAGCCTCCGGAAAAATAATGGAATCAAATGTCTCGATACTAAGATAAATATTTCTAGATAAAAAGCTCATTAAAAGTTTTGTGAAAGCATTTTTATATTTAATGTCTATTGTCACAGGGCCTATCAGCACAAACCCGAATGATTTTAACTAATGATTCTTCAGCATATGTGAAGTGAAAATGGAGATATCATTTATATCAGGTAAAAACACCGGGTTGACGTGCGCTACGTAACCCACGCATTCAGATATCTGGACATATTACAATCCATACATTTTCTATGGAAATAGATGCTTTAGTAACAACATAATATATATCTATGGTTGTTAGTTTTAACAATTGGCTTCATAAAGTAATAATCTAATTAAATTTTCCTCAAATTCAAACACATAAACATAAAATAAAAAATAAGAACTAAAGACCACTTGTCACGTGGTCACACGCGTTGCGTGTATAGAACCAGTGAGCACGTTGACCTGGGAACGTAGTTATGCGTGTATCGAGTACGTTGACCCAGTGTGTTTCCACCTATACTGTCAGAAAAAAAACTGTTTTTTTATGTCATCGGACGGAAAAAAGATGTTTTCCATTTTAATTACTTCTTATATACTCCGGAATATCTGGTTAAATTATTTCGGATACGTGCTGTCACAACCTAGATTATACATCCTCGTCAAATCTCAACCTACAAAGTTCATATTCAGCGAATAGAGCGGGTTCAAAAACATTTTATGTACCACCTAGCGTATTGTGATAAGCGAGCTCGATCATTTCCTCATTTCAGAAAATTCTCATTTCTGAGCACAAACTGCCTCCTGTTTTATGTTATGTTTTAGTTTTAATATTCGTGTTTTGTCCTGTCCTACTGTTATTGTTATTCTAAGTTTTATCATCACTTTGTATAAACAGTGTATTTAGTGTTATAATATTAGATCTGTATTGGGTAAGGCACACTGTAGGAATAATTTTAAGAACCATTAATACTGAATTACCATTTTTTTTAAAGTTTGTTAAACGAGTAGTTAAGCGCACTTGAAGTGAAATTACACTAAACTGCGCTATATAAATTCCATATTATTATCATTATTATTATTACACCGATAGACTAAATTTCTACAATGTACGCACCCTTAAACAGAGAAGACTAAATATTGATTTAAATTTTCTTTTCAAAATTGTTAATGCACTAATAAACTGCCCTTTTTTACTCGATCAAATTATGTTCAACGTTCCTAGAATTGGTTGCCGACTTAAACATTATATTCTGTTACATATTAAAAAATATAAAACTAAGCTGGGGTATGACTCACCTTTACCGAGAATGTGCCGTTATTTTAACGAGACATATAAAAGTCATCCCATTGATTTGTCAATGTCATCATTGGCCACCTTCAAATCAAACGTAAACAAGACTTAAAGCTACCTATCGTGTTGATCTAAAAATAATTACTGTTGCTGTTATTAAATGTATATGTAAGTGTATGTATGTGTGTATACATGTATGCATGTAGGTGCATACATGTACATTATTCTTTACTTACAGTGTTGTGTTCATCAATGTTGTGTTTGTCTGTAATTAGTGATAGTATCAACCAAGTTTAATTAATGTAATTGTATTTTGAGAGCTTTGATATGAATCACTGTTGACAAACTTAAGAAAAAAAAAAAAAAAAAAAAAAAACCTCGTAACCTACGTGGTGGGCAAATAAAATAAAAACAAACTAAATATTAGCGTTCGTTCCGATATCCATATCCTCTACCACTGTGATGGATAACATTTAAGAAAACGAACGACATTATTATTTTGTTTTGTTTTGTTTCATAAAAAATGTAGGAAATGGGGAATCGATTAACAAATGAATTACCAAAATGTTTTATTTTGTTCTCGTTAGGTTTAGAACCCGTTTTCTCTGTGTTCAGTGTATCTAGAACGGTCGATCGATAAATGCTCCGAATAAAGGCGGCAATTTATCATCGATTTTGAGTATAACGCGAGATTTTGTGTGTAAGCGATCTGCTGTCGTGCTCGGCATCGACGACAAATTCCCGACAATATCGATAAAACTTTTACAAATCGACCGTGTTAGAAATCCAGAACTAAATAGCTTACCGTTATGTCAACAACTCATCATTTTTATCAGTTAAGTTCTAGTTTGAATTCAATAATTGTAGAATAAGTATTTCCATTTTTTTTTATTCTCAAAAAGAAATTTCGATTTTGAACATATTTTTATGTTGACGAATATATTTTATGTAACGATTTTAAAAATGCCATTTTAGATTCGAATTCGGCCGCGTTGATGTCACTCGGGGCAACTTTGGTTACATCTGCCAGCCAGTGGCGTTTTATATGTCATAATGACGTTGTTGCCAATTGGAACCATTTGAAAATAGGCAGTTGTTCAAAAAAACAATTATTAATGAAAAAATTAAACACTTTTATTACAATGATCAAAATCAAATTTTTAACGGTTTAACAGTTAAATATTCATCGGTATTATACCCGATTATTCCCAAATTCGATAGCCACCCAAATTCCAAACTTCCCTTATTTTTCTACAAACAAAATAAAAAACGATTTGAGAAAACCGTATTCGTCCATTTCCCCGATGCTCGCATTGAGCCAAAGTGCAAATTCGTAATAACACCATTACTCCGCTCCCGCCGTCTCTCTCCCGCGTCAGCGATTCTTGTATGGGGTGGGCTGGGGGAGGGAGATAGCATCTAATGATGATTGTTCCCATCACGTAGCGGAGACATCTCTCGCCTCTCACCTCACATTTGAATACGGTGCTCGGAAACGACTATTAATTTTATTTGTGCCTTCAATAATAAGTTTTGATGAATCCATTGGATTATTATTAACTAGGTGTTCCCAAATAATTAAATTTATTTATTTATTAATAAAATTAAATAATATATATATAAATGAAGAATACAAAAATTTTCGGGTTGCGATGAAACTGTTCATATTTGAAATTACAATTATACGTTAAACCACTACAAAACTACATTTTTGACAAAAAAACAAATTTCAACATAAACAAAATATCACTAACAGACCAGTTAAACAAGCGTACAAAGAAAACATAAAAACTACGAAAATCAATACAAGCTTTGGACAAAGACACTACCAATTCCATGCTATAAAAGCATTCAACAGTCGAACACTTGAAAATAAAATTGAGGAATACAAAAATAAATTCAGACACAAAATTACAAAATGGATCAAAGAACAAAAAAGTCAATATTACCAAAATCTCATAACATAAAATAAAAAATAACATACACGTCACACACGAAACCAATATAAAACACAAATCACTCATAAACACGCAAGATTATATATATTGAATGTATTATTTTCTCTTTAAGTGTGTTATGTATATTATATTTTTACATTATAAAATGAAGGCCTCAGCACGAGATAGATGTGACAATAATCTGATTTTCAAATTCTCGTGAAGACTCGTAAAGAATTTGTTTCCTACTCCATTAATTACAAAAAATTTAAAAAGAAAATTTTTAAAATTCCTCACTTTGAACCAAGACAACACATGTAATTTTATAAATAAATTTGTTTCCGCACACCTTCAAACACACCTAAATACCTAATTACAGCGTTCTCTGGACATCTCTTATTATCATAACCGAGTAATTAGGTTCCGGGTGTAAGTTTTAGTAACATTTTTATTGTCAGTGGTTAATTCAGAAAAAATCAGTAAAAAAATCATTTCGTGAATATGCCAATCAGGAGGCAATGTTGCGCCAGAACTCAAACTTCAGCCACTGTGCGGCGTCAGGAACGCACTGCTCCAATAGCGCCTGCACAGGACCGGCCCTGGTTTTATCGTACTTTAGTGGATGCATGCGTAAACAACGGCGTTTACCTAAATTCCTAACAGAATAACTGAAAACGTCGAAATGTTTTTTCATCCTAACATTGATGCATTTATTAATTTCACCCCCTAGATTCTTAAGTAAACATTGCTTATGATACCGAAAAAATCTGAAAAAAATCGATCTTATTTCTAATAATCTTTACTTGATAGTTCGAATTGCTTGCATCGATGAGCTTTCACATTCCACCACGTAATACTAGAAGTCAGAATGTAATTCAGGGCAGAAATTCTGGCACTAACTACCATATGCATTCTTCATTGCATAGAATACTTATATAGGGAAATAATTATGCCGAGTCGGTGGAAATCTTTAATTTATCACTCAACAAATAGAAAAGATTGTAACTAATACAGTTAGTGATGTATAATAAATACTATGTATTTAGTTTTATCGTCCACGTTATGTAAAAGCCCCATAAGGCGCGATAATAGATAAATTAATAACTTTATCATAGCTTGTGCCATAATAAATAACTTAGAATTAAACCCGACTACAAACCTCCCTAATACATTTCTGATCTTTATACATGGTGGTCAAAGAGTAACGCTCTTACGGCAACGATTCCGTAGGTTACGAGTTCAAATCCATAGAAAATACCCAAAAAAATTTATTTGATTAATTTGTGTTGCTAAATAATTTAAAAATAATATTCAACATATTTGCTGAACGTTCCTGGTGAAAGACCATCACTCTGAATTGAAACGTTACTTGAAATGGCATTAGCCGTGTTAGGGTGACCAGATCTTAATATCCAGGTACTTTCCCATTTTTCTTTTTCCTATCTTCTTCCCTTCCATACTACATTAAACCTCACACTACACCCCAATTGCAGATGACATAGTCACATCGGCTCCAAACGGTAAGTTACAATTAGGACTAGTGAGGCAATAAAATCAGGTGTCATCGTAGAGCGAGACAGATATATTATAGTAGTGTAAAAACTGTATTATAGTAGTGTAAAAAACAGCTCACAACTAGAAATCACGTACAAATTAAGTAATCTTAACTCGGAGTATTATTGTATGAATAATCCAAAAACAGCGGTATAATGGTGACACAGCCGATACAACAAACAGGAATCGTCTGAGATATAAACATTAAAATTTAAAAGCTCGGGGTTAGAGTTGTGGTGTTTATTAGAAATACTAAATCTCAATGTTAAAAACATATCCGGCAATCAAATACAAATACGAAATTTGGGCAAAAAACCTTCCTATACTATGGTACTAAACTCTGCAACGAAATCCCACTTTTGTTCAAAACTATATTATAACATGTAAAGATCAATTAAAAAGCTGGATACAAAATATAGGGAGATCATAAATAGATAATATACTGACACCCAATACAGACTATCTAATATTTTTATATTCATTGCAGAAAAAAACACTTTTTATTAAATTTATAATAACTTAATATAAGACATACTACAAAATTTTTATAAACCATAAATATCCCTGTGAGGATATCATAATCTATAATAATTTGTGCGATACACGATTCGCATTTAAAATGGCATGAAAATGAAAAGAGAAAATTAATCAATCTCAAAGAATATCAAGGATCGAGGAAATATGATGAGAGAGGAAAAGAAGTCGTTACCTGGTGATGATGTTGATTTCTTTTAAGTCCTGCTGGTTTCTTGAAGATTCCGTGGATGACTTATAGTTTATAGGTATACACCTTATACAATAACCAATAATGTTAGATTTTCACAACACAAACACTGCTTACATTCACCACACGACAAAATTGAACTTTTGAACTTTTTACGAGATTATTGACACCAGCAGTGAAATAAAGTCCACTCTAAACTACGACAAAAATTCGAATCATAAATCAAAACTGACATATGTATATTACGAACAAATGAATAACACTTGCATCGGGCTTTTTTTATATTCTTTTGTCTCTTCCAAGGTAAGACTTTTAAGAAAGTAACAAAAAGAAATGAAAAATATAAAACGATATTGAGATGTGGTATAGTCACAAAACTGTTTCATTAAAAAACACTCTTTGTAACAAAAAAGAAAGAAAATTACGTTATAATCATTATATAATTCAAATTTTGTGTTCAGTTATTGTCGAGCCTTGTATTCTTAGGAATATTTTCACACATACAAGCGCCGTAAAAATTACTTCTGTCAAGTATTATTATTATTAAACGCGTAGATAATTCAGTTTTGGGTTTTAGAAATGAGTTATTATGACCCATAGACGCAAAACCAAAATCTGCAATGTGCTTTGTTAAAGTCTAATGTGATTAGCGGAACTTACCTAAGGATAAGTTTGCCGAAAATAATTAATATCTCGAGGCTTTAATCAAACATTCAAAGCTTGTCTAACATTCCAACTCCCTCGAGTACAGTCGCCAACAGAAAATACGCATTTTATTTGAATTACTTTACACTGTGTACCTCGTAATATTGAAAAGTATTCTTGAAAAATATATAATATTGAATAGTATTATGTGATTTTCATGAGATCAATCACACACCACATCAAACACATTTCAAATAAACTCCGCAAGACACATTATCCTGAACATAAGAAACATATTCAAACTGAAAATAAGTGAAAACAATAAATTATACACTTTGCCATTATAGAATACAATGGCAAACTAACAATTATAGACCAGTTAGACGAACGTACATACGAAACATAAAAACTCCGTCGATAAGCGCAAGCTTTGGATAAAGACATCACAAATACCAGGAAATAAAAGCATTCAACAATCTTACACACTCAACACAAACAATGAGAGAAACAAAAAACACTAAATTATGGATTAAAAAAACAAAGGCTATATTAAAAAATAAATTTATCTTAGCCTCGTAGTGAGTGTTAAAAAACGATAATAATGAAACGAAACTTGTGAAGATATTTAATAAAATACGACTCGCTTAAAATAGAGCGAAAATCTCCTGAAAAATGCTTTAGTTGCATTCAATGTTGCACTACGAATTTTTACATGCCTATAATATATTAAATAACAGAACAAAACGTGTTTTAGATAATTTTCGGAGCTTACTTTGCGATTTTTTCCTATCGACGGAATTCCATATAACTGAAGTTTTGGCATAACAAATGTATGGAAATAATCTTGAAAATAACTTTTTTTGGAACTTAAAACTTAAGCAGTCAACGAGAAAATAGTATAAATTAGGAACGCGGGGGCTTAAATGAATAAAAAATATGCCTACATAGTACACATATTGTACACAATCGGACCAACGATTATACACATATTATTATAATGATAAACTAATGTTTATAAGACAAAGTTTTTATGCATAGCACAAAGGATAACAAATTATTCTAAGCAATAATTAGTCACCTGAAATATCAATACAAATTGAAAATATCTCCTGAGTAAAAATAAATACCGCAGACGGGAATTGAACCCGCGCTTTCTGATGTCCGGTCAGGTGCTCTGGACCCCTGAGTTACGGCGGCTTATTTCCAACACGTCAATATGTACTAGTACTTCAATCAACAATTACTGCTTATTATATATACCTATTTATGAAAAATTTAAAGATATTTTAATTTTGTATGGATATTTCAGGCGACTAATTATTGCTTATAATAATTTGTTATATACATATTGCTTAGTTTTTATGATTGGTTTATTGTTTGATTATTATTAATTTAATTTATTTTATTCAATTTAAATTTGTATAACTAACATAATTTGAATACATTGGACTTTTATTTAAGTACGCAATTTGTAAGATAAAAATGTAAAATGCAACTCAGCACCCAGTGAAGCTCATATTACCAAATCATATTTTATAAAAAAATACTTCTTAATTATCAATAAAAAATGAAAACCGAAAAATACGTTATTTGATGAAATCTTTCACAGTATTTTACTCTGTTTATTATACAATCGTCAGATAAAGGGTGATTTATCGGATACTCCGGATTTAATTTTGAAACGAAACGCTGTAAATTATTGCTTAATTATGATTTTTTTATTGATTTATAAAGTAGACATGTTGAAAATATTTATGGAATACGATGTCAGCCAAATGTGCTGACATACCTTGACTCTTTTGACAGACCTTTTATTTTTGCAAAGATCTTGGACTTTACGAAACCCCAGAGGTAAAAATCGCATGGCGTTCTGTGGTACCACCATGTTGAAACTACATTTTTTGAGGTCCATGCTTTCCAATCGAATCCACAACAAGTTAGATATCATGGCACGATATTTTAATCCATTTAATTAGTAATTAATTCACCAATTTCATTATTTTAATGGATCACCCTTTATATAAACATATGATCATTTTAATTTTAAATGTAATGTTTTAAACTAAAAACTAAAAGTATATTGCGTATTTACATAAGCTATATGGATATTGTTAAACTCATAAGCATGAGATAATACCCTAAAATAAAGTTGGGAACCTAAAATGACGTAAATGAAGAAGACGTGTACAAAAATATGAGACGCGCGGCCCTTGTGGGTCGGATGAACCTACGGTTGAATTTGGCCTAACAAATGCTCTAAAATAAAGTGGGATTCTTATCGACGTAAGTGAAGAAAGCGTGTACAAAAATACGGTCGAATTTGCCCTAGCAGGCCTAGAAAATTGATCTTAGCGTATCGCTAAAATCTCAAATGTTCTTACCTCGGGAAGTTAAGAATAATAAAATGTGATGCTTACTAATACCGCTAATTTTAGAGTTGAAAAATGTTTTATAACATTTAAATAAATGTTAGCCTGGAGCAAATATACGTTATTAGAGTATTGTGTCTCATTAATTCTTGAGTACGCCAGAAATGAAGCCGAAGGATCATAATCACTCAACCTGTTTGTATAAATAAGGCGATGTTCCCAAAGTTGTTTTTATTAAACGTGCATTAAAATGTCATATTATTTTTTCCCGCGACTGTACCCAGCCACAACGCCGCACAATCCCAGCGCCAGTTTGAGAAGCAGAATTATTATTAATGTGAAATTACCGCAAACGAGTTGCGAGGTTCTAATACGATCTAATCGCTTGTTTTTCACGTCGCGTCGTCCCCTCCCGGGGCGCTGATCGTAAACATAGTGGACCCACAAACAACCCCAGCCAACAACAAAACCATCACACAACGTACATTGCCACTGGGACTCTTCAGTAGGCTGGGCCGTCTGGTGCAGGGTCTCAAAAGAGTCACTCGAGGTTCTCAAAAGTTGCAAATGGCTTTAACTTTAATCATTTAAGAAGATGATCACAAACAACACCAGCCAATTAATAAATTTCAGTCAACCAGGTTTCGCTTTGTCTGGCCCATTATATTAACTGTCTGACTCAAAGATATTAGAAGAACGAGATATGCTATGTTGGCCGCCGGACCGTAGCCGGAGTACTACCTAATTAGGGTACTTTGAACGGTATCGGGACGTGTACGTACAGAAATCTGTTCTATGTATTAGTGCGGATACCTTAGCGTAAGCGAAGGTTTGCAGTAGTATTGGTGAACAAAACCGGCGACTCTCGGCCAAACAATTCCACACAGTATGAACTGCTCATAGCACATCTCGTTCTTCTAATATCTTTGGTCTGACTCAATTGATTTAATGGAAAACCCCTGACGAAGCTTGAGAAAAGCGAAACCTGGTTGGCATTATTTATTAATCCAATAAAAAAGTTGTGTATTACAAAGTGTGTTTTTTCATTTAAGATATAACTTTAATAATTAAATAAGATTCACTGGGACTCTTCCGCATCTGGTACAGGTTCTCAAAAGAGTCACTGAAGGTTCTCAAAAGATGCGAATAACTAGACTTTAATCTCAATCATTCAAATGATCTTACAGCCTCCTTAGTCTAGGAGTAATGCTCTACAATGGCAATTCCAAGGTCGCGGGTTCAAATCCTGACGTGCGCATGTAAGATGTGTTTTGATTAATTTGTGTTATTTCACAATTAAATCATTTAAAGTAATATTGCCGCACGTTCCTGAGTGGAAGATACTCTCGGTATCGCCCTGATGTAAGACCACCATTCCGACGTAGTTTGAAATGGCTTTAACCGTATGTGGTGGCCTGATCTGAATTGCCAAATTCCTCTTTCTCCTCTCCTTTCCCTCCGTATAACTTTCAGCTTTACAATATACCCTAATTGGTGATGCCTTAGTCTTAATTATGATTGTAACCGTATATGGACGGTCCACCCTATCATACAACTCGGTATGTGTCCTGTTTTCAGTGTACATAGTAAGCTGATATTAGACGCAGACATACACAAGACAGAGGACATAAGAACACAGGGTGGACAAACACTTGTTTACCTTTTCGACATTATAAGTTTGCAGAAACAAATTGTGATAGTAATGAGAACACAACAGCCCTTAAGCGTTGAGTATTCTCAAAGGACGACACGCTAACCTATTCTGGAAATGAGATACATTCCTATTTACCTAAATAATTGTGGAACTCAAAACGATAAATAATCACATGTTTAGAAAACTGTTTGCATTAGACACTGTTACTCGTGACGGAAAATAATAGTACAAGATGACAAGTTTAGACGGCCTCCGTGGTCGACGAGTAAGGCACTCGACTGGATATCCGGAGGTCGCGGGTTCAAATCCCGGCGTGCGGAAGTAAACTTTATTTGATTATTGTTATTTGTTTTTGGTGTGTTATGCCGTGTTGCGCTAACTCCTTCTTTAGCCAACGTTTCGTACAACGTTACAGTGTCTATCATCAGGGTAGATGTTACACATCACATACACGGTTCAATGATAACTCAATACAGCGACAATTCAACACACTTTTAAAAAGTGATATAAAGTCATTAGAAACGATGAAATTTTTTTTTAACCTTACCTAACCTACTTAAAAGTTACAACGACCCAGTTAAAAAAGTTTTTGTTTCATCACTTTCCATGACTTTATATAACTTTTTAAAGATGTGATGAATTATTATTGTGATGATTTATCCGGTCACCGTTAAGACCAACAAACTAGGCACATGCCCGTGTTGTAATGAATCCCATTTCCAGGAATGGTGAAATGGAAGCTTCAGCATGGTGCCCGGTGTGGCCCAAATTATAAAAAATACATATTATTAGCGTCAATATTTTTTTTTAAACCTGACTATTCAGTCAGTTGCCGAATTCGGCAAAACTCATATCAAGCAGCGTTTCAATTCTGAATTTTTTTCTTTTACAAGGACGATACTGAGAGTATCTAGCACTCTGCGATCTCACTTAAGGCCCCGTAGTAAGCGGTCAAAGATAGTTTATAAGGGAGATATGTAAATACGAATGTTTGAGGGAGCCCGTTATATTAAAAAACGATAATAATTTAGCCAAAATGATGAAAATATTTAATAAAAACATATCAAAAATCTCTCCACAAATGCTTTGATTGCATTTAAATTTTTTCATGCCTATAAAATATAGAATAATAGAATAAAACGTGTTTTCAATCATTTTCGGGACTTATTTTGCGATTTTTTTCTATCTAGGGAATTTCATATAATTAACGTTTCGGCATAACAAATATATAGACATTATCTTAAAAAATAAAATTTATTTTTTTGGAACTTAAAAACTTTATTTAACTTAACTTAACGAGAAACTTATTATAAATCGGCAGAGATTGAGTATGCGGGGGGTTAAGATAAATTAATAAATAAATAAAAATAACACGAGATAATCCTCATACCACATGTTATCAATTAATATTTATACAATATATTCTTTTACCAAACTTGAATCGATACAGAATGACAGTCTGCGACCTCTGTTCATTTGTAAATATCAATTTTATTTTCTATTTAGTGTCTTTTTCACACTTTATAAGTAATTGCTTATAAAGTGTGAAAAATTAACTATTACTAGTTACTAGTATTAGTTACTCCAACAAATAAAAGAACACTTTAAACAAATTGGTTTATATGTTAGTTTAAACATATAATATTAAACAAAGTAATATAACATTTAACAAAGTTAATTATTATTTTTTTGATGAACTAACGTTTAAGACAAGATTTTTTATGCATAGCACAAAGGGTAACAATTATTTTATAAACAATAATTATTAGCCTGAAACACTCATCCACATTGAAAAATCTCCTGATAAAAGATACATGACGCCAACGGGACTTGAACCCTTTATCAGGAGATTTTTCAATGTGGATGAGTGTTTCAGGCTAATAATTATTGCTTATAAAATAAGTATAGTTTAATTTTAAGAAGTTTTTCTATCTTTGTAAAGCGCCATTGGGGTGATAATTCTCAATAATGGCGCTATAGAAATTGTTGAATGAACTATTCCAGACAGTCATGTAATTGAAACAGCTAATTAATACAGGCAACTAATAGACGTGCAGTGAAAACTAATACGTATGTTGATTTAATTAGTAGTATTTACCCGATAGTTCGCTTAACAGTGGAGACACAACAAACATTTTTTCAACAAATTAAATAACAGTAGAGACAAATTGAAAATGTATGTTTTCATTATCCTTTATAATAATTGATCACGGCAGGTCCATAGGTTACCTCGATAGATCAGGGATTTGGTTTAGTCAACGGTGTGTTTTCTAATGCGTATATTTTTCGGATAAACATTGTTTCAAATATTCAGTAGTGTACGACAGGCGAACGGTTGCAAATAAGCATTATATAATAAATTGATAACACAGGTACTAATTAGTATAATTGGATAATAAACAGTGTGTTAGTTATGTAATTACACGGATGGTGTCCTATGGACTAATATTTTGGACTTGTAATTATTTCAATTACGTACAGTGTATGCATTCTGATGTTGTTGTTAACAACATTTATTTCAATAATTTGTGAAAAAATATAAAATAATATTTACGATACTTCTACACGAGAGAGTTCGGTTCTTACAATGGTTGTTTCCAAGAGCATTTATATCGGGAATGCGTAGTTCTAGTAGGTCACATTGCTGCTGATGGCTAATAAGCTTTTAAATGGTTTATTATTAATACCAGACATTCTAGCTAAAATATGATGAATTCACGCGAGGCCGCCAACACAGGCTTTGGATTCTAACCAAGTTCGGAACTAACTTACCAATGAATCACCATTGGAACATACCAGTGGAATCATCCTCTGGGAAGACTCATTAGGTTGATTAACAGCCTTGCAGGAAATGTGGATATTTTGCACATGTCTTACAACAAATTCAAGCACGAAGTATTATTTTATTTTTGGCTGTACCTACGTGCAAACCTATTTTTCCACGTTTATGTTTGTATTTATTTTTATTTATTTATTGCATCTCACTATACATAAAATACTTTTTTTTCACATAAAAATCAACCTCACTAGGACTAAGCCTGTATCGAGGTTGACAATTTACATTTGAGTGAAGCAAACATAAGAGTAATCACAAACATAAAGTAATTCTACATACAAACACAAAATATTTCAAAATTAAAGAAAAAATAAGTATTAGATGTGTTACCAGATGGGTAATTTGACAGTATATTATAACAATATTTGAACCATAACTAATCATTAATCATTATTCAAAAGAAGAAGCAAAGTAGATAATAAAGACAGATAGGGTGACAATCAGTTTTTTATCAAATGGGACTTATATAAAATCTTATTATTTAAGACAGGACAAGGATGAAAATATATTAATACAATCGTCTGTCAATACAAAAACATGTATATGTTACACTTTTATATATTTACTGTGCCAAATATATATATTTTTATTATTTTTCTTTATCGCTTTGCAGTGGTTTGTGTATAATTTTAGCAAAATAAAATAAGTAAATAAATCTAATTTAATAGAGTTGCCCTAACATTATATCAGTTACAATACTCAGAAAATATGACACTATGCTATGGCAGAATGTGTTAGTTAAAAAATATGTTTAAATGCCATTTATATTTTGAGTACAACTGATCTTTACTCAGAGATCAGCTCAGTAAAATGGCGTCAGTCAGTTTAGTAATTTGCACGCTGTTTGGTCTTTGTGATGTATGGTAATAAGTTGGGTATTCAAGCGATAGATGGCACTAGTCAGAAAGCTTACTTCAGAGTCCGACAGATGACACTAGAGTGTAGCAATTGCCTGTGGGGTATCCTTGACAGACTTCAAGCTTCTAGAAACAGAGAATTACCAACTCTCGGGTAATGAACAGTGTAACCAAATCCAGACTTAGTTATTGTAACGTAAATAAAACGCAATTATAGAAAAGAACCTTTTACTTCTTCACAAGAGTTCCCAACATAGAAATCTGCTAGTAAGCAGAGATATAACAGTCTTGAAATGATAATATGCTTAGTTCCTACCCATGTCATTTATCCAGTTCCTACCTCTCCGTAACCACCACCTTGCTGGAAAACTATTTGAAATTTAGAACGATTGCAACAAAATTGTGCAAACTCGAGTGTATTTGTTTTGCAAAACAGAAAAAGGATTCAGACTACCTTGGAAACAAGTTGTTGGTGCTGTTTGTGTATAATATAAACTCGTTTTAAAGTAAAAAGAATGAATTTGACTATCTTTGTTTTTTTTCGATTACCTTTAGATATGCTGTGGAACTCTTTATTTAGAATTGACACAAACATGTTCTTTTTAAAGCGATTATTTTTTAACATCAACCCCACATAGAAGGTCCTGAGAAAAATAATTTTCCCTCAGGGCCTATGTCATCTTTGGGGATGTTGTGTGGAAAGTCTTTTTAAGGAAAAGGAGGAGAGGAAGTTCTAGAGATGAAAACGGTGTGAGGGGTGGGTAGGAATCTAGTGATCTGTGTTTCCAGGAGTAACGGAGTGAGAAACCAGTTGGCCAGGTCAAAGGGTTTCCATAAACTAGCCTCTCCCGATCTGGCACGCCACGCAGTTGGTGGGCAGGCGCATCCTGAACACACCTCACTTGATTAATCCGGGCACCCCTTCTAAGTCACCAAACGTAGCGAACCACTTAGGGTTACCTATAGCATAGGTGTTGGTTTTACAAAAATATGGTTTGTTGTGAGGCGTTACACAAACCCGCTTCCAAAATTGAAATACAGAAAGAATTGAAATTCAATACAGAAATAAGAAAGAAAAGACATATTAAAATATTATAAAAGAACAAGACTTGATAACAAAACCAAAGAAAAAAGAAGATACACTAGTACAAAGTTAATGAAATCACTGAAGAAGAAACAAAAACCTGTAATGCAGTGACCTCGTTACAATATGTAATTCTTAAGTGTTTAATTAATATATCTTTATACTCCAATAGAGACTTATTAAAAACATCAGCAACATTAGCATCAGAGTTACCAATGGTGGCTAATCTATTTATAACGGAATTGTTGCCTGAGACCATAGTATAATTGTCACAAAAATACATACTTGGGAACCTTGATCCAAGTCTTGTGAAGACTTCCTATTGCTTATTTATTCAAAATCTCCTCAAACTATTTGTATTTCTTTTAAAAACGGGATTGTAGGCCACTAACGAATGAATTGACAGGTATCCTAAAAAACTTTAAGTAAAATTCCAATGTTTTGTCACGATGTCCAAACACGTGTTCATACAAGTCCTGCATTTCGTCCTGATGCATTATTAAGGCCAACGTAGGTGGATGAATACGTGTTCCGATTTTTACAACACTTTATCAGGAGGCGGTTTACAGTCCCGTGTTTAACATGATTACTAATAATTTATAGACATGTTCAATAAATCGGCATTACTTATTTTTCTTCGCTTAGAAACATGGAGACGTTGTGGCTATCCAACTATATTGATATTGTATGTTATCTTCTTCTTCAGTGTACTCCTTCGCAGATATACAGTGGAAAGTGATCCCGTATTCCTTCCATACCTCGTTCATTCCTACACATATTATCACCCAATTCCAACAAATACCATTTCATTTCATTTCGTTTAGTTTGAATTATTTTCAGTCCATTTACACGTGCAACTGAAGCTGTTATTCGTAATCAGTTTCGGATGCATCACACGCCACAAGACAAATTTTAATATAAACTTTTCTGTCACTGAAACCAGAGTAAAAGTGTATTATGTAGAAGAGAAGTGATTTGTTTGCTGTAAGTTATCAATTTTAAACTTCGAAACAAAACAACCAACTATCAAAAGAATTGTACGTTCTTTTACTATCGTAGTATTATATAAAAAAAGGTTTGAGGAATTTTTATAAAAAAATGGTGATTAAAATTAATAGGAATTCTTCTTCTTCTTTCGTATGGTGGGGGTCAGAGGCTAACTCTTTAAGGCCCCATCTGTACCTACATCATGTGGGCACAGCGGCTATGAGAGCACCTTAACCTATTGATGGCGGACCAGGTTTTGCGAGTCAATGAGGCTGTCCCAGGTTGTCTCTCGGTGAGGTCCTGTATGAGATGGGCATTTCCCACGTTGGCCGTTTGCCACTCAAGTTTCCACCTATCTTATGGTGTGAGAGGTAATCGGAGAAGCCTCTCTCCTTCCGCCCAGAAGGGCTTTCGGGACTTCAAGCGGCATGTCGGGTGGGAGACGACATCTTCGTGCAAAGGTATTGCGCTTTTTTGCAGCGCCTTCTTGTATTCCCTTAGTGTTGCAATTTTTCGCCTGTTGTTTGGCGGGGTTATGTTTGCAAGTACGGGGAGCCAAGGAATAGGAACTGATATCTATTTATACCACTTTTAATTACAAGGCATTGATATCTGTGTATACCACTTTTACTAAACTTATAACAAAGAAACGCCAATCATACACAATCTGTAAAATAAAATGTGAATTCGTTTATTCAATTAGTTTTAAGTATCGTTAGACACTGGTTTACTTTACATTATAAATGGATTCATGGTAAATTGATTTTAAATGGAGAAACTTTTAAAATTCATTCAAGTTATTCTCATTCTGAATATTTAAAAAAAAACGAACTAACAATTCAATCATAAATATTTTTGAAATAATTTAAAACTTTTTTTCAAAGCGTCGTTGAATCCCGAAAAAAAATTATTAAAAAGCGAGTAATTTCAGAGTGGTAGCGATAATGGAGCAGATATCCAATTCGTTCCCCGATTCAAAAGTCACCCCATGTTACGGGTTGTCTAGTAGTACATATTTATTAGTCGATCAGCTACGTTGTATAATTAAACACCCCTTGCAGGCTGTTTAAATGTCCATTAGGCAGACTAGCATACAAACTACTGCAGTTGTTCACTTTTCAGACTGGAGACCACAAAGTCAAACAATACAGTCTTCGCAGACTATATTTGGCTGCCAGACATTATTATAGCATTTAATGGTTGTAAAAGCCCGTATGGGCGTATAACGTTAATAAATAAATAATTTTTTTGTAATATTTCAAAAAAAATTTTGGAAAAATGTATGAAGGGTGGGTAAGATTATAGAAGGTCAGTATGTCCAGAAGTGACAGACGTATGAATCCATCCCTTTCCGCCGTCAAGACCTGGATAAACCTCTCCCTGTGAACCCGGGCACCCCTGCTAAGCCACCAAATTTAGCGAACTACTTGTGGTGACTTATGGCAGAGGTGTTTGTAATCCAATTTATGGTTTCCGGCGGCGGTACCCATTACTGCCACCAACATTCAAATAATACATTTAAACTTAGTTTAATGTTACAGCTTGCAGTGTGCTTTCAAAATAAACAGACATCCAATACAAACACCGCATTACGACCGCAATACCAGATAACCCAGCTTTTGTTTTTGTCAAAGAACATTATATCTTTACGTACATCAAAATAAACACACACGATATGTGAGACCTTTTTGTGAAGGTACTCAACACAGCCATGCAAAACTATTAGTTCTTATTCACCATGTAATTATATTTGGAATCGCTAAACCATTATTAATTCCAAGGAACGTTTAATTTTCTACATCATGTTAATTTCGCCAAAGCAAACCGAGTATATCTTTCACTTCCACCACAGTGAATCTGAATGTATAATATTGGTATAAACATTCTGAAAATTCACTTTTATAAGCTAATGTTAGGAAAATACTGTATTCTGAACTTGTTCACTTTTTGTACATTTTTTAGCATTGTAAACCATACAACTATTTTAGACTAACCTATGAAATGGAACAGACACTTAATATGTTTATTCATTTAGGAAAACCAACAGAAGTTTTTAAACAAATATGAATAGTAAACTTATAAACAATACAAATAAAATCTAATGACAGATTTTAACATATAAATCAAATTATTACAAAAAACTAAGGATGGATTGTTTCGTAGAATTCGAACTATTCATCAAAATTCACCGACATTCGCAAATTCTACGAATGTCCTATTCAAGTTCTATTATTATTTAATCATAAGCCAGTTACTCGACAGAACTAAAATAATAACAGAACTTACTAACTTTGAAATTTGAAGAATTGGTAACAACCCGTTTTAAGGGTACAGTACCCACGTGCTAAAATATTTACAAAATATCAAAATTGTGAATATTAGATAAATAATAAAATCAGATATAAGAACACAAATAAATGAAAATATATAAAAACAACGTCCTTATATATTTAATAAGATGCTGATGGATGTAAAAAGCGAAACTGAACTAAAAAAAGCTAAATGGTTAATGGATCAAGATTTTCTATTTATTGATTAATATTTATGTATTGTACGGCTTTGTAATGTATGTTTTTGTATTGAATGTCTTTGATTTTATGTCTTTGTATTGTATGTCTTTATATTGTATGTCTTTGTATTGTAAATCTTTGTTTTGTATGTCATTGTATTGTATGTCTTTGTTTAGTATGTCTTTGTATTGAATGTCTTCGTATTGTGTGTCTTTGTTTGGCATGTCTTTGTATTTGTATGTCTTTGTAATGTATGTTTTTGTATGTATATCTTTGTATTGAATGCCTTTGTATTAAATCTCTTTGTATTGTATTTATTTGTATTATAGGTCTTCGTATTTTATGTCTTTGTTTGGTATGTTTTTGTATTGTATGTCTTTGAATTTTATGTCTTCGTATTGTTTGTCTTTGTTTGGTATGTCTTTGGATTGTATATCTTTATATTGTAGTCCCATAAAATATTATTCTTCATCTACTTGATTGTGGCTATATTCTTAAGGAATGAAAATAAAATAAAAACTAAAATGAAAACAACACAGAACAATTTTTTATAAAATGAATGGTATGGAACTAAACCGGATTCATAGCGGGCGGTCCGTTTGATAGATTCCCCAATCTTAACAAACGGACTGCAATCTTTAGAGCACAGGCGTCAGGTAGGTATGCTGTCCTTATTCTATCGGTATTACAATGGAAGATGCTCTGAGGAACTAGCGTCATTGATCCCTTCGGCACCGGTGCTTAGTCGGGATACACGCCAAACGCGCGCCCAACATTTGTACACGGTTGACATTTGTCACATGAGAACGGGTCGCTTCTACGATTCGTTCTTGAGTTCAACAGCTCGGCTGTGGAACGAACTGCCGGCATCTGTGTTTCCTCCCTCCTACAACATGGGACTCTTCAAGACCCATGTTCACTCCTTCCTCTCCACAAAAAGACCCTCCACACAGCATCCCCAAAGATGACATAGGCCCTGAGGGAAATTATTTTCTTCAGGGCCTCCTGTGTGAACTTAATATTAAAAATAAATAAAAAAATAGCAACAACGTGATAACTTGCAGTTTGTTATTGAAAATTAGTCAATGTTACCTAGGATATATTTTTTAAATGTTCTTGAATTACACGAAAATATGTCAATATCATTATTATTCTTACTGAGCACGTAACACGCTCTGATTATAATTCTTGCAAGCCGAACCATGGATCATAGGAAAGGAACAAACCAACCGAAAACGAAATTATCAAAGCACTTTTGGCTTACATTTTCTGGGTAAGCCATAGGGGTAAGCACATCTAACGCTCGCATGTCTTTGAAATAAATATCCATTTAACTGACGTTAGATGATGGGGTAGTTCAAAGCATCCCTCTCAGCACCTCAGGTTCCTATGCCTAGCTTATCAACATTCCCTTTGCTAACAAATAATTATAAACAATAATTAGTCTCCTGAAATATTAATACAAATTGAAAATAATCAATTAAAAAATAATATAAAAATAAAAGTAATTTCCTTTGCTGATCACCATTTTCCCCTAATTATGTCGATAATTCAATATGTGTTAGGTTAATAATATCGTGGTAAAATTTCATATTTCTAAAAAAAGATAAAATGAAATAAAACTGTGAATAATTAGGAATTAATTATTATATTATTTTATTATTATTTTTTTTTTTTTGAAGAAAGAAAAACATTCCCGGGTTACGAATAACCTGACAATATTTGAAAATCTCCTACTAACACCACAGTAAGCTGAAAATGTTGCTTGTGTTGTGATGGAGGACTTAGCCAGCCGAGGAATTGAACACACTACGCCCGAGTGGGACGCAAGCGCGATGTCAACTCGGCCACCGACCGGTCTAATCATATCTAACATAATTTTGTATGTTAGATATTCCAAGTTTAGTCGAGTGAATAATACTGATTTTTGTTATATTCTTTACGACTTCGTGATAATACTGATAATTTCTCTACTCTAATATAATATTATTTTAGGATGAAATATAATGTCATACCTACATTTATCATACATTTACACAATATTTTTTTACATTTATTCCACACAGGAGGCCCTGAGAAAAATAATCTCCTTCATAAACTATGTCGTATTTGAGGATGCTGTGTGAAGGGTCTTTTTGGGGAGAGAAAGGAGTGAACATGCATCTTGAAAAGACCCATGTTGTAGGAGGGAGGAAACACTGAGGTCGAGCTGTTGAACTCAAGAACAAGTTGTAGAAGCGATCGGTTCTCCTATAACAAATGTTACTATGAACCGAGGGAGCATCTTCCATTGGAAAACCGGTAGAACAAGGACAGCATGACCTACCTGACGCATGTGCTCTAAGGATTGCATTTCATTTTTTAAGAAAGCTGAATCTATCAAACGCACCGCCCGTTTCTGCACAGAGTCAAGGGTATTAGTTATTCAGGTGTTTTGGGCACAGTATTACTTATCATTAGGTTATAGTATTATTTATTTTATACACAGCTCATAATATAAATTTACCTTCTCCCTTACTCAATTCTACATTTATATATCTAATTTGTAGTTTTGTCTCTCATTTGGTACCAAAACAAGTCTAATACACCTCCCCTGTAACGTTTCGCATTTAATATGAAGGTTGCAGAACGAGGCTGTATTAAGGAACGCAAAACTAATTAATTTTTAAACACCCCCCAACCCTCAACCCTTAGTTCCCTAACGCGTAGTGCTACAACCTGGTAGGAATGAATTCCTTATAACTAAGCCATGTAATTAACATTTAAACTGGTTTTTACGACTCACTGTGGCGAAAGGTTTTTAATTGTTTAGAGTTGATTAAATAATATTAAAACTAATAAAACACTTGGCATAAAAAAAACAGAATATACTCAAAATTATAACCTATTTGTTATAAAAAATGGTTACTTGTTTGAAGAAAAAAAAAACGTCTTAACAATTTTATTGAGAAACAATAAAATTTCTTCAGTCTCGGGTGAAAATATAATCAGTACAAAAAATCAACCTTTAAAAAACAAAGTTATTTTTTGTTTATTTTTTGATTTTTTTATTAAATTAATTACATTTAGAATTTTATTTATATTAGGTTTTAACATACTAAGGACGGGTTGTTTCGGAGAACTTGAACAATTCTTCAATTTTCAAAGTTTATTTTCAAGTTCTGTGAAAGATATTTTTAAGTTCTGTTTTTATTTCAGTTCTGTCAAGCAACTAGCCTATAATAATATAATAACAGAATTTGAGTAGGACTTTCACAAAACCCGTAAATGAACGTTGAAATTTGATGAATTGTTCAAATTCCCCGAAACAACCCGTCCTTAGAGATTTGAATTCTACTCTTCCATAGTTTGATTTGAATTACTTTTAATCCCTGAAAAATATACGTATTTTTTGGTTTGACTGAGTAAGAACTATAGTCGAAAACCCTTTCCAAAGAGATTGAACCGTGTTGGTAATGAAACTGCTGACAAACGGATTTAATTTTAATAAAATTGCTTTGAAAATCAAAAATACTTTTATTCTAATTATTAAAATCAAATATAAACAGATATGAAATAATCCTTAACCGTATCATTTTGTTAGTATGAATATGAGATTTTTGTTACTTATTGTACACACATATTCCTTATATTTTTTGTACCCATGTAAAAACCCAAAGGGCGTGTAAATAAATAAATAATAAATAAAATATCTGGTTTCCCAGCTTTTTATTAGCATCTACTGCAGTCAGAACTTCAATAAATCAGTGTGCTTTGTTCACTGTCAAAATCCTTATCAGCCATTCCGTCTCTTGCAAATATCCTCTATAAACATAGTTTTAGTCCTGTCCATTTAACATGTTCTGACTTCCTCATTTGAACTAATGAAATATTCAGCATCCACAAAGGCAGCAGGAAATGAAGTTCTGAAGGATTAGCACGGACGTTCTCCATCCGCTGACGTTAGTACGTACCGCATTAGTATTACCATTCGCACCTATCACGCTAATGCTCCGTGTGACAAAACCATTAGGACTTCAACTGAGGAAATAGCCTGTGTACCAAGCAACATTTAGGTTTTAAGAAATACAAGTAAAAAGAATTTACATAGAAATATATTTATTTTATTTTACATTAACCCACACAGGAGGCTCTGAAGAAAAGAATTTTCCTCAGGGTCTGTCAACTTTGGGGATGCTGTGTGGAGAGTATTTTTAAGTAAAGGAACTTATCAAAAATGTAGACATTTCTATTTTCATTATCAAACGCAACTTTACAATTATTATTTCTACGTTTCGTGTAGATTTATTAGTATTTTTTTCTTCTTCAATGATATATTACATTGATGGGTATAACCTTCGAAATAAGTAATGGGAAAGTTGTTGTTATGTTAAAAACAATTTAATTTATACGTAATATTGCGCCCCCAATTGAGGAACGTTCTTTTAAAAGTAAACATAATATTATGACCATATTGACCATACTCTCAGTATCGCCCTAGATTTGACCGTGTTTGGCGACCAGATCTGAATATCTGGGTACTTTCTCATCTCCTTCCCCTCCCCTCTACCTTCAGCCTGACAACATACCCCAATTGGGGATGGTATCATCTCACTAACTATATACGGTTATGAGCAGTTGGGATTCTTGTGCGGTTTCTAGTAATTATTATATATTAAGATAACATGTGTAATGTATTATATATTGCACGGCTTCAAACCGTCAGACTAATTACCGACTAGGACGATTGACTACATTTCAACTCCTATCTAAATATCGCATTAAAACATAATTTCCAATTATAAACTATCACTTCCTACATCTGATTTGATTTTCGATATAAATGATTGATTTTAATCTACACGTGTGAACCAGACTAGAACTCAATTAAATTTCAAAATTAATACAATGTGTTTCATATCCAGTCAAGTGACAGGAACAGATATTATTTAACATAGTTTTAATATTAGCCGGGTTTCGAAATACGTGTTTAAGAGTAAAGTTTTATTGTTATTATCAAAGTAATGAAATAGATTTCATGAAAATTTGATCCCTACTAATAAATTCAAACCCTACACAATTGACAACCAACCTTTAATGTAGAGTAAATGCATTTTTCTCAGCTGCACAAACGTAATAGGGTAAAAATATAAACCTAAGGAATGGATGTAGTTTTTAATTAACGTTTTAATTTCCTCATTAAAACTCTTTTGTTCCAAATTAAGGGGTAGAATATTATCTACTGAGTAAAATTAAAATTAAAAAATTAATTTGTTTCCCTTTTTGGATTAAATGCTCAAAAAAATGATTAGCATTTATAAGAAAACAAATTAATGTAATAATTAGACAAAAACAAGATAAGTCATCATGCTGGAAAAAGATGAATGTAATTATGTTAGAATAAAAACATGAAAATTTTCCACCATCACATTAAAAAATATTTTTACCTACAAATCCCGACGACACTGAATTTTAATGGAATTTTGGAACGCTCCCGAGGTATATAAAATGTCCCATATTGTAAAATAAATATAAAAATAATTTGCTATGATTATTTATCTCTACATGTGGCGTTCTATCACTTAGATAGAATGTGAACCAGCCTAGTGCTGTACTAAGAATGCCAAGAGAAGATATTTTTTGAGGATTAATTCTCTTTCTTAGAAAGTGATGATTTAAATCATAATACTGAACAGTTCTACTTAATTCTAAGTAATTATATATACCGCTTTGTCCCTTACACTCAACATAAGGAATCTAAATATCCAGTCTGGTTTAATAAAGATTTGATTAATTTAATTATACGTAAAAAAACAGCTCACAAACTGTATAAGGATCACGGAACCTCAAAGTTGTACATAGAATTCTCTAAAATTAGAAATGATTGTAATAAACTTTCTAGGGCATGTTATAACGACTATATAAAGCAGACAGAGAATGATATTTTAGAAATATAAAACGCTTTTGGCGATTCAGTAAAATATTAAGAAATGGAGACTCTGATATACCAAATACTATGTATGTTGAAGACCGAAAGGCTGATGGTATCAAAAATATTGTCGATCTTTTTGCCGACTTCTTCGAGAACGTTTACCATAAAAGTCAACGCAAACAGTTCTCCTTACCTAACTATACTCCTAATTTCAATATAAACCTGTCACATGTGCACATCGAACTAAACGAAATTATTAAACAAATTAAACTTCTTGATCCCAATAAAAATGCTGGTCCTGACAACATTCCACCACTACTCTTACAGAAGTGTGTCACCGTTCTTGCTTATCCCTTGTACACACTCTTTAGTCATTCTTTATCGAAAGGTATATTTCCCGATCTATGAAAACATAGTTATATAACACCTATTTTCAAGAAAGGGGATAAAAACGAAGTAACTAATTATAGACCGATATGCATACTTTCAACAATTCCAAAACTCTTTGAGAAGCTTATCCTGTATAAAATAATTAGTTCATTTAAAGGTATTATATGTACTGAACAGCATGGTTTTATAACCGGAAAATCAACACTAACTAACCACATTCTATATCAAAAATTCATTTCCAATGCAATAGCGAAGAAGCTTCAAGTTGACTCAATTTACACTGACTTCAGCAAAGCGTTCGACAAGGTTTGTCACGCTATTCTCGTATAAAAACAGTTTAAAGCTGGAGTTCGTGGAAATATGTTGTGGTTTATAAGCTATCTTTCAAATAGAAAACTTAGTGTTAAACTAAATGGGGAATCATCATAT